>NC_044197.1:25582834-25933459 GCF_900880675.1 Sparus aurata | reverse complement strand
ACTGTTATGCTTTGGTGCTCTAGGAATTGTTAAAACAGAAGACAAGGATTTAACAGCAATCACTGCATTTCTAACTTGTTGAAAACTAAACTGGATTATTCCTGGACACCAAACTATCAGCTGCTAGACACTCTTTAAATGTTTGTGGGCAGGGAGAGAGTCATCAAGCAATGAGCAAGCATCAATTCTACTCTTCTCCTGAGTCTGTAAGGTAAATCTAAGAAACTGTTATCATCCCATTATAAAGTGGATTGAAAACCTAGCAACATTTAAAGGAGCCTTCCTTGCAGTTTAGGAACAGCAGAGTTACCCTGGCTGTGGAGGCGGAGCTTGTAGGGTTCGGATGGCGGCCCCTGGCTGCCACAGTTGATGAGGCGCACCACCACGTTGTAGTCCTGCTCATACTCCAGGTTGTGGAACTTTGTGGAGAGCACATTGAGCAGCGTGGTCACCTCCAGTAGGTTCTCACTGTGGGGCGCTGGCCCGGAAAGCTGCACTAAAAAGCCACTGGCTGTGTCGGCGTTAACGCCGTTGTTGGCGGGCAGGCGCCAGCGTACGGTGGCATTGCGGCCTTCCACAGAGCTGATGTCAATCTCAGGTTGAACTGTGGGCTCTGCAGCGACAGAGAACACAGGATGAGCGGGGTCTGAGGGGACTGACAGCTCCTGGTGAATTTATCTCATTAGATCAGTAACGGTTCTCTCAAACTGCCTGACGAATAAAGTAATTTGTAGTTAACTGGACGGCTACCTCAATTGAAATATCAATAGGCTGCTGTGCAGTTGGGACTGTTAGTTCACAAAAAGTTTACTAGCTTAAACATGTTGCCTTTACCCATGAAGATGCTCAGTCCAAAGACACAAGACAGTTTGATTGGCGGTCTGAATGTGTTTGCATGTCTGTGACCCAAATCTAACCTTCATACTGATGCTGCGTTCCAGACAACTCGGAACTTGAACATTTCCGACCTCCTACTAAAAGTACATTGGAACGCCACTCAAAGTCAGAGTTCTTCACTAGGGGTGGACCGATCATCAGGAATTACATTACACATTTTTTTTTCTGTTATCGCTATCAGTGCTTTTTGTGTCTGATTGATCTGAAAAAAATAAATCATGCTATCGCTATCTAATTGGTTAGAATAAAAATATTAATCTGCAAAGTAACTAGTGAGTAAATATATTTAAAAAATGTATTAAGTTATTAAATACATGTATTAGAGTGGAAGTATAAAGTAGCAGGAAATGTAAACATTAAATTACCTCAAAATTGTTCCTAAGTTTGGTATGTGGGTGAAGTGTAGTTTTCATCACTTTGACACCAAAATGTTTATTTTTACTGCAAATGTATAACGGTCCGAATTGTTGGTTATTGGTCTCCTTGATTATCAGTAATCAGTATCGGCCCTGAAAAAGATATATATATATATATATAGGTTGTGGATATATATATATATATATATATATATATATATATATATATATATATATATATATATATATATATATATATATATTTACACATATTTACACATACATACACATACATATATATATATATATATATATATTTACACATACATACACATACATATATACCGGTATATATATCAGTTGAGCCCTTGTAAACACGGATACATGAAGAAGCCTCTGTCTGGTCCCATAACAATGGCAGCACCCGTAGCAAGTGAATGAAATATTAAGATACGTTTCCAAGTATGAAAGTGTGGTTTAAACAAAACGCATCTTTTACCTCATGCATCACTCTCCCTCCTTGAGGTTGTTTATGCGTGCAAGCAGGCTGCGCTGCTGAGGGTGGGGTTGAGTAAACACATCAGTTTGTCACGATCAGCCATGTTTTTTGTTTATGTTTGGCACCGTGCACCTGGAGCACTTGGAGGTCAGGGGCTGGAAATCTCAACTACCGACTTTGACAGGAACGCAGCATAATTCTAAGCAGGCTTTGAGCACGTCATCTGTTTACATGGGAAAAGTGACAAGGTACGCCGTACTCAAAACAGTCAGCATGCAAACTCAAAGTTTCAGTTTAACTGTCAGTATGGTGTAATTTCCTTTCAGTATTCATCATCAATAATATGTTAACTGTGTGCGTACTAACTGTTGAAACAGTGCAATATAAAGATTACTATATCGTACATTCAGTATACAGTTAGCATGATATTAATGCTCTGTGACTCCGTTAACCCACAACTTATATATTTCAAAAGGTATGAGAAGATGGATGAAATAGAATATGCATAAGCCATTCTGAATACAGCTCCACAGTCTTCTTAACCTGATGTGTGGTCCGTCTCAGAGGCACTGGAGTCACTATATACACTGGGACAAATCATTTGTGGTTGTGCAAGAAACCAGTATCCCCTTAAGATATAACATTTGTTCCGTCGTACAAATGCACCGAACCACATGTTGCCATTTCAGCTTTTTCCCTGGTCTTTTCTGAACTCACACACTCAGACATGCTCGCTCTCTCTCTGCACCACAATCATTAAACAACAGATAGAGTGAAGGACTGCATTGACTGCACACCTGCATCAAGGGTTGGCCTAGTCATGAATAGCTTTCTGATTTGTGGCTGACTGATGACAAAGGTTATGTTTATGTTTTGTTGTTTGAGTTTGGATCCCATCGGGTCTTAAAAGTGGCCACAAATCTATTTGTGTCCCATACTTGAACTATCTGTGCAGATGTGTTCGCTGGGAAAAAGACAGCTGGCTCCTGAAGGTCTGGGAAAAAGCACTGCTCAGTAAAAATTATGTGAATCTACTTTTAATCTAACCAGACACAAGATAATAATGCTTGCTAAAGTGCTGTGGTCCAGATTCCGACGTTTGTTCCTGAACGAGATTTCTAGAAAAACACACTCATGTAGAGAAAGTGTGTGATCCCTATGTGTGGGTCTTACCGAGACAATCAGTCTCCATGATGGCCTCGGGACCCGGGGCTCCCTCTCCCCCTTCTCCAGGACGACTCAGCTGGACGCGGACTTGGTAGCGAGTTGAAGGCTCCAGGTTCATCAGTGTGATGGGCTCTTTGTCACTATAAACTGAAAGGAAGTTGGTTTTACAACAGAAACTTTGCAATGCCTTAAAAGTGAGTTTTGTGAATACATTGAATAAAAATGTAAAAAATTCTGAGGTTTTACATTTACATTTTGATCGTTATATGATGAGTTATTTTGGGAAAAAACAGCCTGGCAGTCAGAACATGATGAACATGCTACGAAACACGTAAAAATTCAGGCCTGCGAGATCTTGCAAATAATTTAATTTGCACTATAAAATCATATGTGTTACTGAATTTGGGTTGTCAACACACTACATGTCTGAGACCACGTCCCAATTTTGTTACCCTTGAACTACGGTGTCGAACCACTAGATGTCAGTATAGCGTCCCAGTTTCATTTAGCTGTTTCCAGAAGTGGCACTCGAAACCAAAGTGGTTGGAGCAAGCAACAGTAACATAAACAGCCTAGTAAAGTGTCCAAGAAAAGGAAAGTTGACGTAGAGGGAGGCCAATTTAACACATTGTAAGGAGAGCAAATACATGTTATTTTGTAGTTAATGGAGACAGGTCGGTATGTCTTCTGTGTAGGCATTTACTTTCAGAACTATTAATTATCAAACTGGCAAGAGAGAACTTTTTTCTTTTTTTTTTCTGGTTGAATAACATCCACATCTAGATTGGTTCCCTAAAAATGGTTTCACGCTTTGTTATTTGGTCTGCCACAGGGCTGGAGTTTTCCCACAAAAACGAAGTGCAAAGGAGGCCTTGACTTCCTCGGTCACTATCCTCGGGTTACTGTGGAAAAACTGGAATAACTGTGGAAGCCTTACACTGTAAAAGAAAAAGAACCCTGCTGATGGAGGAGGAAAAGAAAGTGAAGTGGGAGAGTGAGATAAACTGAGGTGAAACAGGAGCGAACAGAGGGGTGTTTCACTTGATGAAGATCGCCAGTGTTGTGTCAGAGTCTGTTCCCCCGTTGATATGTGTTTCCTCTTACCACTGGGAGTCGAGGTGGTTCAAAACCGGCATTCTTTCTACTAGATCAGTACGTAACAAAACTTGCCTACTTATTAATACAGTCGATTGTTTCATTCAGCCTTGTCATAGAACCGAGATCAGGGTTTCTAGGTCAAATTGAGATTCTTAGGTTGTTGTTTGCGCTAGACAGGCTGCTAGCAGTAGCCATGTTGCAAACTCTGTCTCACAGGAAAGTACTCGGAGGGGGGAAAGAAAAAAGTTATCAAAAAGCGTTGATGGCGATGCCTGGTTAATGTTGCTCTCTGTGATAAAGGCTGATTAAATTACATCATTGATCCATGTGTCTCTGCCTGTTTACCTCTGATGGAGGACCAAGAGTCTCCATTCTCCACAGGCTTGTAGAGGAGCCGGGTGGAGACGATGGGGCCGTCTCCTTTGTGACCTTCAATCGGCCTCACCAGCAGCTGCTTACTCCCTTGTTTCAGCAGTTTGGGAGCAGTAATGGGCACAGGGGGCTCTGTAAAATATCTTCAAATATTCAGATCTTTGCTGCTGTTATGCGATGTGCTTCCATACAATAGATGGTCGAAAATGAACATATTTTCTTCTGTGTTGTAGGAACTCAGACACACAGACCTTTAACGGTGAGGATGAACTTGCAGGAGTCCTGGCCTCCATTGGTGGACACCCTGCACTCCCACAATCCTCCTTGTTGAGCACTCAGACGAGGGATCTCAAACAGTGCTGTACTCTTATTTGAGTCCATGACAGTGCGAGAGGGCTGAGAATACAACACATAACACACAATAGAAATGCAGGATTAAAAAAAAAAACACAAAACACACATTCCCATTTCCTGTGCCTACTTTTTCAGCCACTTGGATTTGTGCTCAGAACTTTGAGACATTTCTCGGTTCCTGTGGGAAGTGCTGGTACAATTCTTTATCAGATTGTTTCTATTATCAAGGAAACAGCACAGAAAGAAAAACACAGAAACTGAACATTTCGCTTATAGGCAACACGTGGTAGCTGCTGCACTGCAGAGTGATATAACCTTATCTGTTCAAGCCATTGTGTGTTGGACTTCCTCAGAGCCTGACTCAACCTTCAACCCAGCCTTAAAGGCACAGCACAAAACAAACTTAATTCTCTAGCTGATGTCACAGCACCTGATAATGACACCAGAGGTCGGCAAACTGTTCTATTTAACTTATGTAAGACCATTTGTCATCTTTTACACATTAGTAGTTTGGACTTTGGAAAGTACACTTAATTGCTTTCTACAGAGTAGCTTAGAGTTGGATGAGAGGATCAATACACCCCAATATGTCTGTATAAGGAGCTACAATCAGGAGGTTATTAGCTTAGCTTAGCATTAAGGCAGGGAAACAGCTAGCCTGGCTATCTCCGAAGTTAAAAACAGCACCAATAAAGCACCAAACCAATTAACATGTTGTGTCTCATTTGTATTATTTTTACAAAGAGAAATGTAAGAAACAACAATCTGTGATAGATTTCTGTTAATTAGTTAACGCTGGAATGAGCAAGGCTAGCTGTTTCCCCCTGCTTTCCAGTCTTCATGCTAAGTTAAGCTAGCAGTGATATAGATCTTCACAAATAACTCCTGACAGACATGAAAGTAAATGGCTATCAGCTATTCCTGTAACTAGCCTGTAAACTGAATTTATCACCTTTACATTATAGGTGCATATATGAGTACGCATGTATATGCAGTAATAGTCAAATGAAATGTGATGCATTATTTTTGGGGACCAAAGATATTGATAAAATGATTTTCTTGAAAGTTAAAATTTGCTTATATTTAAGGGTAAGGGTTAGGGTTAGGGGTTAGGGGGCAAAAGTACAAGGACAAAAAAAACAAACATAAGTGTTGTAGGAACTTCTGAGTGCACTCTCTCTTATGCGTAGAGAAGGATTTGACTCTATAGGTTGTTTCTTGTCTTGCTTTCATGAATACCACGGACAAGAGAGCCAGATCACACATCTACTGATGTTAAGAATGTGTTATACCACAGTAAATACACCATTGGACAGTGGTGGATATCCTGCTTACACAAGCAGCCAAAACTCCATCCATTAAGTCGTTAGCTAAGTAGTACTCAGTCAGATTTCAGTTTAGTTGTTTTCTGACTGCTGAGCACTAAAAAATGTAAACTGCAAAATTAATGATGATCTGATAAATGTTGTGGCTTGGCCCATCCTCAGGGCACTCAACGGTGATACGACTTTGGGAGCCAAGGTACTACAGGACCCTTTCCCTGTGTGGTCTTTTATTTGACTGAAGTTTGATTGAAGCTGTGTATTTTGTTTATTTTCATAGTTATTTAGTTTTTTTGGCAAGAGGGCTATATGCAACTGCTGGCCTTTCTACCTTGAGTACAGTGCTGTCCAACTTGCGAAGCTCAATGTTGTCGTGGGTGGGCAGAGGGTTCCCTGTGGCTGAACAAGAGATCTTGGGGCTGGAGTTCAGATTCCACTCCACATTACTTTCCAATTCCACGATCTGGGGAGCCCGGTCTGAAAAAGGAGAAAGGCAAGTCACAGGAGAACAGTGAAGGTTTGGCAGACGAGAAAATGATAATCGAGAAAAATCACTGGATGGAAAAAGAAGAGTAACAGAAATGTGCCGTGCAGCAATGAGGAGAAAGATTTTGTATAAAGTATGAACTCTATTCCACAGAGGAGGCAGCGCTAAATGAAGAAATTGAGCATATGAGGGACGAATAAGACGACACCCACCGGACTTCTCACAGTGCTGTCCTCTCCATCCTGTGGGACAATGGCATCCACTAAAACGGTTGCAAACTCCTCCATTCTGGCATTTACAGCTCAGCTTGCAGTCCGGCCCATACATGTCATTATTGCATGCTGGCAACAGAAAACATAAAACTGTACTGCATACTGCGACAAACAGAAATGTAAAAACACGTTTTAAAAATACATGCAGAATTACTTTGATTAAAAAAAAAAAAAAGTTGATATTGATGTTATACCGACCCATCTCACAGCGGCTCCCAAACCAGCCGCTTGCGCAGGAGCAGCCGTACGGGTCTGGTAAGCAGAAGCGAAGCCCCTTACAGTTCAGTTCGGAGCCACATGGGTGCTGGCAGTTCCGACCAAACATTCCTTCTCTGCAGGCTGCGAGCCATCAGAAAAAGAGAAAAACAAATTCAAAAATGTGTTTATATAAATTCCTTAAATTTTGCTGTATCACGCCTCGACCCGACTTGCAAAACAGGTCAGGACAGGGTAACTAGCCTGCCAAAGTGCTTGCGTGTGACCTTATGATTTATGATTTATACTCATATTTGAATATTTTATCTTAATACAGTCTAGGAAATAGTTTGTGCTGCTAATGTATGATGCTCAGGAAAACTGAAACTTAACTGCTGACCTCACCTCAGAAATGTATAAAGACTACTTTAGGCACGGCCGTTACCCAAATGTAGACAATCTAATATCTGCCACTGAAATGAAGCGTACTTCACATGTAGCCCCTTACTTTTAATACTAACAGCTCAACCCACTCTCTCAGAGTTGACCAAATTTGAGCCACCATACCACAGACACAATGTCACCTTAACTTTACCCATCAGAGAAGAGAAGAAAGAAGAAGAAGATCATCGGGTCACCAATCAAAATCTAGACAATGGCGTTGTCTTGTTGTTGATTTATGACCAAACACCTGCAAAACTAATGACATTCCCATCAGCTTCACATGTAATTTGTGATTCATGCTAATTAGCAATTGTTGGCATGCTAACAAGCTAAACTTAGATTGTGCAATGGTGAGCATCAAACCAGCTAATCATCAACATGCTAGAATTTTCATAGTGAACAAAGTTGAGTGCTGATCATTAACATTAAACTAAACTCAGTCCTGTGCCTCAGTACATTCACACATGAACTGTGAATTTTACGGTAATTGTACTGAACTTGAGTCGTTCCATCTTCTGCTATAATTAAGATGCACATTTTGTGCTACCATATTTCATTTTACAACATCAGTCAGATTTAGTTTGATGATACACAATATAAACAACATATTAATTATGATGTAATAATAAAGGTTATAATAATAAAGGTTTTCTTGATCGCTGAGGGGAAATTCACAAGCAGTGTAGCAGATAAACTATAAGAAGTGATGAACACATTTAGGCATCAAATGTAATTGTGGCAAAAGCCATTCTGCATACTGAGTATGTTTGCTTTTGGCAGTTATATTAGTATCATTAGATGCTTATAGTTTTATACTTTTACTGAAGTACACATTTTGCACCATGACTCTTACTTTTCTACACTTGGGCATTGCCACTTTTATTAAAAAGTATTTCTTCCCCCACTAGTCTTCTCTATGGTGGAGTTCATGCTCAGGAGTTGAGTCATTCTAAGCAGGATAACTACGGTATGTTTAGAATAAATACTCTTACTCTGGTTTATGTTAAGGTACCAGTTGAGTACAATGTGATTTTTTCTTGTGCGTATTAATCCATGCAATATATATTTCTGTTTATACAGACACTGTTTCTTTAGAATTACGACGTAAATCTCACATTGTACACATCCTCTTTCTGTCTTTCATTTCAGTCTCTCAGTTTCACATACACAAACATGTACAACCACTGTAACCCTTTGAGGACACTGTAGCGAGTGCAGTACAAACCTGTCTCACAGCGCGTTCCCATGAATCCTGGGGGGCACATACAGTCTCCATCCACATCGTGACACACGCCGCCGTTGAGACAGTCCGGACAGACGTTGCCACAGTAAGGACCCCACTTCTTACTGGGGCAGTCTGCAGGGAAGGAGTTTTTTCTTTACTTTACAGCATTCATAAGGTGAAAGGTGTAAAATCCACGTTATGCCCTCTTTGGACTCTTTACCTATATTATACAGTTTGCAGACCAGTTGTGCAGTATAATACTCTCTGACACATATCTTATTATTTAGATATGTTTGGCCTTTTTGCGTATTTGTAGTGTATTTTAGAAATGTTGTTCGAGCACCGATGACTTCAGAGGAAATAAAAGAAGTCTTTGACTCCTTTGACTTTTCCTGCTGAAAGGCACTGAAAAAAAAAAAAAAAACACTGGTGGAAAGAGGGAGAATAAGTGAATGTCAAAGCGGAGCAGGTGGAGGGTGGAGTAGGTGTTGATGCCGCTGATGTCTCTTTACAATATCGAGCTACAGGATATTAAACAAACACATGTGCTGTCTCACTTAAAGACCTGTCACATTCAATCTCAGCTTCGATGAGGTCCAATCCAGCTCCCTGCAGCTTTCTTTTGCTGTTCTTCTTTTTCAAAGTTTGATAAGATGTGTCTACATAGAAGCTCGATACAAACGTCATGTCCGTCCGATAAAAAACAAGTCAGTTGGCAGTTAACTTAGCTTAGCATAAAGACTGGGAACAGGGGGAAACCGATAGCATGGCTCCGTGCGATGGTGAAAACGGTCTGCTTATCAGCCTCTCTAATGCTCATTAAATAAAGTTAAGTAATGAAAATATGTGGTTTTACAGGGTGTTACGTGCTCCTTGGCTGGGCACGGGATCATTTTCTTAATATGTTCATTCACGATGAGACACAGCCACACTATTTCTGTGGTGTCGTCCCTCTATCCGCGGATAATAAAGGCATATGTACGCTTCTTTTTCCCACTAAAACATTTCTCTGTAATGCACCTGTGCTGTTTGTAAAGGTAAAAAATTGCCTGAAACATAGTAAATCTAGTTGAACCTTTTGTCATGTCCCCTTCTGTATTCTGTTGCAAAAACTGGAATACTTCTGAGGCATCTGCACCGGAAAAACTGTTGTAAAAGCCTTGATATAATCTTTGTAAATTACTGTTTGCGTGTCTGTGTGTGGGTGTGTGTGTGTGTGTCTAAACGTGTGAATGTCAGGATCCAACAAACCTCGGACAATGAGCCTCATCCAAGCTCCATGAAGAGGGATGTCTCCCACATAGCTGGCACTGTAGATGCCTTGATTGGCAAAAGCTGCATCCTCCACCGTCAGTACAGCAGTGTGATTGACCATGTCGTTCCAGTGAGTCATGTAATAGTAGTTTCCTACACCGAAAGCAGAAAATCGCACACATTAAAGCCATAGTTTCCAGTGTGTCTAAATGTCTTCCGCTGTCCTGGTTTGTTAAGATCTTTCATCGAAAACATGTAAGTCAGTGGTTTCTGAATGGTTCCCTCCTCCGCCTCAGTCTGAACTGGCCTACCGTTGTACTTCCAGGTCACATCTCTCTTCTGGGAGCTGAGAAGCTGCATGCTGAGGTTAACAGTCTCTCCTTTGTTGGCAGTCAGGGTCAAATGAGTCGGGACAAAAGTTGCTGGAAGGAACACAGACAGACATGGTTATCATTTTCAACCCAGATGCATCAGAGAAACTGCAGAGTATAAATAACCGAGTCAAAGCTGAGGTTTAGTCCTGAGAGGAGGTGAAAACTGCGCATGAAGTTCGCATGGAGTCCAAACCCACATCTGCCAAAGTTGTTGATCATTGTGACCCTCTCGAGCGGGGGAACCTCCTGCTTGGATTCGCAGTAGAAGATGCCGATGTGTTCCAATTCACGAAAGTCTCTGGCCGCCACCTCCTTGATCCTGGGCTTATGCACTTTAAAGTTTGGCTTCTTGGGGAACATGAGGATCTTGTTGTCCCTATTGATGTCCAGCTCAACCTGGGTGGAGCTGCGCTCTCCATTGATACAATAAATGGTGAAGTTGTGGACGTTGGTGGCCTCCGCCGTGGAGATCATGGTCAGGTCGATCACTGCATCTGTGGGACAGGGCGTTGTGTTTGAAAGAGTTGTGGATGTTATTAGAGTCACGAGGAGCTTGACTTCATCAAATACAGAGACTCATGAACCTTTTGAGCGAGGAGATTTAGTAAGACTGGGCGACATATTGATATTATATCGTTATCGTGATATGAGATTGTATTTCATCTTAGATTTGAGATATTGTTACACCATGACATAAATGTCGTCCTTCCCTGGTTTTAAAGGCTGTATGAAAGTAAAGTGATATCATTTTCTTAACTTACCAGACTGTTCTACTTGTTCTAATACTTTTCTTCAACCCAGTTATTCATCACATCATATTCACTGGTGATTACTGACCCACATATGGTGTAAAATAATATGATTTTTGATTTTGTTGCCCAGTCCCAACATTTATGAAGTGCTTCGAGGGGTTTGCAAAATATAAAGACATATATTGCGTACTGTAATGTAACCCAAGAGTGCTGTGATAAATACTGTGTTTTGGTTTAAAGGGCAAATCGCCCAGTCCTAATGAAAATTTTATTTAGGAATCTAAATGGACAAGTACTCTGTTTAGGTGGTTGCTCACAGATATGATAATAAAATCTGCTGTAAGTTCTCTGATTCAAACAACACAATATTTATAAACGGTCTTTATCATTCGTTTGCAGGTGTGCTGAATTTATTCAATCCTCAGTGAAACATATAGTGTTTATTTTATGTCTATAAACCATGGTCACTTCTGTCTCAGCATCTCTATGATATGTTTCTATCTACAACTCAGTCTTCATACAGCACTATTAGATTCTCCTGTTTGTCACATAGCTGGGGCAGGATTCAATACAGATGTTTGTGTTCTGATACAGTAATCCAAATGAACCATGTCCCTAATTTAAAAGTCAGCTCATAATAGAAAACATCATTTTGGCACATTTTCTAGACTGGTGATGCCCGTACCTCTACTCTTAGGAGGTAACAATGAAACATAACAGTGTGCCATGGTCAAAAGCATACATCTTCGATATTTTATTGTATTGTAAATATGCTTAACAGAAGTAGGATGCCAATCAATAAAACAGTATGAATATTGTGTTTTCTTTCTTTCTTTCTTTCTTTCTTCTGCTTTATCATTTTTGCCAGAGACATCTGGTGGGCCAACTTTGGTCCACCAGCCACACTTTGGGCACCCCTATGCTAGCACAGGGGTGTCAATACCATGTCACATCAAACAATTTCATTAAATCAACATCTTTTCATAAAGATGGCTTACCAAATGGTGCTTTACACCTCGCATCTC
This sequence comes from Sparus aurata, assembly GCF_900880675.1. Taxonomy (NCBI): domain Eukaryota; kingdom Metazoa; phylum Chordata; class Actinopteri; order Spariformes; family Sparidae; genus Sparus; species Sparus aurata. The sequence goes on along the minus strand of NC_044197.1, from coordinate 25,921,366 downwards.
ATGGTATTTTCATTACGAAAGTGACTCTTTGAGTTACAACATCTCACACAGTGACACCTGAGACAGAGATTGAGAAACTAGTAATATCAGCTCCCCGTTGTACAAAATTTGGGTATAAAAACAAAAAAGCCTCCAAAAATTTGAATAAAAGTGCCAAACCCAACAATGTCTGTTTGTTCAGCATTCCTCCTCCCTGGTATTTAAGCCTCAGATCCACAGAACAATGGCAGGAAACATGGATGAGCTCCCCTTTTTTCCCAGAGGAATCAGACATTTACGCTCCCTACTCAGAGAGTGTTTACGACTTTTGACAAAATATGATTTATTTAAAAGGATGTCTGGATCAGAAAGTGTAGACTTAGGTGGGAAATGTATCTTTCATCTCCACATTTCTCAAAAGTACATGGCGACTTTGTATATTTGTCTCCGTTTTGAGAGCTCCATAAACAGCCTTACATTAAGTGCAATCTTACCTGAAAAACCGAGACAGCAGCACAACACAGACACCCACAAAATCCTCATGACATGTATAATCCTCATTTGGGGGGAAAAAAAGTTGTCGTTACTAAATCAGTTTCACAGAGAGAACCGTACATCCAAAACGGTGACGCTGCGTCACGACGACCGGTGCGCTTTTTTACGCATAACTCGGGGAATCACCCAGAGCTCCGGTTCAGGCGTAAAATCTCTACGGCAACGACGACAGCGGTCCTGAACAGCTCTGAGAGATCGTATCACGGTTCGTCACGCACTAAGCACAGAGTTGGACTTGCGGTAAAGCTCAGCTTTCTCTGGGTGGGAGAGGAAGGAAGAGCGTCACCAGACAGCGGAGGACTGCTGGCGCTCCAGACCTCCCCGCTCCGATTAATGTATTTATGAGTTTAAACTTTGTCGCTTCTTATTCCAATACAAAGCCAGCCACTCTGACTGTCTCACACGTGTCTACTGTTTCGGCAGTGAAACAGCAAATTAAAGGTGATGAAAGTTCTCACCATGACTCTATTTTAAGGCCAACTCTAGGATAGTATGATGTATTTATGAAATTGAAGAAAAAATATTTCTGTTATTGTGCACACTTGTATTTATTGGGCAAAACGTGAAGGATTTGGATTTTTACGCATGTCAGATATTATAAAATATCAATTTTGGGGGCATTTAAGACTAAATGTCATCTATTGCATGCTGGTAGCTGTGACCGCAATATTTAACATGCATGTGTGTGTGTGTGTGTGTGTGTGTGTGTGTGTCTCCACGCATGCCCCCATGTGTCGCCTCAGGGTGACGCTGGATTTTATTGCTGCCTTGATTTCCTGTGTAGAGACACTGTAGAGCACCAAATGCAGCCGCAGCAGCAGCAGCTGGTATCATGTTTTGCCAAATGCAGCAGCTTTGTTCTTTCACTTCAACGTGTTTGGTCACAATCCCTGCAGCTTTTATGGCCAGCCTTGCCCCCCTCCTCCCCTCTCCGTTATAATCAATCAGCCTCAGGAAATGATGAACAATATGCCTGTTGTGTCTATTCTGCCATTTCTGCTCCGCTCTTTTAAAACTGCCTCGCTGTCTCACTTTAAAACATCGACCAAACACAAAACTGCACATGCTTTGTCTCTAATTTCTCTGCAATAACCCGACAGGCTGATTTGATGTTTTCTTTACATTTCCTTGAGGCTTCAGACAATCGACTTGAAGTTGACTCAACTTATTATTGTTTGAGATTTCCTGTTTTTCGATTTCAGGCGCTCATTTGGTTTTCTTTAGCCTGCCAGGAATATTCTGGATTGTCAAATAACACAGAATAAAATAATATAGATCACTGAAAGGCGTGAGCACACCGGTGTCAAGTCTGAAAGGGTAAATAATGTCAAATCTTAACTGCTACTATGTCAAATAGTGCATGAATGACAAAGTGGAAACCAGATTTTGCTGAGGTAAAAGAAAGAGAGATCAAATTTAAACTGAAATGGGTATAACCTGGTCTGAATTGTTTTGTCTACAAATCACGGTGTTTCCATTTTGACTCTTGGCAAACAAAGCATCTCGGCGCCCGCATTTAGCCCCGATCTGTATTGTCACTGTGACCTGTTAGTGTGACCTGTGCTGCTCAGAAGCCAGAACAACTTCTTTTAAAAGAGCCTCTTATTTCCTCTGCACACACTTCAGAAACACCCGCGCACAGGAATGGACTCAGCAGCGAGAACAATAACACTGAACTGTCAAGAGCAGACTGCTTACTGCACACTTATAGTTGCTGCACATACCTACCTGCAGCACAACCACAATTACATTGAGGCAATTTTTCTTACAATTACAGCAGATTTTGCACATTTATAGACTCTGTGAACCAAGAGACAACTGAGGAGGAGAGCCAAAATGAAAAGTGCAAAGAGAGAAAAGACAGAAAAGTGTTGCGTGCTGCAGACACAGCTTGGTGGAGCCTCTATAGGAAGCCAAAAGGGAAGACCAAAGGCTGGGTCAACACAGATGCTTCAGCCTCTGGCTGCACTAAGGCTGTCAGCAGCCAGAAACCAGGGGAGGGTGCTTTAGTGAGAGTGTGTATATGTGCATTGGAGTGAGAGAGACTGTAAGTATGCATGTGCTGTGCAACCTGTGTGTGTGTGTGTGTGTGTGTGCGCGCGCGCACGTGCGTGCGTGCGTGCGTGTGTGTGTGTGTGTGTGTGTATGTGAAGGAAATAGTTCTGGTGGGGTGGAGGACACCCTGTGCTCCTCAGACATTAGCTATTGTACCCAAAAGTCTTTGTTGCTCTGTAGTAATTATGAACTGTGTTTGTTGTTCGAGTGTCTGCCGCTCGCTCTGGCACAACCAGACAAAGATCGGGCTCAGTGTGTCTGGCTCCTGGCTGAGTTGACAGAAGCACAATTCTGCCTCCCCGGGCAGAGCAGCAGTGCAACAATGAACATCTTGCGCAATCTTGTTTAATCCTGCACACTACAGTGCAGAGTTAAAGAGCAGCTCAGTAGAGCGCATACCTCCGCCAACGCCCGACAGTGCCCTTTAATTCAATCGAACCTACACCATCATCAAATAAAACGTAATTAAAGGTTGTGTTTTTAAAGTTTTCTATGTAGACAAATCATTTTAAAAACATCAGAGCATGTTGAAAGGTGCACAATAAACTCCTTAAAAACATTGATGATTGTGAATTCATATTTTTTTGTTTCATCAGCTCCAGGAGTCTTGGCAGTTGCCAGCTTGCAGATAGAAAATGTAAAATTTAAAGCTGCTCAGTGGCGTTTTGAAGCCATAAAGGCTTGATTTCCCAGGTTTGAAAATACCTGGAGCCTCCGTGCTGTGGGCCCCATAGAGACTTCAACTGGCTGAGCAGGCTAACCGCCGGTTTAGCGCCCGGCTAACTTGATTGGGGATAAAGTAACATAAATGTGCAGCTCTTCTAGACTGTAGTGGCTGACTGTTATTAATTAAATCTGCTAGATCCAGATATTAATTTGGATCGGCATCAAATTGTACTTGTACCAGCTGCCTAAATAAATACATTTTGCTTTTTTCTAATTAGGATCGATGCCCTATTCCCTGAGAAATCAACAAAAATGCAGGAAAGTCCTGAAAGTTAAAGACAGTGAGAAGAAATCCTGGATCTGTCCTTTAATCTAGATCCACATCAAATCTTAAGGGCGTCTATTCTAGGCCGAGACCCATCTTTCATTCAAGTTTGGTGGAAATCCATTAAGTAGTTTGTTCTGAAACAAACAGACATGTTAAAACATACCCTTCTTTGCAGAGGTAATCACAGTGAACTAGTGGGAATAAATGCATAGCCTAAGATAAAACCAACCATCTATGTGTTTCCATCTAAATGTCAAGCAAATTCGAAGCAAACTGCGCAGGAATGATTCCAGGGCTGATTCAAGTGATTGACAGTTAGATGGAAACGCTGCTGTAGATCACTGGTTATATGACACAAGCTACTGTACAGTAAAATTGAAGCTGATATTATGTAGGTTTATCTTTTCTGATAAGACACTTCAAACGCTTAAAAATACGCTGATGGAAAGGAGACTATTGTGTTGTGTTGTCGGCACAGATCATAAATATATAGTCACATTTTCCATTCATCTTAATAACCTCTTTTCCTTAATTAAAAGAGCATAATCCGTCAGGAACTCCACTGAGGTAGGTCATCGTGGTGAGCTGAGAGATTGTGGGGAAAGGTGACCTGAATTGTGTCGAAGAGTAAGATTTACAGCAGCATGCTCCCCGGCGTGCTTTAGTGGTTTCTGACATTTTGTTGTGGTTTGTAGCGGAGGAGGTGGTGATGGCGAAGCTGGGGGTGTCTGGAAGTGAGACCGGCAACAGAGGCGGGAGGTCCCTTAGACTTTGTGAGAAAGTTTGTATTAAATTCCCATTTCCTCTCATTGTGTGGCGAGCTGGCCCGGCTCCACACGCACTGATCCTGTTGGGCCCTGGGAGCCTAAGCAAGGGTGTCACTCACACCTCTCAGGCCCCTTAAACTACCCCCCTCCCCAACTGCTGCAACAAACCCCTGACCTCCATCCCAACATACCCCACGATGTCTGACAAAGAAACCATCTCTCAAGGATCCCGGAGATTGTGATTGAGTGATTGAGATGATGAAAGACACAAAGACTGATTTTGAGACAGCATGTGTGTGAGTGTAAGTAGTAGAATCTAACAACCTCCATCGAACAAAGTCGGATTTCCCCCAAAGATAAAGGGCTCTAATGCGTTGATTACCCCAGCATTCTTTCTATGGAGGTTCAACGTGTTTACGTACTCATACTGTATGGCCTATCAGTGTTTTTGAAATAGAAGGAGATTTCCAACACTACATGGTGACAAACTGACAGGCTGGCACACTATCACCCCGGCTACATCGCTCAACTGAGGCAGCCAGCCAATTGTTTTCCACTGGAGTTTGGACACGGATGCTTTCAGGAGAGACTTGATACAGCGTCAGAGGGCGGGCCCTGTTTATTCTTAGGAAAGTTTCTCAGTGCTGCATAAAATAGTTTTACTTCCCTGCTGAAGATAACCACAATATGGAAGGCATAACTTCTGCATTGTGAGGCTCATGGGAGCGTGTTCACCAGAGACCTCCACCAGCCGAGCAGCTAACTTCTGCTTTAAACCATCGCTAACTTGAATGGGTGAAAAAAGTTGCTATAGTGAAATGTCCGCACAGAGCCAAACAGATGCTGAAAGACAACACCCACCCCACCAGTACCACCAGTCTACAGAGCAGCTTTATACCCCAGGCTGGAGACTCCTCAGTTCATCATTGACACTCCATTTTATAAAATACATTTTTTGGTTTGTTTTTTTAGAAAATAGTAATCATATTACCTTTTAACCTTGGATCAAATGATTCAGTGACTCTTCTTAACATTTTTTCTTCAATATTATTGAATCAAGTGGTTTCACCGATTGTGAAACGAGTGATTTTGTGGGTTTTGTGCGGCGCCAGTACATTTACAGTAAGCTTAAAGGGATATTCCGGTGTAAATTTTATCCCTGGTCTAAATCACCGTGAAACTGTGTTAGACTCCCTCTCGAGAGATAAAGTTAGCAGACCGCTAATTTACGGAGTTTTATCAACCTCAGAAACGACCGCACGACATCAATACATTGCAGTAAATGGGTCCAAATATAAACCGCCACCAAAAAGCCACAAATAATGCTCAGAACAGCACCAAACTTCAGCAACAATACAAATAGGGTCTCAGCACATAGTCCGGGGCATCTAACCTCCGCTAGCTTAGCTGGATTTCTACTGAAAGCTGGCAACATTTACCACTCTTCTGCAGCAGCTTCCTGTTGACGGGAAGTCCCGACGACTCTATTACTGAGTGCGGTAGAGTTCCGCGGTTCATGGATGAAAATGTATGATTATGATTATTATTATGATCATGGAAAAGCAATCAAAGTTCATATGTGTCTTGCCTGCCAGTTTATAACAGTTATTATCGAGAGCGGACAGGGAAAAGAATGGAATTGAGCATTTCTAATCGCACTCGGTAATCGTCGCGTCGGGACTTCCCCGACCCGGAAGCTGATGGAGGAGAGTTGAAGTCTGTTTTTAGCATCCCAATAGCTTCCCTAGCTAAGCTAGCGGAGGTTAGATGCCCCGGACTATGTGCTGAGACCCTATTGGTACTGTTGCTGAAGTTTGGTGCTGTTCTGAGCATTATTTGTGGCTTTTTGGTGGCGGTTTATATTTGGATCCATTTACTGCAGTGTATTGTTGTCGTGCGGTTGTTTCTGAGGTTGATAAAACTCCCTAAATTAGCGGTCTGCTAACTTGATCTCTCGAGAGGGAGTGTAACACAGTTTCACAGTGATTTAGACCATGGATTAAATTTACACCGGAATATCCCTTTAAGGGAAAGCCTTTTTGGACCCCCGTGCATCACATGGAAGTATATTAACAAGGTTTAGCCAATGCGTCAAATTGGCTCAAAAGCCTGACGCTGTCATGTAAATTGCATTTCTGACTGTGGCAACAACAAATACTGTAGTCACTAATTTCCTGGTTCTTCTGGTACTTCCAGAATCCACAACAGAGTCATATGGCTTCTTAAAATGCACACAAAGATCACACCTATGTTTTTGTGTAATACTGCTCTGTCAGACGGATTGCCATGACATTTTCATAAACATATCCACAACAAGAGAGTTCACATGGTAAGCATTGCCCTTGCTAAACATTTGAATGTTAATGATGTCATTATTAGCGTGTAAACTCAGCATTCAGCTCAAAGCACCGTTGCACAGCCTCACAGAGCCACAAGCAATACACTCTTTAGTCCTGTTTAGACGATCTATGACTTAAACCAGATTGATGTCAGTACAACACGAGTTGCAGCGCTGACGGAATGGATTTAGGACTTTAAACCACCTCCTTGGCAAGAGGACTTGAAGACAGGAGAGTGTTGAGATCACGACAAATGATGCGTTAGTTCCCGACCTCTGGCTTCCTTTTGTCTCCCACACTTCCTGTCACTTTCCACTGCATACTTTCTCACAAAGAAAGAAGTGCCATTTAAGTAACCTTAAGGGGAACACGGCTTCAACAGATGGATCGACACATGGAACGATAGGAAACGATTCGACAGGGGACAAGAAAATACAAAGTCAGCATGGCCACCGGGTGAGCAGGATGTGTATAACTCATGAGATACACAGTAGATGTTTTGGAGTATGCTTTATCATCTTATCTCTCTAAGACAGTATAACTTTATATGATATAGATATGAAGGCATACAAGAGATTTATATGCATTAATCACCCCTTTCGTGATGGATTTTGGGGTGAACTGTCCCTTTAATGTTAACTTACAATACTTTTCTGGAAAGCTACAACACGCATGTTTTAGTTAGCTGGAGAAGACGAGATGAACATGTTTCACTTTGTTTCCTGTCGAACAAAGCCAGTGAGCGCTGAGCAGCCGGCGTCATATCCACCGAGGCATGAGTAATGAGGCTGGGAAAAGTGACTAAAGTTTACCCACCTGTCCTGAGAAAAATACTGCCGCTGCTCCAAAGGCTAGTTGATCATTTCGTGACATTTATGTGTTGACGACCGCAGCGTGTTGATAGACAAGTTTAAAGCATGAAGTGTTGAACTTTGACCTTGGAAATATGTAAAAACAAGAACTGATGTGTGCGGCTGATGAAAGTGAAACGTGCTATTTTATAAGGATTTAGAAACGCGTGGCAAGTTGCAGTTTCAGACACGTGGAGGCTATTTTCAAGCAACACAGAAAATTGTGTCAGCCTTTGGATCTTAAGTATGAGTTCACCCAAAAATGGAAATTCAGTCTCACTCTACTCACCCTCACACCAGTGGGAGGTTGGTTGAAGTTTTACAGTGAAACATTTCTGAAGCTTCACAGCAAATCCTAAAACAAGTGAAAAAAACATGAAATGGCTCCGTACAACTTTTCTGGTGTATAGGTCGCTAAAAGCCCAGAGATCCGAGACTGATTTGAAAATATGTTATCTATGCCCTTTTTAAAGCTGAAGTCTGCGCTGTAGCTGCTAAAGTTAATTGTTAGCGTGAAGTGGGTGCACAAGCTCAATCCACATTGAGGGTGTTACTCATATCTTTTCAAATCTCTCAGCATCTTGTGGCCTCCAGACACTTGGGTCAGCCTGCATATAGCCATTTATTTCATTTTATTTTATCTTATTTTATTTTTTTCTATCTACTTCATCTGTTTAGGAAAAGAAACTTCTACCTGACTTCCTATCAGCATGAGGGTGAGTAGCTAATACCTGAATTTTCATTTTTAGGTGAAATTATCCTTTTAAGTGTAATGTCCACAACTGCAGTAACTGCATTTAAACCATTCAGTTTCAGCCATATGAATAACAGTAAGGGTTAATGTAACGTTTGAAGAGAAACAGAGATTTCTTTTTACTCTATTACTATGCCATCTAATAAATACCGTATACCTGTCATCGCTGACATGTCTCTGTTTTTTTGTATTTTGAAAGTTATTTTAGATTTGAAAATATGATATTCAGTTATCTTGTTTCAACATTTACTCAGTTGTTTCTATCTTTGAATTTGTGGTATGTTCCTAAATTGATCACGAGTCTATGTTGTATGCCTGAATTAGTCAGGAAATGTACAGGTCAAACAAGCCACAGCACATTTGATAGAGTCACACCATTCACAGAAAAAACAACAACCTTGTTTCAGGTAACAGCATAATCAGTATCCACAAATATTCATTCATGTTCACTTAAATTAAGGATTATTTTTCTTGTTAGTTGGCCTTTTTGTACTTTTGCAAAAGAATGCAATAAAGAATTACCTGCTTACGCTATCAACACTATCAGATCCAATTCATTTCATGACCAAACCAACTTATTTCAAGATTTGTGGTCAAGTAAAATTATAGAGGCTGTGGAAACCGATAATTTGACTAGTATTAAGTCATTTTCTCCTCACATCCAGCGTTTATTTCTTGTATTTTACGTCTTTGTAGTGTGTCTTTAGGGACTATACACATCCACACTTACTGTATAGCCACATGTATGCAGTAACACAAACACAAAGGCAGTAACTGGGATGAAGCAACATTTTCCCAAACAGTCTCTTCCTGTCCATTCATCAGTCCCACACTGGAAAAAAAAATAAAAATAACACGGTGAAGAATTGATGCACAGTGACCCCCCCCTCCCACCAACCAACACTGGCCTCCCAATGTGCCCCCCGGGTTGAGGCTGGGGCACTGGGAACGGCGACGAGGTGGTCTGGGTCCATCACCAGATGCAGAGCGGGCTGACCCTCCAACGTGACACCAAACAAACCTTCCACGCAGCCACGGATGATGATGGATGTTGATTCTATATCTTCACAGGTAGATATACTGTGCACACAGCGACACACACCTCATTAATGGTGTTATGGAAAGCCGCTGGATCAGACTGAGGAAGCCGTAATCATAACAGCATGTAGTCGACCTGTAGCGCAGCTTTAGGATCATGAAGGATAACAAGATTCCAGCAGACACAGCGAGATAAGTAAAACGAGACGGGGGTAATATTTTCCAGATCAGGAGGGATGGTTTTTCGATCATTTTCCTGTTTAGAAAGGTGGATGTCGCGTATAAAACCTGAGAGCCTGAACTGTTCTGCTTGTTTTGCATATCAAAAACAGCTCCCAAAAGAACGCGAGGCTCTCTCCGAACTGTAATTCCTGTTTGGTCACAGTTTTGGATGCAGCTCCGGCCGAGCTCTTATATCATCAGAATAAAAACACTGTAAAAGCGGCTGAAAGGAAAAATTGGCATGATATTTTGAGTTGGTTATCTATATTCAGAAACGTGAAACAGCTGTTTTTTTCATTGCTCTCATTATGCAAGTCAGCGCTGCAAGTCCCAATCACAGGAATAGAATATCTGTCCCATTGGACCGTGGGTATCAAGGAAATTGTGGAAAGGGAGTGGTGCTGAATCTAGCCAGCACGTCTCTGGAATATTACAGGCGTTTTTTTTTTTTTTTTAAGGAAGTTGGATAACACCCTGGGAGCGCTGTGCTGAAAGACAGAAAAATGCATGAGCTGAGACTTTGTGCAAATGTGCCCTGAGAATGCCGTCGCAGAGGTCCCGGAAGCACGATTCAACCGCGTGTCACCTGGGGGGAATGATGTGAGATGTTAAGTTAAAATGACAGAGTGAGTCGGAGGAACACTTGTGAGGTTTTTAAGAGGGCAGAGAAAGTCAGAAAAAGAGCGAGGCAGAGAGCGAGCGAGAGAGAGAGAGATGGATGAGCTGTTGTTGCTTGTCCACAGTGTCCAGAGAACTTGAGCCAGATTCAGGAAGTTGTACTGCTGCTGGAGGCTGATATGTGCGTGAAGGAAGTGGAGGGAGCGCAGGGGCAGGAATCACCCTACAGGCAGGAAAAGGCCTGTGGAGGTGATGGCGGGGTGGAGGTGGAGGGTCTCGGCTCCTGTCTGATAGCTGTTTGCTCAACACACACACACCGACCGAAACACACGGACATGCTCTCACAGCTTCACAGTCCGCAGGTTCTCGTTCCCATCAGCCCGCGAGTGGGAGCGAGGGACAAGCCGGTGCCAAAGCATGCATGCACCCACACTGACTGAGGAAGGTGATTTAAAACATTTTATTACATGCAACAGTGCCGCTCTGCATACGGAGGTTCTGCCAAATGTGCAGTCAGTCATTGTAGGACATCCACTTCTCACTGTACATCTGCTTGAGTGGGAGAGAGCGTTGCTGTTGAGTGTTTTACAGCTCCAGAAGTTAAAATGAAATGCAGCATTCTTTGTGCATCCATTGGGTTTTGGTGTGTAGGAGAGTTCGGTTAAGGAATTGCTCATTGGTTTGGCCTCGCTGCTTCACGTAACTTAGATCAGGTTTCGATGTAGCTTTCAGGCACAAGATTAAAAAAATACTGGTGACTCTTGATTCTTTTAGTGTCGTGCACTAATCATGAATGAATGTCCAAACATTAAACTTCCTCATGTGACTGAGATTGCAAAACTGGATTCTGGTAACCAAATCAGCACAATAGATATTGGCAATGGTATGTGGAAACTGTAAATTCCTTTAAACTGGCAATTAACAAGTGTTCTGCTTCAACACATCATTATGAAGTTAATGTTGACTGCACAATGTAATGGATATGTCATATATCACTATACAATTCTGTCTGCCATCGGACACGCTGTCACCCAGGAAAAGGAAGTTTGAATGTCTTTGTGTTTCTATTATATGCTAAAGGATTTAATAGACCCCCATTTGTTGTGTGTTGTAGATATTTGTGATAAAAGTAGAAATGATCCAGTTGTGTTTGCAACAGTGGCAGCAACAATAATACCACTTGGAAACGCTATTGGGGGGAAAAGTTGTCTGCTTCTACTGTGAGTTAAATCTTCAATTCTATGTTCTAATGTTGACGCTGTCAGGGGTTTTTAAAAATCAATATTTTGGCCAACTTGGTTGTGGCACAACAAACACGACCACGACTTCAAACCGTGCCAAGGTCTTTTTTTGTTTCTGTTTTCTTGCCACAAACTACACACTGTAGCTGTAAAATGTCCTGACTACCTGTCAAAAACATCCAGTGGTTTAGCACTTGCAAATGTTGAACTTGAACAATGGTCTCTCACTCAGCAGCAGTCTTGACCAGCTGTAACGACACCGCCACCCTCTCCCCCTCCTGTCATGAAAGTCAGCTCATATACAAGCAATGTTAACATAATATGACATGTTGTGTATTAGTGTTGACGAGATACAAATCTGAACATCTCGGTGGTTTGCAGAAACGTAAAATTCTGGTAATTAGGTTGCATTTTGGAAGCCTTCTTTAGAAGGAGCTATCTTGTATCAAAACACTGGCATTTTGTGCAATTTGGCGCCCCGCACAGTTCCCGAGTGCAACCCCACTGTCATAAATACAAACCCCAGCTCTGTAACGTTTTGCCAGACATAATGTAGGTGCTAACTACAAACAAAACTCATTATGTCATAACAATGTTATTTGTTGGGAACTTGTACGTTGAAGTAAACATGTATGTAAGGCTGTGATCCTGCAGTCTTACTGAAGTTACATAGAGCAGAAACAAGTGATGGGGAGGCAGAGCAGCTGAGACAGAGACACCATTAATCTTATAACAAGACACTGTACCATCAACATGATTCTGACGCTGATATTTTAAGGTCAGGAAGTTACATAATGTTGCTTTAAAACAGCTATAATGAACTTTTTTGTGCGGCCCCTGTGGACACAAGCAGTATGAGCACGACTGCTTCATTTAATAAAACCTCGGTTCTGGCTAGCTGGTTATTTCTTTTAAAGATTTTCTTTGGAATAGACACCTTTATTAAGCAGTAGACAGATAGGAAATATGGGAGAGAGGGGGATGTGACATGCAGCAAAGGACCTCCGGCCGGAATCGAACCGGGGTCGGCTGCATCTATGGCATGCGCTCTAACCACTCGACCACCTGCGTGCCTCTAGCTAGTTATTTCAAGGTAAAAAACAGTTATGCAATGATGCTTTAAAATCAAAATATGAATATTTTCTAACAAAGTAAAAAAAAACAAAAAAAAAATGTGACACTGGACACAGCTGGTTCTGCATTAGAGACTGTGTTCCTGCTGTGACCACCTCAGTATCCGTAGCGATAAATGGCTTGGTTTTTAAACTTTCTAGCAGCTTCTATCCAGCTACCAAACTAGAAAAAAAAAAATATCCATCTAGTGATTCAACAGGTAGCCAGCAGCAGAATGTGAATATTGGTTTAAGGCTGAATGGTGTGCGCCGTTGAATAATTTCCCAGACGGGACACCTGCAGAGGGTGTTGCAGATACAGATCTCTTCTGCAGGCGCAGTCGTTCACACTGCGTCATACTACCAGCATGTGAGACATCTCAAACACAAACTCCTCGCTCAACCATTACCGAACCCTGCAGCACTCGCATCAATATTCTCATCGCATTCACAGAGGGATTAGAAAAAAAAATGCACGGTTGGATCTTATTAAGAATGTGTTGACTTTTACATGAATCTCCCAAAGTTAGCAGGTCTGCAGCAACCAGGCGGCGGTGTAACGCAGCGAGCCGTAGAGGAGGCGTTTTTCTGCTTCTGGAAGCATTTTTCTGCCGCGAGTTTATCAGTCAGCGTATTGTTGGAGTACGCTCACACAACCATGACATCCAAAACAAACAGTAAGGTAATAGGAACTACTGATTAACGGGCCATTTGGATAAATCATTTGCCTCACTGACGAAGCATTCGGGTCATTAAACACGGACTCAAAAGCTTTTTATCATGTTTTATGTACAGCAGGTGTTTTTATTCATTTACCTTTAAGAGTTAAACAAAACAAAATAAACACCCAACACCATCAAAGAGTGAAACTGGAAGCCTGATACTAACAGTACCCGATTCCGCTCCTTCCACATGTACAGCATTACACCTGTAAGAGGTGGCACGAGCTCAAGCCAAACAAACCCAGACTCCGACTGCGTGGTAGAGCTACTGAGGCATGTAATGTTACACCACTGAGCACATAAAGTCAGGAAACTCTTACATTGGATTAAATGAGATGAAACTTGAACAACCTCTGTGTTGAAACTGGGTCATCGCCGCAACAGAGCGAAGGATAATAAGGAGGAAGAGACAAAAGGGACACCGAAGCACATGTCGCACCTCAATGACACAAATCAGAGCCCGGGCTGAGAGTGTCACATTTAAGTCATTGCAATAAAAGAGCACTCAAAAGAGAGTAATGCTGATTTTAAATACAACCGCAGCTGTTTCATTAACAGAATTTACAGATTTAAAGCAGATGTGCAGAGAGCCCCCCCCACCCCACCCTCACATTATCACATTTCCAGATGGGGGCCACATATGGACTCACAAACTCGCAAAAATGCGAACAACGTGCGCCTATCACCTTGTAAAATTTACACTGAGGGGGTCGCACATCACAAAGGCTACAGCGACGCAAGATGCAAAAAATGTGACTCCAGCCTGTGGAGCTCTGAAGACTGTCTCACCTCGACACTTACTGGCCGACTGCAGGCTTGTTTGTCACATAGCTCTTCCTCAAGCCCCTCTGTTCATTGTTACGTACCGTGCGACACGTGTTGTTATTTCCCCCCTTTCTCGAGGGCCTTCTCATCTTCCCAAGGAGCCGTGAACTCAGACCGCCGCCACTTCACTGGGAGGACAAACAGTAAACATCCCCTGATAGAAAAAGGAGGGGAAAGCCCCCGGTCTCCTCCAAAGCTCCTACCCAGAATCTGATTACAGCTCCGCTAATGACCTTAAACTTGAGCTGTCTAAATGTGATTTTTTATTTTTTCTTTATTTTTTAATTGAGCTTAAGGTCACACTCACTACAAAGGTCCTGTACAGCAAAAGTCTTACAGTCAAGTGCATTGGATCTTAAACCACACAAACTAAAAAACTCCCCATTACGAGGACAAAACACTGTCAACAAGGTGAAAACAAGTGGACAAGTGGACTTTAAGTACTAGTTTGAGTTTATATTCATCCGTCACATTCCTGGAACTTTGTTTCATTCTTATGGAAACAACTGATGATCGACTTACACACACTTAACTCTGGCACGAGTTGGATCAAACGACTAGAACGGCGAGATAACAAGTAGCACTTCTACACTTATTTTGACAACAGTGAACACTTGCAATTCCGCTTTATTCTGTGAACCTCACATCAAAGCCGGTGCATCTTTCTTTATTTGACTGTTGCATTATTTACAGTGTGCCTCAAGCTGCCTCGATGCAGCGGAAGCGTATTACTTGTAGGGGTGAACACACAGAATGATCACCCGAGCCTGCAGTTCCTCTGAGCCACACAGATCTGATCTGATGTTTTGGTTTACACTATACCTGTTCTCAGCTACTGTCATCACATAGCTCTGATAAAAATCTGTTAATTGATACTCGATTAAAAGGAAGAGTCACCGCTGTCTACCTTGTTCTTATCTATAAATCTGCTGTCAAATTTTCCCTCAATGTTACAGAATCACTTTGTTAATTATCCTTCAGGCCTTCCTTAAATATTCTGAGTAGATGAACAACATTTCCTCATACCTAAAATGATAAATAGGTCGATTGCCATTTATTCCCAGAGCAACATTTATGAATGCTGGGCAGCACCTGTGACAGGTGTGTCGGAACTTTGTGGTCACGTGGTGAGCATTGTGAAAAGGCCACATTTTGGTTTGATTTAGGTGCAACTGCATGGTTCCGCTTAGGAAAGGAACATAGTTTTGATTAAAATAAGTAATATGTAACTGGATTCAAGTTAAGTACGCTATGTAATTAAAAATTAGTCAACCCTGATCTTTGGCTTCACACAGGACGTGAACAGCAGCCGTCGGCGTGAAAGAGTGTGTTAGACACATCCACCTACCCCAATTCACATACAGATTTTGTCGCTCTTATACGATGTCACCTGACATGCTCCTTTGCTTCTGTCTTATTCACTACTACCACCAGAGGTTGCTGGTATGGGATGAAAAAAAAAGAAAAAAGGCTGATTATCTGGGCTGCAGATAAATCCTGGCGTGCCAATAATAATCCAACAATCAGCCGTCAGCAAACAGCCCCTAGTATCAACGGTGGGAAACTGCTCCTTTCAGCTGATGCTGAGTTATCACTTTACTGTCCCAACCCATCCTCGTCCCTGCCATCTGCCCCAAGACATGCAGCTGAAGCATCCTGGAACATATGGAGGGAGGGAGGGAAGGAGGAAGAGCGAGGGAGGGAGATGGAGGGAAGTGGCCCTATTGTTTTCAGGGTCACCTCGCTTTTCCTTTCAGAGCCACCAGAGGTCTGCTCTCTACCCTCAGGCTGTGCGTCTTAAATAAACAAACCTCCTTGTCCACACAAACTGTATCTTGTCTGATTACCTCCCACATCTGAAAAGGGCTGAGAGGAGGGTTTATGTCTTCGATAAACAGAGCGGGGTGTGGCACCTGGCAGGCGCAGCACAAGAAGAGGCGAACGCCACACAAAGCAGACATGAACAAGATTATTTGATTACCCACTGGAACCATATCTACACAAACACTACATCTATTTGCAAAAAAAGCCGGTCGGACTGGTTTCAATTTCAAACACATACTGACATATTACTCATAAGTCACCTCTTCCTGGTTTGCCTCGGACCAGGTCTGCCGTGCCATTGGTCAGAGAGCAGCACCAGTAGGCGGGAGGGAGCGCACCTTGGTTACAAAGTTACCCATTAACTTGTCCTTCTGGGCAGAGCACGCCTCGTTCAACCTTTGCTCAACATTACTCCATTTTACGGACAAAGCAGATGAAAATGAAGCGCAGGCCGACGTGAAAGTTGAACGCAGACAGACAGCAGGTGAAGCAGCTGAAGCTGGAGGAAACTACACACACAGGTGATCAGGTAAGACTGAAAACACAGCAGGTCCCATGAAGGAGGCAGCTTTGACAGTGTCGTCTACAGACTGTTACTTAAAGATCATATGACTGTTTCTATTTGCCTACTGGGTTTTGGCTTATCTTGTAAACTGATAACGCAATAATTATCAAATCAGAGAAATGTCACAATGTACATAAAAATGCACCTGAAAATGAGTTAAAAATGTAAAAAAAAACGGTTGAAATTTAAGTATCACTTCAGGTTTTGACCAAAAAGGAGACCAGTAAAATCTATTTGACCGACTCATTATCATTCTGGGCATAGCAGCAATAGAAATTCAAAAATGTTAATACAGAAAAGCGACACAGCCACAGCCACAGTATTTTTATTTAGCAGGTTGCTGGACTGTTTCCTGCACCTGCTGCATGCCGGCCTCTTGCTGTTTTCACCCAAAACAGTGACCTCCATTAGCAGCTCGCTTGTTTACTATCTTTCCACTTTCTAGGAAGCAGATCTACACTTTTTTATGCAATAAAGGAAGCTGGTGCTAAAGCTCATCTTTACATATCAAGTGTCACACTTTGTGGTCAGGTTGCGGGTGCTGTGCGGTGTGTTGTTTTATCAGTTTAAGGTTAGCGTTTGCTCGTTGTGTCCCTGTGGTTTTTCTCTGTTGACACTGCCATTATGCCAGATCTGAAAGGCAGAAAACCAAACACGACAATGTAGGCCACTTCACCCGAGCCACGATGACCCTGCTTCAATTCAACTTAAAGGGGAAAAAAACAAAGAGTACAATAGGTTAATCATTATTCAGAGATGCGGTTTTCTGTGAGCTTGACTTACAGTGTGTGCGTTAAATAATCGCGCTCATAAACAATGTCTCTGCCGGCTGTTTTTTAACTCACTGCGCTCACCAGACCGTATGCCATTATCCTTGACAAACAATGGCCCAGCCTGACTCCTCCACACATTTTCAAAGCGGGACAAAAACACAGATCTTGGCAGCGGGATAAGAGGCGGAGAGGGAGGATTTCTGTGTGTTGCTCTGTGGATTGTTGGGGCGAGGGTCAGCTGAAGGACGGCTCTTTGATTTTCTCTCAGTATCTACGATTGGCTGAGCTGGAGAGAGAGAGAGAGATGTTTGCTTAGTCAAGTCTGATTCGGATTATATGAAGTCAATACATTAAGTGTAAGCAGTTTGTCAAAAGGCATGTGGTTAACATTAACTTTTTTATCAGTGGATGTATTTTTTGTTTCATTCAAATTAAGCTCCATGGTGGAAGAGGAACTCTTTTGCATAAGGACTCAGTCGTGCAGCGATGAATGATCTGTGACTTCTTGTTTCATTGTGCTTTCATTATAGATTTCTCTGAGTTCTGAGTTTTTGGAAAGTTCAAGGGACGGGCATTGCAAATTAGCTTAGGCTTTAAATGCTGTGGTGTGTGCCATCAGTTTGTCCCCACACAAATAACCATCGAATAAATCAAATAAAAAGGTAAAAGTGCTTTTAAAGTACAGAAATATCATCAGTAAAGTCTACTTAAAGTATCAAAAGTAGTTATTGACTAATATATCATCATGTTTTACATTCAAATGTTGTATAATACTGATGCATCAGTGCATAAATAGCATTTTACACTTTTAGCTAACATGGTCGTAGCCAGGAGGATCGGAGGTCATGATACCAAGTAAACCCCCCACCTCAGAGGATTTTTACCAGGCACTTGACATTGAGCGTCTTAGTTAATCACTTGTTATTATTCAATTACTGTAATTTTTCCACATTTCCAAACCTAAACACATCTAAAGCTTTCGATTTAGCCCTCTCCACTATGTTGGGAATTCAATTCAGATGTAAAAAAACCACAGAATCTTCATTTGACTCTTTCACTGGTTAATTATGAGAGGCTCTCTGTAACAATTTGTAGTAACTAACACATATTGATCATATTTTTTTTTGTCTATATTTGAGCGGATTGAAAATAAAAAAATCAAGAAACATTTGTTTAAGTATTTGCTGGACTTTGGATTTCTTTGTGAAGGACTAGGGTTGGATGACTGTATGCACGTTTTCAAGCGCCTCTCTCTGGTCGAAGTGAAGCTTTTAATAGAGTTTTAACAACATTAAACACAGTTCAGCAGTCAAGTCTTGTGATTCTTGACCCAGGGTCCAAGCCTTTTCTAACAGGTCACAGGAAATCTGATCATCATTAACATTTTAAACGTAACATTTTTCGAAGGGCACACAAGCCAAAACAGGCTGAGAAACACTGCTCCATGTAAAAGTAAAAGGCACAGTGTTCACCTCTGAGACGTGATGAAACTTGCACTCAAAATGGACTTCAGCACAGCACTTGAATGGATTAACTTATTTTCCACCACTGCATGAGTTGACATCCCAGCCAGCGTAATCAAATTTCCAACCATAAAATTGCTTACGGTTACATTTGTCTGTTCAAAGGGACGTGACGGCGCTCCATGAGCAGAACCAAATTCTGATGTTAATTCAGTTTGACGACAGAAAGGACATTTTCACATCCTCTGGCCGTCATTACTGTCTGTAAACTAACACCCAGCTCACAATTGGGGGCACTGGAACAAAGAACGACTGAAGAAAAACTGACTTCTCTCTTTGAGAATAATAATATTCAAACACGCTGTGCAGACAAAGATGCAAATGTAGCCGCTTCCGCATGCACGTTCACGCGCAAACAGAAAAAGCAGAACTCACAAACACTGCCACATCTGACACACACAGACACGAAAAAACACACACACACACACACTGGCTCCCAGGCTTCTCTCCTGTAGCTCCCAGTCCTGTGCTGCTTGGCTGGCGTGTATATTTTGTTGTGCTGCCTGTGTGAGGACAGAACAGGAAGAGATAAAAGCAGCCCTGTCGGTGTGTTTACCGCCAACACTGCTGAAGAGAATAGCTGGAGAAGACGAAAAGGAAGAGGCCCTAATGGCTGGCGCTGAGCAGCCGGGGCCCTCTCGCTGTGAAAAATCACCTGAGCGCCAGGAGCGAGCGAGCAAGAGAGAGAGAGAGAGAGAGAGAGAGAGAGAGAGAGAGAGAGAGAGAGAGAGAGAGATACATAATTTTTAATCTGGACACAATGCAACAACCACATTTCAGAGAAAGGAAGAAGATGTGGATGAGATTCTATATACATTTTACACATTTTCAGGAATGGTTAACCATCATTTCAGAGGTGTGGGTCCAACAGAATTGCAGCCTCGTGGAAGCTCCGTTTGGGATTTTATTTCCCAATCTACCCAGCTGCAGCATTCAACTCAGTGAACACAAAACGGTGTATTTTAACAGGAAGATCTCTGCCAGGCTCATCCCAGGTTAAAGTAGACTATCAGTTTAGAGGAGTAGCCGACTATGTGATTTGCAAGGCCTCATTAGATTAATGTCAGGCTTTCAGCAACTATGTAATAAAAAAAAAATGCATTATTTCCAGAAAAGCTATTTCTTTTATAACACGTGTACACGCGACCCATACTGCTGGTAAGTTCCGCATTTTAGTCGGAACCTCTGTTTCTGTTCAGTGCAAACCAGCCTTCGAAAATGCGCGCGCAAATGCAAGTACAGGGCTTAAAATGAAAACATAAATGAAAGCTTGATTTAAAAGTAGCCGACCTGTAACCCTCATGATTGGATGTAACGTTTTGATGGTGTTCGTTTCGAATTATATTAACTGTGAATACAGCCTTTATGATAAAAAAAACACTTGATAATGATCAACAAAGACAAAACTTCACTGGCTTCACCCTCACAATTTTACTGTATACATACGCAGAGCCGACCTGCAGACTCTGCATGCAAATAGAGGGCACATTTGCAAAAAGCTGTACACAAAGATCCTCTCTCTTTCAAACAATCTCTCTTTCATACAGTTTCTCTGGACGTCTGGACAGCAAGTGAAAGTGTAGAGTACTTACAGCCATGATAATTTAATGTATTTATTTGCTTTAATTAAGGTAATAGTACCATATTAGGGGGGATATATACTTATTTGTTTTCCTGTGGAGATTTATGTGGGAGGATCAGCACTTCACGTGTTTGAACTGTGAATGTAAAGTTACAGCCAGCAGGCAGTTAGCTTAGCTTAGCACAAAGACTGGAAACAGGGGGGGACAGCTAGCCTGGCTCCGTATGGCCATTACAAAATCCACCTACCAGTACCTGTTACCTCACTGATTACTGCCACCACGGAGTCTTGTTTTCACCGTGGCTGGTTTCTTCATTTGCTGGTTGGTCGCTTCGTCACCAGGATTACACAAAAACTACTGAACAGATTTCCACAAAACTCAGATACAGGATGGGTCTAGGCCCAGAAAAGACCCTACTCACTTTTTGGTGAGGACCCGGATAATGGGACGGATCCAGGATTTGAACATTTGCAAGATAGGGCGTTAGGGTTAGGGTTCCTAAGGGAACAATGCATGAATTTTGATGAAAAAAACCTGATGTATTTAGGTAGCTGGAATCTATGAGCGAGTACAATTTGATAAATAGATTTTGTGAGTTAAATGGTGAATCAGATATGGATGGGGTAAAAAATTGAGTGATGCAGGGCTTTGAAGTTCGACATTGGATTAGGCTTGATCTAATTCAAGGGGTCTTTGGCAGAAGTACACGCTCTACTGAATGCCATTCTAGTTACTAACACAGACTCCGGGAAGCTGCTGATTACTAGGAAACGTACCAAAAAGATACTGTGGTAATTACAGATTGGTATCTTCAACAGAGCCAGGGTTTCAGCGAAGGGACGCTAACTGGCTGCTAGCTCCGCCTTAGAACGGTCTCCTCACCTAACGCTCTGACAAAAAAAACCAAAAAGGTGTATTTCCCGAGAGGTTGGCGTTTTCGCTTCAAAATCAAATATTGGTTACATCTAATGGCATTTTACATCTCCATTTCCTTTCTGTGTTGACCCAACTTGAAGCTCGGTGCGACTCATACAGAAGGTAAAGGGGTCGCTCGTGCATCTGTATGAGACACTGAGGGGCGTGGCAGAACCAAACATGTCTAGTCGTTTTTTTTTTTTGTTGTTTTTTTTTTTTTAAATCAAATTGTCCTTTGAGAATCATTATGTGTTTACCTCCTGTATTGTGGGAAGCTGTGACACATGCTGTACACAGTCCGACTCTCACACACACAAAAACACACACATTAGCGACTTCACCGGTGTTCTGTGTCAGCTAGACTCACGGAGGAAGGTCCTACGCTATGTGGGACTTCCTGTTTGCGACACACTTTTCCTGTTGTGGATGATATCCTCCTGAGCTCCTGACAGCTTGTACTCAATTATGATTTGTGGAGACACAGGCAGAGTCTCTCTCTCTCTCTCTCTTTTTATGATGACACTCTCGCTCTTCATACATACTAAGTGAAATATTTAGGTCATTTGATTGTTCTAGTCTTTTTGTGTGGCTCCGTCGTGAAATATGCATCCGCTGGCCCAAAGAGCCCAAAAAGAATTCAAAGCCGTAATGCACGTGGGATGTAGGAGCGCTGCAGTTTACTCAGTCTACACCCATTAAAGAGCTGCTTTTCTTTCCTTTGAAGGGGGGAGTGCACAAATTAAAAAAGAGTCACGCTGGTTTAGTTCACTGTTCCTCTTTCACGCTTTCTTTTAGAGCCTCGTGGGACTGCAGCAGGAGGAACCTGGCCCACAGCTCAGCTCACAAACAGGATGATAACGCTGCCGCCACCTTTCACTTGATTCTGAACCGAGGCCTCCCCCTGTCACTCAACCTTGCCACCTAGTGGAGCTCTGAAGGTTCAACTCGCTCCTGGTCAACAGAGATCCTTCAGACAGCTACCTCCCTCATCTGGGGAGATGCCTGCCCTGCAACTGTTCCCTCAGATCCCGTTTATCTGATCCCTGCTGACGACAGTACAACACTAACCAGCTTAGGCACAAACGTCCCTTTCAGATAAAGGAATTAAAAGCTCCTCTCCAGCTGAAGTTTTGCATATCTGCTGGATCCTGTAGAAAGAGAGGCTACCCAAAAAACAGTTCTTTCACGGACATTATGTGTGATATACACCCACGATACATGGATACATGCTAGAGTTAATGAAAGAGACGGGTCTCATCCAGCAAGAGGCACACTGAGCCACACAGGAGACGTCACACCCCGTAAGAGACCACACAGACAAAAGCAAAGCCAGATGGAACCAGCAGCAAATGGCTCGGGTTTTACAGCTGCGCCAACAGCGGCACAAAATGGTAAGAATTCAGAGGAAATAAACTAAGCCGAGACATTTAGGTGCTTTCCACGATGATGAGAATGATCAAACCACGGGGCGGCTTCGCGACCACAAAAGATTAATGTGGGATGTGGTTTACTTCCTCTCTTGCAGCCACCTTGACGAAGCCGTCGGGCTCATATACCTCTCACAACTGGGAGTTCCTGGTGGCCGTCCTCGGCACAGCCATCTCCGTCTCCATCATCATCGCCATTCTGGCCAAATGCCAGGTGGTCCGCCGTTACCTGGCCAGCTACAGGCACACACGGCTGAGGGAGACAGACGCCGTCAGCCAGTGTGACTCATCAGGTTTGTTAAAAAAATCCCTAATGTGACAAACCTCAGTTACTAATGCACAGTAGGAAGAAATGCCTCTTTGACCCGGTGCACACCCTGTTTCTCTCAGCTTTGGAAACGGTGAGCTGCACTGATGATGATCATAAACCTTTAGGAGTGATGAGAATCCAAAAAACCCCCCAAAATAAAAATGGCACTCTTCATTTGTTTTTCGCTGCAACCAGCAGCTCTATAGATCACTCTGTCAGTCTGTCAGTACACAGACATTTTTCCAGCCCTTCCACAGCCACAGTTTGGCCCTAGGAGGCTGACATTTTGAATGGGTGTCAAGTGTGTGTTACAGCGTGTGTGTCTAAACACTGTGGCTACAAGTGGGGTGTGGCAACTTCCAAATGGATTCACTGACTTGCACAAGATTTTCTGGAAAGATCTGTGGTGAGTCAAAGAACAGCTGATAAGCTGTTCATGCCAATTGGATAAACAGGACGCAGCAGTGTAGGCCTCCGACTAAAAGGTGCATAACTTTAAAACAGATTCACCTGGCACGACCCGACGTTGTAGAAAGACACTCACAAACCATTCTGCCACGTCAAGTTACAGAACTCATGAAGCGATTGTCGTACACTCCTGTGTGTGTTGGTCCGTCAGTTCATCGGCCCACAGAATGCCTGGCTGTGTCCCCACTATCACAACCGCAACTTTCTAACAACGAGGCTGTAATTTGCTGTGATGATCACAGCGTTTTGCTCATGTTTCTAAACCTCTATCCCCATGGTGATGCATTGGATATTTTACACTAATATTAAGTCTGGAATCAAAGTTAGAATGCAGAATAAAAAAACAGAAATAAAAAGCTGTGTCCTTGTTGCCATAGTGTGTTCAGTGACCGCTAAAATCTACGCTAATCCATATTCTTATATCAACAAACGACTAAGCATAGTCAAAGTCGGTTGGTGTCAAAAAAGAGTTTGATCACCTGGTTCTTCGGCTATTCTTGGCTCAGTGGAGCATTTTAGTGTTTTTCAGCTCATTGTTTTAGTTTTTAAATCGATATACACTCCCTGCCAAGCACCAAATGACAGACAGAGCAGGAAAATTAGCAATCTAGCTCTGTGTGCAAACAAGGAACAGCTCTTGCCTTTAAAACGATAAAAGGTGATGTCAATGGCATGCTGCTGCCAGGTGACAAAACACCAAACAGTATCAGCGAGGGTGTGGCCAACATCAATCATCATACATGACACAGTAACTCATGTTCACAGATTTTTACACAACGTGACACTGTCCACGAAAAGAGAAACGCACATCAACAGTCAAATCTGAAGCTGTTAAAAGGAAATATTACATTTTATGTTCAAAATATTTGTTCTCTCGCTTTATGAGCTGAGGGAGACAGGCACTGTCAGCCAGTGTGACGCATCAGGCGTTGTTTCTGGCCTGTTAAACATTCCTTCATATCACATCAGTCTATTCTCAACCAAACACGACAATCTCTCACGGTCCAAAACTAACGAGGGATGTTCAAAAACGTAACAAATGTGCAGGGATTAACGTCATTGTTCTTAAAGACATGCTCTCTGCCTTTGAGCTGACAGAACAATAATCATTAAATAATCATTAAAAGCTCATCTGGGAGCAATATTAGTGTCAAACTTCATCTGATCACACAAATCCACTTCGTCAGTCACTGTTAGGGCAGCTGCAGGCTGTACACCAGTGTAACCTCACAGCTTCCAATCTCCTGTGTGACGCACTTCTGAACACCATCCCCACGGTCAGTCAGAATGACATCTACTGTAGCACTGTTGCAATGAATGTGGACTCATGTGTCTCTGTGATGTACTGATCCCAGGCCTGGAGGTGGAATTTGCCATGCACGGGACTCGTGGGAATAACCTTCACTGCATGCCTCCCGTGAGCGAGGAAGACGATGACGGCTTCATCGAGGACAACTACATCCCGGCCAGCGAGAGAGCGAGGGCTGAGAGAGCGGCGGAGAACATGGAGGACACGGAGGACACGGAGGATGAGATGGATGAAATTGAGTTCTCCATCGCCTAACAGGGCAGCATCTCTCTCTCTCTCTCTCTCTCCCTACACCTCCACCGCCGTGCAAAACCACCGATTCCACTCCAACATTTTCTTTGTTTTTACGTTCGTGTGTGGAAGAGACACGTTGTCGATCACAAAACGGGTACTTGGGACACATTTTAAGTTCAGGGAAGCATAGAAAATCTCATGCACAGTATGACAAGGTGCTTTATCAGTGCAGTGGTTCTCAATGTGCAATCTGAAGATCCTTAAGAGAGAATTTCAAAATGTATTATACAATATATCGTGCCTTATTTGAAAGTATATTTGATAACAGTAACAGAATAAGTGTTGTTTCTCAGTTATAAGTGATAATCAAAGGAATCAGAGTTTGTCTTGAAACAAAGAGTGAAAAAGAGATTAAAGTGTCTTCTGTAAATACGAACATTTGCCAAGTTTTGGCTTTTTTTTTTGTCTGGGCTGATTTGTTTATTGATTATTTGATTTGACAGCACGGGAGGTATGCAAAATACCTCAGTACGATTTAAACCAATAACAACAGTTGTGCTGAATATAAACAGGAAACGTTTCTTCTTTGCACTGTCATGTTTTGTCAATGATGCGACTGTGCAGATACAGTATGCATGGGTGTAAAACATGACTGACGTCCAGTCCGGCCTTTCTACAGAGCTCTCAGTGGCATCAGCAAGATAAGGACTCTGTGATGCTCTGCGAACATCAGAGCTCTTGGACAGATCAATAGCTTTACAAGAGGCAAAAAAGCCGCGAGGGAAATATCAAGGTAATATCTGTGCAACTGTGTCGTTCCAGCATCACTGTGTATTAAGATTTTTTTTTTTTCTTTTTCTCAGGCTCAGTCCAATGTGTGTTATAAAGGTCTTCAGATGTTCTCAGAACAGGTACGCCTGCTGCTACATTATAAATGTAGGCTGGTTTAATTATAGTAAAAGCATTAGCCTACTTGTAACTAGTTACTTTCCACTTAACTGCTATTTTTAGAGGATTAACAATAGACTGGGGCTGTGCATTCAGACAGCACTGCTCCATCTACATTCTGTAAAATTGTGACCTCAATAAAAAAAAAAATAAAAAATTATGAAACAGTGTCACCTGGATTGTCTGAATGGGTCGACAATCTTATTCTAAATCCAAACTTCTGAGGACTGGTCTGTCTCTCCAGCAGTTGGTGTTGATTGAATCGCCACACTCCCCTTCCTCCTCAGACTTTACAGCAGCGGCCTCAGCAGCAGTAATTAAGCCTGACACAGTGTCTCGAGAAGAGGCCTGGAGCCTCTGAGAGCGTCCAGCTGATGAGAGCGGTCTGACAGGTCTGTGTGAGGCTGTCAGGCGAGGCTGCTACCCGGAAACACAGCGCGTAAACTCCACATCGAGGAGCCGGAGCGAAACCGGAACAATGTGGCGATGCTGCTTTCAAAATAAAACAAGCCTACAGAATTTTCATTTGGCAGCTCTTGAAGACGTGGACGCAAATTTGAACAAACGAATACCCCTCAGCCCACTTAATTTGAATGAGGATTATGTTTGAAATATACCACACCATATTGGTGTAAACCAATACTACACCACAATTGGATGTTATTATTGTGCTTGATTTCTTAACAAATGAATACGTGTTTTTAGACCCTTTACATAAGTAAAAGTAGCAAAACAGCAACATAAAAATATTCCATTCCATTCCAAGTCCAAGTTCTGTGTTCAAGTTCAGAGGTAACATCAGCAAAATGTATATAAAAAAAATGGAAGTACTTATGTAGACTGGCCCCTTTCAAAAAGTTTTACAATTAGGTTATACATCATATTTGAAACTGAATAATATGTTTGTTACTTTTAATTGTCAAGGCTGAACTAGTTTTACCCACTTCGCATGCAGGTTGTTGCAATAATGTAGCAATTTTTTGATATTTAACAAAAACACTCATACAGTATATGTTTTGGTTTAACATGTTTAATATGAAATGTAACTGCAGGTGTGTTTTGTTTGTCTGGTTTAATCCACCCACTATGTCGAGTTGACCGATTCTGGATATGGAAGTTGACAGTTACTATTTTCAGATTATTGCAGTATGAGAGTGAGAGTAGGTAAGTAGAGTGAAAAGTATGATGATGAATTCACTTCAGTAAAAGTAGCAATGACTGTAAAATACTGTATTACAAATAAAAGTCCTGCATTCACAGTGCACAAAATGTACTTTATATTATTACTTTTTAAAGTGAGGGCTGTCAAAACAAGTATTTTGACACAATTGCTGTGCTCAATGTTACATACAGAACAATTTACAGGAGGATAGTAGTAGACATACAAAGAGGGTCAATAAACTAAAAATGTGTATAGACTAATATGTATATTGTAAACAAAAAGACAACAATGTACCAACAACAGTAGGGCCAATAAGTTGTGCCGTGGTTCTATATAAGCATGAATACATATATTCTATATATACAGTAAATACAGGTTTACATTTACCAATATGGTTCATCAATCAAAGTTTATTCGTACAACACGTTTTACAGAAGTGAGTACACTTCAAAGTGCTGAATCAAAAGTAGGCTGTGTTTACCTAGAATATTAACATATGTTTGAATGTTTTAGGTGGTCAAGGTGGAGTATATTGTACATTTTTTAAACAATGTAAATCTATCTATTATAAAGTCTATATATATGTTTTATATATGTCATATCAGTTATGTAAATGTTCTGCTGCCTATGATCCGACCATGTGTTTTGTAGGCCCCTATGTGATGACATAGCTGTGAAATAAACCTCTGCTGCAATATTTCAACCCCTAAAAAGAAAAGGAAGTAAAAGTTATAAGTAGGTTAGCATGGAATGGGCCTATAGTCAAGTTAAGTTCACATGCCTAAAAAAACAAGTCAAATACAGTTAGTTACTCCAGTCCAGCCATCTGTAGTTCTGGGTTCAGTGAAATAAATCCCAGCTGGCTGACGGCCGGAAGTCGTGTCTGTTCCACTGCAGCCAGCTTGACGCTCCGCTCCGGAAAAGCAGCGAGCTGCAGCTGAACGCACCAACCGAAGAGAGTGGAGGAGAGGAGGAAGGAGGATGATGGGAGCGGATATCAGTCCTCTCAAGTGACCCATATCTTACAGTAGACCCAGATATTAACCAGGCTGCTTCTTCTTCTCGAGGATTTTACTCTCCACCAAGATGTCGGCGTCGGCGATATTTATCCTGGACCTGAAGGGAAAGGTAAGTTTGAGGCGACTTGTTGTTGGAGGGGGGAAGTTGACGCGAGCGGAGCACCTGCTACAAGAGCGCGCTCGCTAATAGAAAGTACAGAAACGTCACCACATGTAAGGGCTGTTTTTTTTTTTTTCATTTTCTGAAACAACTGTACATTTATGCTCCACGATACTCCAATGTGCCGGCAGAGACAGGCTGACTTCCTACAGGTTGAGCGCAGTGAGCCTCATGTAACAGAGCAGTCAGGAAGAGAGGCTCAACTTGCCAAACTCGTTTCTCCAATGTTGAGTGTACACAGAGGGCTTGTTCTTGTGCAGCGATGCAGCCTGCTGCACTGTGGCTCATGTGTCCTGTTTCAAAGTTTAAAAGTCTACCCAAAGGTTATCCCATTATAGTTCTTTTATTTATTTATTTTTTATTTTTATTTTTAAAAAGGCACATTTAAAGGGAACACTGTGTAGTTTTGGAGAAGAAATTCAAACTCAGAATTCTAGTATTTACAATATTAATGAGGTAATACAAATACGAAATTCTATTTACGGATTAAACAAGCTGCTGTCAGAGGAAGATAAGGTCCCGGGAACACTGTTTGAAGCTAGAAAGGTGGCAGGGTCCGCCACATATAAACAAAGCAAAACAGTATGAAATTGTGTTGTGTCCTTCAAGGTCAGTTTGTTTATTCAGTCATGAACCGACGAGAATGTGTTGATTGATTTTGTCAATGAAGATCTCGTTCTTCTGATTCAAATTTCTTCCCCAAAACTACGCATTGCGCCTTTAATGTAAAAGAAAATGCTGTCAGACACTGACAAAATTGCGTCCGCACACGTGGTTGACATACATCAGAAGTGCACTGTGAGGGACAAAACCATGTCTAAAACACTTGTATGCTTTGTGTTTTGGAGCTTCAGTTAACGAGTAACTTGACAGAATTTGAACTAATAACAGTAATACATGTGAAAGCGAAGTGCCAAGCATTAAGCTTACTTGATCCTCGAATGTGAGGATTTGAAAAATTGCTTGTTATGCTTGATCAACAGTCCAGAGCTCAGAGATGTTCAGTTCAGCCGTCAGAAGCATAATAAAAGCAGCTAATATTTACATTTGAGAGGGTGGAACCACTTACTGTGTTTGCATTTTTACTCATTTATTATCCGTCAAAATGAGTGTGTAGTTATTTTTTTTTACCACGTCGTGCAAGCCTTACTTTTGTGCGATTGGTCAGACAAGACAAGCAATAAAAAGACCTTAGGATTATTATTCTTAACAGCACATTTGAATAATTGTCTGACATTTACTATGTAGCCCAAATGATTAATGGAGAAACTAATTGCCAGTTTAATTAATAACAAATTAGTCCCCAAATAGTATCCAGAAATGACTGTGTCTTTTTAAAAATATTCTCTAAAATGCTTTTTAGTCATGTATGGGATGAATAAAAGATGACACAGAATTTTCACCCTTTTTTCGTCAGGTTTTACATCTAAACCTCACAGGGTTCATTTATCTGAGGGCAGGAAAAGGAATTGCTGAGGAAGCCTTATATGCTTCACAATACCCATTAGGGAATTTAAGGGATCAGTCCCTCATAGCCCGGGTGTCTGATTGTACAGATTAAAGGTTCTCTCTTCTCTCTCTTCCCCTATCCACCCATCCCTGCCTCGAGGCAAGTCAGTAGCTCTTCACCTTCAGTCGCTTCGCTCTCTCTGCCCTGATCACGCGAGGTCCTCCGTCCTTTACAGCAGTCAAAGTGGAAAGATCAGCTGTTGTGTTAAACGTCCTTGAGACTGGAGTGCGGGGTATGGTAAAAAAATAAATAAATAGAAATGACACCACGGTTAAAAACAAATGTTTAAGCAACCCCAAACCAGCCACTCCAGTAGACACACTTCTAGACACAGTTTACGTCACAGGAGCCGGTCTCCACCTCTGCCCTTTATCCCTCCACCCTCTCAGCTGTAGCTCCTGGGCACTCGACCGCACACTGCTGGCTGCTGGGACCGGCTCTGTAGACTGAAATGTCAGACTATTGAAATCAGCGTGGCATCATTTGCTCCCAGTGCCTCCCCTGCAGAATTTTTGAAAAGGGAACATGTTAAAGCAGAAGTTTCGGGTCGTGATGAGCGGCAGCGCGTTTCCTCTTCGCAGTGGAAGTTCCAGAAGTGATGCGGCTCTTACTTTTCTACTTTGACTTTATTCGTTTGAAATAAAGGGAACAGTGCATATTCATCGACATTAGAGTGTCAGTGTGCCAGATTTAGCCAAGACAGACTCGTTTTCATCAGTTCAATCAAATGAACAAACTTTGCTACAGACATTACGTAGACGAGCATACATATATACAATAAAAGATCAGGTTTTAACGGCGGAGAATAGTAGACGCAAGTGTCTTACAAAGAGACAGCGAAATATAAAGTTAGACATAAGATTTCAATCGGTTTATTCTTAATCTTTTTCCCGTTTCTTGGGATGCCCTAACACATCTTCACAACCAGAAGCTTGCTCTAAGATTTGGTACATGTATTTGTGGTCCCCAGAGGATAAATCCTGATGACTTGATCTCCTGAAACTAGAGGTTCCACCAGCCTTATCCGTGCTCTGCATTTATGGCTAATTAGCAAATGTTAGCTTGCCTGCCAAGCTGCCGAACATGGGAAACGTACTATATAACGTGCGACACTTTTTTCTACCTTCATGGTAAACATAATACACGCTAGACACCAGCTTTTTGACATTACTGTGGACGTGAACATGCTGATGTTAGCACTCAGCTGGAAAAAGAGGCTCTGTGAGGATACACAATGTTAAATGGTTCCAATTGACAGACCAGCTCCGAGGCGTCTTTTTGCACTCTTGCGTTCGCTTCAATGTGCCATTATTTCACCCACAAGTCAGCTTCTGTTGACTCCCAACAGCTGTGTCACTCTAAAATATCATCATTATCCTGTAGTGTTTTCTCTCCGAGCGATTATAGACGTTTATTTTTCGGATTCACGCTGTGAACGTTTGCCAAACTGTCAGTGAGCGATGCAAACTGAAGATAGCTTTGTGGAGTTCTTCTCTGTTTCTGTATGCCCTCCAGGCAGTGATACACTCTGGTGAGGTTTTTTTTTTCTTGTTGCTATTTGCCTTTAGAGGTCAGGAGCGAGTGGTTCCTATTGATTTCACACATGGTTAACAGCCGCTGATTGCCTTGCGTGTCCCAGTAACAAGCTTCCCCTAAACCCATGGAATGACTATCCCTTATCCATTTTCTAGTTTTTATGCTTTAGGAGAAAATATTTTTTTGTTATTTCACTGCAATCCAGGCAAAGTATCAAAAAAGGTTGTTCTTTTGTACTCTTAACCATCAGTAATGGCTCACCACAATAAGAAACCATTAGAGAATATGTCTTTTTTTCTACTGCAAAGCTTTTTAACTGTAATTTCTTGATATGTCCCTTTGCACTACTTGCCATATTCACTGTAATGGATGGATGTAGATGTAATGGTATTTGCAATAGATATTACCTACCAGAATATGTTTTTACCAGACAGTACAGTGTCTTGAGTTGAGGGTAACACACACAGTAGAATTTAATGAGACCTGGATTATTAAGTAGCTGCGTTCTGCTTTGGGGCATGAAATGTGCTAACTGTTTGTGTGAGGTGTTGTGTTTGATGCGTTCTGCCTCTGCTCAAGTATCTGATGTCTTCCTTTTGGCTTAACTGACACACATTCGAACTGACATGACATGACAGTGATATGTTGACTCTTAAATATCCTTAAGGTGGAACATAAGCTATTCTAAAATCATCATTGTGACTGTAGCTGCCAGCCTCATGAGGCGTGTATAGTCAAAGGACGAGTCCCCTAGCATCTCTCTGTGCTTTTACCCTCGCATCAGGTAATCAGCTGTAGGGTTGGCTGAAGTAAAGTCAAGAAAAGTTATGTGTCAACCTGGTCATCACAAATGTGTTAAATCTAATCTCAGAGAAGTACTGGAACATTGTAATAATGCCACGTCATGATTCATCTATGTATCGTCGTGAGCAGAAATTAACGGTTTTCTGTACAACACATTTCTGTGAGTGTTCAGCCCAGTCGTCGCCTGGATGCAATGTTGCCAGTTAAATAAAATCTCAGGAAACATTTTTGACATTTTTTTATGAGGTGCACCATGACGTCCCTCTCGGTGCACGTATACTTTGCCTTGAGAAGTGTTGTAAGTATCAGAGTTTAAGACATGCGCCTGAATGCAGCATGAAGTCTCTCTGAGTGTGTCATACTTTGGTTCAGGCAGACAGCAGAGGAGAAAAGAATACATTCATCTATGAAGATAAACAACACCAACGTCCTGTAGCGTTTTGTTGTTTTAAACTTTTTTGATTTATCAGTGGCTCGTTTTTTTTTTCTTCAAACTTGTCTTTACTTTATACAACCACCATTTCTCAAAGCCAAAGGTATTGTTTTCAAATTGTGTATTATGTCTGGACAACATTCCAAAACCCAAAGATATTCCAATGAAACAAAACAGAGAACAGCAGCTAGTCCTCGCAATCTGGGAATCTTGAAATTATAAGCAAATATTTGCCATTTTCCTTGATGGATAAATGGGACACACCATGTCTGTAAATCCGGGCTGATTGCGTGTATGTGTTCTGCATGAGAAAGTACCCTTCATGTAAATCTGCTGATCTTGTTTATGTCCTCAAGACAAACCTCAGATGGAATAACCAGTAGTGATAATAATGGCTGGCCAGAATTTGCAGTTCAGAGCATTTTTGCCTGTATGTTTTTCAATCAGAGATCTTTTCCACAGCTACAGAGTGAATCTCTGCATACTTTTCCGTGGGCCTTCAGCCCCGCATCAAAGATCTCATTCCCTCCCTCTGCTGACCTCTGAACTCCTCGCTCTGTGGTTTCAGTCTCCTCTCACACAAGCTGAGCAGTGGCCTGTTCATATATCTCTCCCCCCCGCCCAAGATTACTTTACTTTCCTGGCATTTCCTTTTTTTCATTTCTTATTTCCTCCTGCCTTTGTTGTATCTGCCCCTGTGCGACCCCTGCGCTACACACTCCTCTATTAAAGTCGGGGGGTAGCTTTGTGTGCGCGCGTGTGTGTGTGTCTCATCTAGATCCCTCAAGCGTTGAAGCTTTGATCTCTTTCTTCACTTCGCTCTGTGTGTCCAGACTCTTGCAAGACTGCTGACTCATCTTGTTCTGAATGTGTGTGTGTGTCTGTGTGTGTATGTGTGAAATGTTATAACAGCCACAGTTGTGACCACGTCGGTAAATGTCAAGACAACAGCTGATACTGTTCTCGTCTGAGTCACAGTCCCTGATATTGATCAACCCAAAATCTGTTGAAAATGTTTTAGATGTACAAAAGTGATGCAGTTCTGTGATACAAACGTGTACGTTTCTGTCAATTTTAGTAAATGCTGTCATCTCTTTAAAGCCCAGGCCAACCCCCCCACCCCCCCCCCCCCCACCCCCCCAACGAGCCCTGTTTGCAGAGTAACTTGAGTTTCTGGGCCATCTTTTTGTTGTTTTGACATGTGTTGTTCTCGTACTGTCAGTGCATCCGCAATGGAGTTTGTTTGCAGAAAGTGATTCTGATGTGTGTCATCATGGCAGAATATGGTCCTGGATACACCTTTTGTACCTGGAACTGCCACACAAGTGGTTAAGAGTCGTGTGGTTATATGTCTGTCTGTGAGCACATTTTTGTCAGTGCTGTAGCATGGCCACCTGAAGCAGGGGCATAGACCACCCCAAATTATGCCCCTGGCCCACATTTGTGGTCCTGGTGGCACCTTTTGTGGCAGGAACTATCACAGAAGTGTGTACTTAACAAGGTGTTTGTGTGTCTGTCTGACTGTCACTGTGGCAAAATCACAACCATGAAAGATACTGTCACAAAACTTCACAGGATTGTGCTATTATATATTAATGTAGTAATCTGTACTGACTAGTCGCTGGTCAGAATGTCAATGTATTGACAGACGTTGCAGCTGTTGTGATTGCTAGTATGGCTAAAAATGACTGCACAAATGGATGTTTTTTTTTATAGAATAAGAGACATTTACTTTTATTCTGTAGCTGACAAGGGGGAAGAATCACAACAACAGCATTAAAACAGCGAAGATGCTATTAAACTGTATGCACCTTAGACCATTAGGGCCCAGTGAAACTGCATGTCCTCTTTCAGTTAACACGTGAACGTTGAATAAATGGATAAGTTACGTTTGCGTACCCTTTTTTTTGCTATAATTTCAAACCTGATAATCACTTGAGTGAGCAAACTCGGTGGAGTCTGTATAAGCTCTTGCTTCATGTTGAGAAGCTGGTCATTCATCATTCATATTCAGAGATTTGAGTTTTAAACACAATTTGCACATTTGCTGCAGAGGTGGGCCTGGAAAAATGCTGTCATTTCCATCCATAAAAAGAGGGTTTGTAGTCAGCCAGAGGTTCTTAAAGAAACCTGGCTGCTCAGCGCTGGTATCTCCACTAAAAGCTATGCATATGTAATTACTGGGCAGTGCCTCTATAATAACCTCTTCTCTTTATATATATTTTACTCTTTCCTTTTTATGAATCCAGGTGCTAATCTGCCGCAACTACATGGGTAATATGGACATGAATGAGATTGACCACTTCATGCCCATCCTGATGAAGCGGGAGGAAGAGGCGGAGATGACACCCATGGTCAGCCACGGCTCCTCACACTTCCTGTGGATCAAACACAGCAACCTTTACTGTATCCATTTAAGTTCGTGTCTCAATACTGGGGTCCTTTGTGTCTGCCGAAAACCGAGCCTTTATTGTCCTGATTGGAGTTTGAATCTGAATCTCTTCACTATTTTTTTTTTCCCCAGCATAAATACAGTAAATTCTCAGCATCTGTTCATAGACCTTAATAGCGTCTTCCATTAGCTGTCTCAGCACCATAGGAAGTCCTGTTCATCAGGTCTCTGCAGCCCCTCAGCCTCTGTTTCATCGCACCACGTTTCACAGCCAGTTGAAAAATTTAACACAGTTTTCGCTGTGATGTGTTATGCACTGTATACCCTCCTTTCCTAATGCGAGATTGGGCAGTCGAACTTCCTTACACATTATTAATTCAGCATAGCAGTCGTGAGTAAGTGGTATTCCCACTGCACCACATTAGACAACTGAGCGGCTTTACCTCCCTGTGGCCATGTTCTCAATTGCTAGGGAGTGTGATGCGTTCTGCTAACTTTGTATGTCATTGCATTCATCTCGTAACCACCCACAGTATCCCAGTGATCTTCACCACATGTCTCCTTCTTGCACAGTTCTGGTTTCATAACAATT
This sequence comes from Sparus aurata, assembly GCF_900880675.1. NCBI lineage: Eukaryota > Metazoa > Chordata > Actinopteri > Spariformes > Sparidae > Sparus > Sparus aurata. The sequence continues at coordinate 25,885,807 of NC_044197.1, read as the reverse complement.
TGCAGGTTTATAAACCCGTACACTCTGCCTGTCACCTGTAGACGTATAGTGGTTTCTTAACAGTCCCCTCCTCAGTGGTGGCGATGACTAAGAAGAATGCCAACGCTGCTCTGGTCTACTCCTTTCTTTACAAAATTGTGCAGGTGCGTCTGTTTCCTGACAGTCCAAATATTTAACATCTTTCCACTTGCTACTTGTGTTTAGAACATGTTATCACCCACTTAGCCTGTTTGAATTGTTGTCAAGTGATAATGTGCAGTTTCAACAGTTATCTAAAACTATGTGAGACAAAATTATTTCACCAATCACTGTAAGCTTTTTCAGTCATTGCGATTTGATTATCGCCACACAAATTGGGGTGCAGCTACACCTTTTATTTCATTGGCTGTTTTGTCGCTGCATTTATCCATTTGATGCTGCGTCTGCCAGTGAAATAGGCTTTTGCTTCTTTTGTAAAGCCTGTAGATAGAATGAATTTACCTGTTTCCTAGCAATACACAATGCAAAACCGTGAAAGTACTGCCAAACAATATGCGTGTCATTTATCTCCTGTAATATAATGTGTGTGTATGTGTGGAACTGCTTCTGCCTGGTTGTTGTAGGTATTTAAGGAATATTTTAAGGAGCTCGAGGAGGAGAGCATCCGTGACAACTTTGTGACAGTCTACGAGCTGATGGACGAAGTGATGGACTTCGGTTTCCCTCAGACAACAGACAGCAAGATCCTACAAGAGTAAGAAAACTGTTACACAACCTTCATGCAGGACTGTTGCCTCCATACAAGGACTGCATGGATTGCCATGTGAGACGGGATAATAAAAGAGCTAATTTTGTCTTGATACCCCTTTTGATATGAAAAGTGAAGCAGTCACACTTAGGGCTTGGTGTTGTGTCAGTGACAGTGATACCAATAGAGTACTTTGATTCCTTTTTTATCTACTTTGAAAGGGCAACTACTGTAAGGTTGTTAAATATATTTTAAGTTAGCGGGTAACCCATAACAGATTATGAAACTAAGCACTAGAGACTGCCCAAAATGATGTTTGTTTAAAAAAAAATTCCAAATTAGATTTAAACAGTATTTTAGCCTCTCATTCAGGAGACACTTCTCTCTCTTGGGTTAGGGTTAGCAATTCACAAATATTTTTTTACTCGCACAATAAAAATTAGAATTGTGCATACTCTTTGGCGATTAGACCACATCATGATGTCATCAATTTAAAGGGGGGAATGGAGCCAATGCATGGTATGGTACAACCCTCAATGGAGTCTTCGGTAAAGAAAATGGCAGTGATCTGAATTATATGGTGATGCGCAGGTTTTGTGTGAGCTCAGACCTGAGGCGCTGGAGGTGACTGGGGTGAAGGGAGGTTGCAAAATGACAACTGACCGCAGCAGAGAGGAGAACACATTTAAAGTTTGGCAGCAACAATATGATTGGCCTGAGAGATCTTGGCCTAATCTTGTTGGTTAAACTGAAAGAGTATAGAACAAGCTAAGTTCAAGAATTTAAGCTAAGTTCAATTATCTTACCTGAAATAGTTGCAGCGTCGTGTCCTCTTGAGGAGAAGATGACACTGGTGCCGAAGAAGCCCTTGGCCTTGCAGACATGGTGCAGCTGTCCAAACTAAAGTTTCCACAATGCTCGATGATGTGCTTTAATGTTAAATGTCTTCTCAGTTATTCATGAAATTATACTTTTTTTTGCCATGTGCCGCATGCATGTAATATAGCCGCACTTCCAAATGTTTTGATGGCATCTCAGCAATCTGAACTCATAAACATTGTGCTTGACTGTATGGTTTGTAGTTGCTGCAGTAGTGGGCCAATCACGTGTTGTATGAAATTAAAAGTCATTTTTTTATATTTTACAAAACTTTGATCAATTATGTGTGTTGGCACTGTGTTCTGGCAATTTAAGTATGATGTTAATCAGGTTGATAAAGTTTAGAGTTACGAACTCTCAAAGGCCATAATTTAGCACTCCAGTCTGATTTTAATGCAACCATTTTAGCTCAAGCAGTGCCTGTTTTATCCATCAGGGAACAAAATTCAAGTTTGTTTTCAGTGAGTTAAAAGCTTCGTATTTCATCCTGTAAGCGGTCAGAAGAGATGGGAATAAGAGAACATGATGATCCTGTTTGAAGTGCCTATGGCTTATTTGTTAATTCATTCAACATAGTACAGCTGGTGGCTAAAGCTATAATGACTGGCAGAACTTTATTCAGTGAGTGAAATGAGTTGGAGCCACTATTCTTCTCAGGGTCGACAAGTGTTTTGTGTTCACATTGTACACAGAGTTGTTTTCCCACTTCCCTCCTCATGGCTCCTCGGGGAGGCACTTGTTTCCACTGAAAAGCTCAGCGCTCACTGTACAGTACCATAGAAACACGAGTTCTTCAGCTTTGCTTCCAGTGAATGGAGTGATATAAAAGTTAATAACAAACGTTCAGATGTGCATGACACATTGTTTTTGGTGATTGGTGTGATTGAAGTGTAATGTTGTGTGCTGTTTTTGCTTTTGCTGAGGCTTGGCTGAATGTGTATGTGTGTGTGTGTGTGTCTGTGTGTGTATGTGTATGTGTACAGTATGTGTGTTTGGTGTCTGAATAGGGCTGATAATTACCAGGCTCCTATTGGCACTCAAACACAATGACACCGTCAGCTGGACACACTCGAGACGATCAGACAGAAAAGCCCTGCTCTTCTCTTCTCCAAGGAGACACACAAAAGTGTCATTTCTCCCTTGTGCATACACACACACACACACACACACACACACACGCACACGCACACGCACACACACACACACACACACACACACACGCACACGCACACGCACACACACACACACACACACACACACACACACACTCCCTCAGACAGTGAACACACACATTCACTGTGTCTCTCTGTCTGCAGGCTGTTCCAGTTCTCTGACCTTTTCATGCCTTGAGCACCACAAAAATGCTTCTTTTCCCTTACATTAAAACACATACTAATGTCTGTGTGTGTGTGTGTGTGTGTGTGTGTGTGTGTGTGTGTGTGTATGGCAAGAGACTGAGCACGTGAGAGATACATATGCATGTTCATGTGTATGTCTTAGTAGAAACCTTCATGCGCGTGTGTGTTTGTTATGATTGCTATTGTTATGCTAATCTGTCAGTCTGCTGCCAACCCCCGCTTCCAGATCCTTTCATTAGCATTTCTGAGGAGAATCAGGGCAAAACAGAAACAAACAGCAAAGCAACAAAACAACCCAACATCGACCCCAAGCCCACTTGTCACCGCCTTTCATCTCTCAGCCCTTTCAAATTGTTGTATGTGTCAACATGCATTCGAGACCCACTAGGTGGGAGGAACTGGGACAGAAAACTAAAGTGGGGGAAAATGCCGCCTCAATCCGTCAATCAATCTGAAATGTGTTTATATAGCACTTTCTGTTGCTGACATTGGAAATTTACAGTAGAAATGAAAACAAGACCCTTGAGTTTTGTGTTTGTGTTTCCCATTTGTTCTTTAAAGGTTCTTATTGGCTTCACTTGACACTTGGCCCATGCCTGAACAGTTCCTGTAACTCAATTTAGAACTGTCACAGTCACTATATTAATAATAATGTGTCAACATTATCTCACCTCTCTCACAGCGTCGTTTTCAGCCTCAGCAGACAGCTGCTTGAATGTATACTACTTGATCAGCTCCAAACCACACACAGACACAGTTAACGGGGCAAATACAGGACTAAAAGAGACTGAATATTGGCTTTACAGTTGCCAGGTTGACAAGTGATTATGTTCCATTGTTCTGGATGTGTAAATAAGCAACTGTCTGCTACCAAAGCGGCCATATCATCTTAAGAGGTGTTGACAGTAGAAGGAGAAAGCAACAACAAGAAGAAGATAATGGCTAGTCGGTTGTCCATAATCCTTTTTTTGCTCAGCATAGTGGCAGAGAAGCATAATATTTTGCCCTAGTAAACCTAATAGGCTCGATATCTTCTGCGGCTCGAACACAAGCATGTAGTCCGCCATTGTTGTTGTCGTCATCGATGCGCAAAGTATGCGAACTCGCTGTCCACACGTGAACGCAAGGGCAGCGTTTTTCAGGCACTGGGTTCACAGGATTCATTTTTGGATGATCGGCCAAAACGATGCAAAACATGTGCGTTTACACACAGAAGCTTTTCCATGTAGATGGCCCCTTAGTCATTTTAATGCCAGAGCCTGTCCCCTCATGTGAGAACTATTTGGCGACTATTTCGCAGGGTTAAGGACCACCAGAGACAGTTCTGATTGGTTTAAACAAATATAAAACCATCTTTCTCCCCTATACCAGAATGAAGCTTGGTACAGCTAGACATTTTTCCAGCACTAACACAGTGCTATGTGTCTGGAAATTTAAAGAGACAAGAGAAGGACAAACAATCAATCAATGATACCGAGGGATCAATTTAACTGAAAAGTGCAAACTTCATCAACTTCGTCAGCTCTGTCAGTCATGTAGCCCAACATCACAAATGTACCTGTATGGGCTCTAGAATCATTACACCCTCTCTCTGTCTCTGTCTCTATGTTAGTGCGACTAACTCATTTTTGCAGTTTTGGTTGCCAGAAGCACGGTGCAATCTGGAAATGAGTCTGGGGCAAGATAGAGACATTATTAATACCCACGCTGTTGACTTGTGCACGACCACACGCAGCCCATCTCTGAAATTAGAAACTGCATATGGAACACACATACCGTTCCTGCTGCTTTATTTAGTCTACCAATAGGAAAGACCTCATACATGCACGTACACATGACACATCAAACCAGAGATTGGTGGTTAGATATATTGCCAAAATTAACTCAAATTTAACTGCGCCACATTGTCTGCTTTAACACAGTTTTATCTGTGGCACCACTCCTACCCCCACACCGTTACAGACAGATTTTCAGGGGGCTGCATAATTTCCATGCAGATACAGCCCCCGAAATCATATTCTAAGTTACGAGAATGGCATTGTTAATGTGTTTGCATGATGGCTGACATTGCAGTTCCCATCTTTTTTTTTGTGAAAGAGGAGTGTGAGGACAGCAGATTTGCATGGGACATTGGGTCACTCCCTGGGGGAAATACTCCGGCCCTCTAGGAGAGACAAACAGGTGAGGGGCAACTTAAAATAAGAAAGGGGTCAGAGGAAAGTACACGGAGAGAGGAGACAAGAGATTGCTTCAGCGATAGCTCAGTTTGGATCGCTGTCAATCTGCATCTATCTATATGTGTTAGCAGTGTGGCGTACTCACCAGATTTTGGGTTTGCACAATTAATGGACTTGAATTAAAGCATAGGCACATGCTGGCTGCAAAACATCTGAATCCTGTCATTTTTCAACGGCATCAATTCAAAATGTTTATAACAAAGTGATGAAAGGACTGTTGGTTTCTTTTAAATACCTGCCCAATCATCTCATAGTCATTTGTGTAGATTTGGGTAATATCTAGGGTGGAGTAGGTCCGATATACGTAATTGACCTTTTTTTGATCTGAAGCTCAATTCTGAGGCTGAGCTGTAAAAAAATAACTATAAATATAGTAACTTCTGATCAACTTCAGGTTTAAATTAATGTCTGTTTAGTTCCACCCACATAAGGTTTAAGTCCCGCCCATTCCAAGTACAGATGTGTCTCACTAAAAACCTAGTGTTTCATCTGGATGGGCTTGGTTTTTTGGGTTTGTTTTATTAACCTTACATCTATGAACATGGAAACTGATAGTTTGCCTTGTAAGACCGTTTGGGTGGTTTTTTGAGAAGTGTTCTGGCGGATATGGAAGTATCCGAAGTCAGGTGATATGGTGTGAAGATGAACGAAGATGAAATTGACAAGAGTTTGTGTCCTGTGTGTTGGTTGAGGTTTTAGATTGTTATGTTCGGACTCAGTACATTTTTTGTGTTGTGTGTTTTTAAAAGAATATTTCTCAGTCGCTGTTTGATTAGTTTTTGGCAACAAAGCTACTCTGTTAGGTTTAGGAAAAGATCATGGTTTGGATTTAAAGGGATAATTCAGGTTTTTTGAAGTGGGTTCAAATAAAGTACATATCTATATGGGGTCTGTTCCCTACCGTAGGGAAGCTTTGTACTGCAGTGAACGGAGTCCAGATGCAAAGCGAATTTTAAGCACCTAAAACAAGGCCCACCTAAAAAACTCTATATCAGTTCACGTGTACGTTATATAGAGAAAATTCACACCACTATACATCGCCGTTAGACCGCCCATTCTTTTGTCACTACATTTTCTCAACTGTAGAACCCCGTATCCCTACGCATTAGCGTAACCATTAACAGGTGATCTGCGAGCGCCGAAATACAGTGCGAGGCCCAGTTGCGCTAATGCATAGGGATACGGAGTACAAAGCTGAGCGTCTGGGCTGGAGCGGCTCTCTGCTGCTCCAAACTGTGGCTACGCTGATCGGCAGTTACAGTAGGGAACAGACCGACTTATATATATGTACTTTATATGACCCCACTTCAAAAAACCCAAACTATCCCTTTAAATAAAATGTCAGCGTTCACCTTTGATTTCACATCCCAAAGAAATAAAAGTTATCTCTGTTTTGAAGTCACAACTGACAACACAACCAATGCGAGTTAACGAGAATGCACATCAGGCACACAACACTCTGGGACACTGGATGTAAGGCAGCGCCCTCGGGTTGGGATACAGACAATTACTTGGTTGATCCGACACAGTTCAAAAGAAGAATATTCCTACACATACAATGTACAACCTAGTGAAACTGGTGTTCTGCCTCCCTCAGGGTGCAGTGAGCAGCCAACATACAGCGCCTAGGGATATTTGTGTACTCTCTCGTCCCTAGTAATAACTGTTAGTGGATGCCAAGTCAACCATGCACTGCAAATACATCTGATTTATTGTTTGTCATACACAATCCACATTGCCAACACACAATACGTTTTCTACCCGAGCTAACAAACTCGACTGAAGCTGAATTATGTATTTCATTTAGTTTGGATGTTTTGCTTTATAGATAAATAAACTTGGACATTATAAAAACATAGAAAGAAGTAATACCCCAAAACTTGAAAAACTGTTTTGGACATAATATATTCCAGGGAACACTGAATAGCATTGATTAGAAAACAGCCCTGCAGTGGAAACAAGGCCAGTGAGAAGTAAACAGTGGTGGGGGCAGGTGTAAAACCAGAGGGTAAAAACAGGCCTGGTCACATGTTGTTTGTGTGAGCACAGCTCCTCCTTTTCTCATGACAAGTCATTATGTGTCCCTGGACACAGTCAGAGGATTGGAAAGATGCTAAGAAACAACCAACAGTAGTGTGCAGTAAATAAGGGGATTGGTGGATGGATCAACAGATAGACACCAAATACTCTCCCTGATATATTTAATATATAAATGGATCAAACTTGATTTCTTTTTGTCACGATAAACAAACCTAATAAGATGGAGAATAGGGCACTTAGATTCATTATTTATTCATTTATACATTATAGATGCACCAATCAATATGTTTTATAAAACAGTGCATTAAATGAATACCGGTTCATTTTGTTTTGCAGCTTTTAGTGTTTCGGTTCAGTTTCCCTGATCCAGTTGGCATGGGTTCCAGGTGTAGAAGGCAGCTCTTGCAGCTGAAGGGACATATTTGCCTTAGGATCTAAAAAGAGATTGAATAGTGAACCTCAATTTGCCAGATGGCCAGAAACATGACTACAAGTAAATGTTAATGTTGTTTCCTGTATATAACCACACTGATAACACTTTTACCCTATGAACCTAATAAGATAATAATATTTGAAAGTTGTTAATGGCTTGTTTGTACTGCTCCCAAGTGGCCAAGTAACAAAAATAGCTTGGACTTTGACTTTAGCATCACTTTCATTCAAACTTCACTGCAAGAGACATGTTGGATATGTGCATGCCTCAGTGGAGATAAAGAGGCTTTGCTCCAGTGGTTCAACTCAACCAAGCTGCCAGCAGTCACTTGTGCAGCGACAGAATTTTACTAAATTGCACGGTATTTTGCCAGATAATGTAAATCATTACATGACTGGGCCAAAAAAAAATGCTTCATGAGCATTAGAACTCTGAAGCCTCTACCTTTGTTTACCTTCATCACTGCACTGCAGTCTCAACCCGCCTAAACACTGACTCACTTTTTCACCATCACCAAGAAATAAATTGATGTAATTTCTTACAGAAAGGAAGGTATTAAAGGTTCAAATATTTGAAGAATCCAAACCTCATGAAGCCGATCTGGCATATCCGATCTGGTGGCTAAGTACCCTCTCACAAACGCCATGCTGCGGTTTTAGTAACCCAAGCGGAGCTTAATTGTTTACTATCATGTATACAAATGCATTATCCTCTGTAGCGTCAGTCACAGTGGGTTTATGTTAATCCCCATCTTCCAATTACATCCATGAATAATCTTCATACAACATGAATGTCAAGCTTCTTTAACTTTTTAACACTGGAAATGCTCATTTATTGTAAGTCATGAAGGGTGATTAATACAAAGGATAAAAATATTTCACAAGAGAGCTGAGTTCTAGTTGCAATATATATATATATATATATATATATATATATATATATATATATATATATATATATATATATATATATATATATATATATGTATATATATATATATATATATGTATGTATGTGTATATATATATATATATATATATATATATATATATATATATATATATATATATATATGTATGTATGTGTATGTGTATATGTGTATATATATGTATATATATATATATGTATATATATGTATATATATATATATATATATATGTGTGTATATATATATATATATATATATATATATATATATATATATATATATATATATATATATATATATATATATATATTACATGGAGCTTCTTAATGATGACTATGACCCATTCGTTTTTCATGTTTGTCACTCAGCAGGAATTTGTAAACAGACGTGCCACAACTTCTTTCTGCCTTGTGTTTCTTTCAGGTACATCACCCAGCAGGGTCATAAGTTAGAGGTTGGGGCTCCTCGACCTCCTGCCACCGTCACTAATGCTGTGTCTTGGCGGTCAGAGGGCATCAAGTACAGGAAGAACGAAGTTTTTATGGATGTCATTGAGTCAGTAAATCTGCTGGTGAGGACAATATTTGCTTTGTCAACATCATATCCTCTAAAAAGCCTTAATACAAAAGGTGCACCATTCTGTAGACAATCGCTTTTGATATTACTCTTTCAGTAACCAGTAAGAAAAGACTCTGCCAGGATGTGGTACTCCGATACAGAGCCTGACTGATGCTAGGTATTTGAGGCTGATATTGATAAGTAGCAATCGCAAACAGGGCTGCAACTAGCGATTATTTTCATTGGTGATTCATCTGCGGATTATTATTCTGTTTACTGTTGTAGAGGAGTGAAGAAACCTGAAAATATTCACATTGAAGAAGAAAAAATTACTAACACGGATAAGAAGATAATCAAAATAGCGACACATTTAAAACTTGATAGCTAATCCATTAGTCCATTTATTGTTGTAGCTGTAGTTACAAATCCTGTAGTAATATTAATTTTACGTGTATTAACATTTTGACATAAGCACATATTAATCGTGTAGAAACCGTATCAGGATGCAAAGTCTTCATTGTTACTAAAAAAGTATTAAACATTTAAGAAATCAATACTAAATATCAATAAGATAACCTGTATGCTTAACAGAGCTGATAACAGCCACAGAGTCAAGCTGTTACCTGTTTGTTTAGAGATGAATTCTGAGCAAGGTAAACAACATAAGCCTTAAGAGTTCATCTGCTGCCTGTCTGCTGCTTTCAGCCTGGGCAGCACAGATTCACAACACGGCAGACGCGTTACACTGCCGTCATTGTGATACAACTAGTGTTTTTTTTTTGAGAGCTCTCTGTTGTGGTTGTATTTATTGGTTTTCAAAAATAGGTCACAGGAAGCAAAACAAAACAGCATACTGTAGATACACACAGTAAACACTTATCCTGAACTCTGAAAGAAATAAGAGAGACTCATCCCGTCTCATCCAGTATAAGATGAGTATCAGTTTTAATTAACAGCTCGGTTCAGAAAAGATGGGTTGAGTGTTTCCTTGAGGCCCCGTTGGTGCGTCACTGCTAAAATATTGTCTTTCGAAACTTCAAAAGTCTGGCTTGTTTTGACTCCTCTAAACAGTGGCTCTCTTTCCTTGAATTGAATTGAGGAGGAAACGCTCTCTGATTATCAACAATCCTCCATTCTTCTTCAACAGAATATTTTGTCATATTTGTTTCTTCATTGTGTGCAGCCAGGAGTGACCTGGTCGACTCAGATAATTATAAATTGAGTTGCTCTTCTAATTCTCCATAGCCGTTATATTGGCCTCCCGCTGATCTCATTCTGTCTGCTACACTACACGCAAAGTCATTCTCACTGATCAATGTCTGCTAATGTGATATTATTAGGCTACATGAGACATCAATTTAGAGGAAGTATCAGATATCCCACATGACCGTGATGTGTCTCTTGAACTAAAAGGGAGACAGTGGCTTTCCTCTGAAATTTCATGTCCTTCAAGCTTCAAGGACAACAGGTTTGCAGGTTTTTTTGAGTCTAAGGAAAACCGAAATGCTTATGGTGAGCAGTCGCCGTTTCCTTTTCTGTGACCGGGGACCGTATTTAATGTTTTCAGAATTTCTTTACCCTCTTTCACATCAATGCCTTGCTCATATTTCTTGTACTGCATGCTGAGAGCTTTTCAGTCGGATCTGGGTATCGGTTGGTTTGTTTATTTCCCCCAGTTTATAAGGAGAAGTCTTTCTGCTAAACTGATCCGAGTATCACTGTGGAAATAAGGCAACCTAAAGTCCACATTCATGTTTGCGAACAGTAAAGCTAGTTTACTTCCAGGTGAACTTTGAGCAGATTTGACTTTAAATTATTACTTCATGTTCAATATAATGCTTTGCTCTTCTGTCTATAGGTGAATGCCAATGGCAGCGTCCTACGGAGTGAAATAGTGGGCACCATCAAGCTCAAAGTGGTCCTGTCCGGGATGCCTGAACTCAGATTGGGCCTCAATGACAAAGTGCTCTTTGAAATTACAGGCAGTGAGTAACAGTTTCAGTCTCAAGGTCTGTAGTTATACATGTATTATTTGTGTAAAAGCACTTCTGATGAGGCAGTACGGTCACATTGAAGATGGGTGGATCTTTATTCACCCTTTTTTAATGTGAATTTTCAATATGCGCATAAAAGAATGTTTTCATGTTTGTCTGAAGTGGAAAAGTTTGTGTATTGATGACATCAAAATATGATTTATAGATTTATAGAAGATTTGATCATTTACATGAAGCATGTGACTTCAGCGTCCCCTGAAGTTTCCACCCCAGAGAGGTGGAAAATAGCAGCAGATTAAAAACAAACTCCTCGTCGCTCCACACAGATCTGATCTAGACTTTCTCAGATTAACTCATGAACCAAACAATTATGTCCCATTTCCGGTGTGGCCTGTTTATCACCATGGAAAGTTCCACTGGCACTCTTTTAATTACTTAATCTTGTTGCGCCGTCTTATTCTGCATTTAGGGTTAAATGCAATACTTCCTTGTATCTGCTAGCAGACAGGGTTCACAAGTTCACCTCATTGTCTGCCTTCTCCGTCAGACTGACTTTGTACATTCTGTTTCACACACTGAGCTGACAGTGACAATTTCTTTATCTCACGGGGCCAGGATTCAACAGTTTTGATCGTGAACTTGTAAACTCTCAACAGTGGATGATTTATTATATTATATACTGTATGTAACGAGTCACCCTAAACATACATTTGTGTATTACATTTGCGAGAAAAATGGTTAAATAGCAAAAACAAAAATGTAAATCTGCTGCTGGTTGATGGTCGAGCACTTGGCGATTTAGTCTCCACTCCTTGAACTCACCCACACACTCCACCTTCTCCTCCTCTTTCCGACTAAACCCCTCGGTCTATAAATCCCACACCCAGCTTAGCTTTCATCCTTCCTCATCTTCCTTTTCCTCTCCTCCTACTTTCCCAAATTTTTCCCATTAATGTATCCCACTGCATCTCCCCTTGTCTATTCCTGTGCCCTCTCCTCCCTCTGCCTCTTTTCCTTCTTCTCCTTCGCCTGCATCTCTTCCCCCCTGCCGCTCCCCACTGAAGGGGAAAGGCTCCATCACTGTCTAGCCTCTTTGCCTCCGAGTTAATCCTCACCCCAGGCTACAGCCCTGCAGATGAAAGGTGAGGGTCTGTGTATATCCTGTATCTGCAGCCCACAATCCCCCCGCTGCGTGTTGCAGTCTGGGAAATAACATTTCCTCAGAAAGAAAACGATCAGAAAATAATGATCAAACAAACACACTGACAGATACAGCAACACACACCCACTGGCTGTTTATACAAATATGAAAATGGGATTGCACTCTCATCCTCAGCAGTTTTTTTTTTTTTTACATATCATTTTGCAGTAATTTGGTGTTTATCATATTTGCCTGATCTGCACTTTTTATCACAGTTGGACGCAGACGGAATGTGAGGAGTATAAATCATTTAACACTGCCCTCTGCTGGCAGAAGGCCAGTATGGTTTCTAAAGGGAACTGAGACAGATATCGTACAAGTTACATCCAGAGTATGTTCTAATGAATAGCTGATGCATGAAATTAGAGTGAACAAAAAGCATTGTTTTGAAACATCGTTCAGTCAAGACAAATTTGTTTTTTAAAGTATCTGGCCATTTATAACGGTTGAGTGACTCCACTTGCCCGCAATGTCCCTAAAATTAACAACCATTACTGATCAGAGTTATTTGTTTGAATGATGTGAGTGTGTTTGGTTTCTCTACAGGATGATTTTCCAAAGACTCTCCTGTGTGAGCACATTTGTAGCCTATTTACAATCATTTCAGTCATCAATGAATCTGCAGATTGTTTGCCAATTAGTTGTCCCAGATATAATTGACGCCCCAGGTGACATTTTCCAATTTTTTCCACCATCCAATGTATTATTTCCAGTTGTACTATCACATCATGTCTTCACATTTGAGAAGACAGACCCAATAAATACGAAGCGTTTTTCTCTTGAAACATTACTTTATTTCCTTTTGAGAAAGTACAATAAAATAAGTTGTTCCCTGCCCTTTCAGTCTTTAAATGCCTCTGTTGGATTGTCTTTTCTGCCCTCCATCTCAGTGACATCACAGCACTGTGAAAGGCTTTGGACAGAAACACTAACCAAACGTCATTATAAAAACGTGTCCCCATGTCCCCTCTGTCTCGTTTTCTACCGTGCGACAGCAGACAGAAAACAGATAAGGTTCCTCCTGTCTGCTGCTGTGTATTAAAAGCACAGAAACAGGTGAGAGCAGCTTTAAAGGTGATCACACGGGACACTGCTGCATCGTCAATCGTCACCTGACATGCACACGCACACGCACCTATCACTTACTTTGGCCCCTGAGGTCCTAGCAGTGATGGAGAGTGTCCCATGTGACCTTTGTTTCTTGTCTTCTTGATAATGCTGCATCGCAAGCCGCCAGAGTGTGTGTGTGTGTGTGTGTGTGTGTGTGTGTGTGTGTGTGTGTGTGAAAGAGAGAGAGAGAGAGAGGACGTTTTAAAGGGCTTCCCTGCTTTACTTGTAAAGGTGTGTTGTGCTCTCCTTAGACTTAACCTTAGCCAGTCGCCATTCACGCATGAGGAAATGTCACACACACACAAAAGCAAGCACGCAAGCGCACACACCGAAGCAAAATCAATTGAGAAACGAGCAAGCAGCAGGCAAACATGCATAAATCAACACACGTACACACACTCGAGAGAGAACAATGAACAGGGAAGCTGCTTACACAAATACACACACACACACACACACACACACACACACACATATTCTGTCAGACTGGTCTCAGTGCTGGTCCCTGGTTGCCTTCAGAGCAGGTGAGGCTTTAGTTGATTTTTGAATGAGGGATTTAGTTGAGGGTCCACAGCCCCACAGTCATTAGAGCAGTTTTCCACCGCTCAGCGCCCTCCATTAACCAACCAGGGGGAGAACATCAGACTCTCTCCAGCAGGCTACAGATGCTGCCATTGAGGAGGTTGCGCTTTTATCCGCCTGTTGCTACACCCTTGAGAGGAATAGTCTGGGAAAGTCTAGTTTTGTTTCACGGAGAAAACGATCAACCTGACGCAGTCTGCTGATTTTGGTCTATAGCAGCCTCTGTAGTACTCCGATAAGGTTTTAGAGATAGAGGAGTTAGATAAAGGATAGAGCACCAACTATATGCTGATAGTCCTTTTGGTAAATATACTCTACAGCTATTTCGATTCATCGATTTACAGAGAATTGATCAACCACAAACTCACATAGATATCAAGCAAAAATGACACATACTCATTTGTTTCAGCTTTTAATGCTTCATCTAGCTAAAAAGCAAGGAATCTCTGTGTGTCTGGATGTCATTTGCATATCTCAGGAACCATTCATCCAAATTTCACACTTGGCAGGTTTGTTGCTGAGGACCCAGGGTAGTGCAGTGTCAATCTGGTACAATTTGGACACATGACACGCTCAATATGAATACATTTTGAGTAAACAGCAAACGCCGCTCTGGGCTTCATGTCCCTGCAGACGGATGCTGGGCTCGCGTGATCTCACGGGGAGACAGATGTAAACAAAATCGAGATCAGATCAACCTGTTGTAGTAGTGTGTTGCACTGAGAAAAAACACAAGTCTGTATGAATGGGAAGATGTGGTCAACGCAGGTTTTCTTTTCAGCAGCAATATGTTGAAGTGAGATTTCACGTTTCCGTCAGCAGTAGTATACTAGTTAATGTTAGCCTCAAGAGCTAGAATGTTGACCATTCAGCTGCTCAGGGTGCCTCTCTTGCTAGTTGTTGTGGTCTGGCTCGGAAAATATGGATGTAATCATTCACATTTGAATTCATAAGATTTAGTTTGATGTTGCGGAGGCAGCCCAGTTGTGTGTGGAGAGGTTTAAGACTGGATCTGTAAACTCCTCACATTACCAGATAATCTGCACCAAACACAGCACTGTAATGCTGTACTAGTATTAATAATGCATGTTCACGCTTTGGATCTGGTAGCTGCAAATAGCATGGTTAACTATTAATAACTGTACAGTTAACTGCTGATAAATACATAATGAAGTATGTTTTGATCATAATAAAGCAACAAAAAAAGCTTAGTAAAGGTATTACAATGACATAAATGACAAGTTAATTAAAAAATATTTGTTTATGCCATTTTAAACTTGTGAAAAACTGACAAAGGTTTATTAAAATGTTGAAAATGTTCTTATCGGTGATTATAAAGTTCTATATATAATATAACAATAAACTTGGTCATGATGCTATCTTTAACACATGTTTTGATCAATATTAATAAAAGTACTATTAATGATAATAAACTCAAAATAATAATAATTCCAAAACAAGGAAGTTTACCGTGTTCAGTGGGGATATTGTGTTTTTTTTTCTCGGTTGTTTTATAGACGAAGAATTAATACCTCTAATACTTTTTGTCTGGCTTAGAGGTGTTTAATAACACCTTGGCTGACATAAATGGTTGTTTACTGAAACAGTCACAGTACTAATGATATAGTAGGAACAACAGCGTGACATCTCCTGTTGGCAACGTGACTTCCGTGTAGGTGTATTTCACAAAATAAGAC
Organism: Sparus aurata; assembly: GCF_900880675.1. NCBI lineage: Eukaryota > Metazoa > Chordata > Actinopteri > Spariformes > Sparidae > Sparus > Sparus aurata. Next base: position 25,870,063 of record NC_044197.1, on the reverse strand, counting down.
CATAACAAAAGACCTATATTACTGTGGGATTAATTTCACCGAAAATAAATCAGAAGCTTTTAAATTTTTTTTTGCAGAGTAATGGAAAATCTTGCGTGTGCTTCTGTCAGGAGTGTTTTTCCTGGCCGATCGTGCAATATTTATCTAGCTGTTTGCGTGAGTGCAGGTGTAGATGCATTTGTGAGGCAGCTGAATGGGCTTCACTGGGAGAGAAGATGATGGCAGCAGGTTTTGAAAGCAGGGAGAGTGTGTGTGTGTGCGTCTGTGTGTGCGTGTTTGCGAGTGTTTGTGCGTGGCAGCTGAATAACTGTTCAGTGGGGGACAACAAGAAGGCAGATGGATTTGGTAGCACACTGAGCGTACAGTGTGTGTGCGTGCGTGAGCTAATGTTTGTCAGTCATCATTACCTTGACCTTGATTTCCCCAAGGCTGCCTGGAAGGCTCTCAATCTTCTTTGTGTATTTCTGTGTGCGTTTTGTTTGTGTGTTGTTTGCGTGTGTGTGTGTGTGTGTGTCAGGAGAGAAAAGTAAGACGGTGGAGCTGGAGGATGTGAAGTTTCATCAGTGTGTCCGTCTGTCACGCTTCGAGAACGACCGCACCATCTCCTTCATTCCCCCCGACGGCGAGAGCGAGCTCATGTCCTACCGCCTCAACACTACAGTGAGTGGGACACGCCGACGAATGTCTCTTTCTCAACCCACACACTCCAGCCACCTACACACCAAGAGCACACTTCCTATTTGTCTCACAGTAAGGTGCATGCGCGGATGTGTCATGTAGCCGAGAATGTTCCGTCTTATTTTCTCATCTCCCTGTGTGCATGTACACAGTGGCAACATAACTCAAGGGCAAAACATGTGACAGGAGGCTAACTGATATTTTGGTACATATTGGCTTATCACAAACAATTAACTGACATAGTGGTGTTGATTTATAAGTCGAGGTCAAGGTAAACTTCATCATCCCACAAAGGGGGATTTATGTTGTCACACGCATTGTGGTTAAAAGACAGAAGTCAACTATAATTGCACAAACAAGCACATACACAAAGATTTTGGCAATACTAGCAACATAAAATAGATGTCATATACAGTGTATAATCTAAATATACAGTTCACAAAATTCAAATGCCAAATGTTGACAAACAGGCAAATATAATTCAGAGTATGCAAATATGTGTATTTTTTTTGCCTGTTATAGATTTTTTTATGTCAAAAATATTTTTGTCATATTGTGTTTTTTAATGTGCACTCTGTTATTTGTTCTAACTCTCTTCCAGTGAAGTGTACTGTGTGAAATGTGTTGTAGTCTTATATTTATTGTTACTGCCATTTATGATAGTAAAGTTTTTTGACGCAGTCTCTGTTCTGCCTCTGAAAATCCCATATAAGCAGGAGGTTTCATTTACTGCGTTGATACTACTACACATTCTTATTATTAGTTATTAACATTAATAGTAGTTTTCATCTGTGATAGCAGCAGGAGATTTTTGAGGTTGTTTGGAGTAATTGGGTCGAATTGGGCTGGGGCTGTCCGCGTCTTGCCCCGGCACAGAGGCCTTAACTCTGAAATTAACATCACTTTGTACTACAAAGTGCTTGGGCTGGGCTGACAGGGGTTTCATGGCACATTCAAGTTCACCTCATGAATCTATATGTGAATAGACACAAAGGTTTTCTAAAGAGGAAAGTTTCTACCTTTTTCTTATTTTACTTTGTAAAAATATACAGGCCTACATCCCTCATTACTTCCTTGTTCTTTCACTACAGTATTTTTAAAAAGTTCACACTAAAATCATGAAGATCCCATTCATGTCTACATAGGTGGGTTTTTATTCTTTTGAAAAGAATCTTGGCAAATTGTAATCAGCAATCTCACCAAGACTGTCGTACAACAGAGGAAAACGTCCCTCTGTGGTCATGTTCAAGTTGTTTTCCAGCAGCATGTTTTAATATTTAAATACCTCGGATGATAAAATATTCTCTGGTGTATTTTTTTCATCTACCAGTCCATAGTACTGATGATAGTGTCAGTGGTAATCTTTACTAGAGGGCTGATCAGGTTTACACTAAGTGTATGTGGTTTCTAGAACAACAGAGAAAAACAAATGTTTCACATGAATGAACTATAATGTAAGACACAAAACACAATCAGTTAGATATGGACAAAGTCTTGTGTCCAAAGGGTGTCAGTACAACATCAGATATCCGTCTCAAACGAGAATAAAGTGTACAGCCAAACTGCAAACTCTAGTTTCTAGTTTCCACAACTACATTGAACTGTGACACTAAGAAATCGTATCGTATGACTGTAAAAATACGTCCAGGTCCAATGACGACTAATATGATTATGATGATCGCCACTCATCCTCACATAAGTGTATACATGTTGTCCAAGGATACTTGAGTGGTGTTTCTGTGCCAGCAAGTCTTCTTAACAGTTATTGTCTCCCTTGTACAAACACAATCTCTCTGTCCTTTCCACTGTGTCACTCCGGTGATGTGTTGTCGTAGCGATGCAGTCCAGCTCAGCGCTCGCCCCTCTGACCTTGTCCACTCCCTCGCTCTGTCTGACAGGTGAAGCCTCTCATATGGATCGAGAGCGTGATTGAGAAGTTTTCTCACAGCCGTGTGGAGATCAAGGTGAAGGTAATGATGAGCGACACACAAACACACACACCCCCCATGTCCTTATCCACTCATCTGGTCCCTTCACTGAAACTTATTTAGTATTTATGACACACACTTCTCAGGCGGATTAACGCTTACCATCTGTTTGCGGCAGTCACGGCCACACAGACTCAGAATAACAAGCTGCGCTGTGCATAAAGTCATAAAGACCTCCTTGATTTGAATTTGGATGTGCTTGCTCAGGTCCTCTCATGACATTTGAACTCCGTCCTCTGTCACCTTCCGCAGGCTCGGAGTCAGTTCAAGAGCCGCTCCACTGCCAACAATGTGTCCATTCTGGTGCCAGTGCCTAGTGATGCTGACTCACCCAAGTTCAAGACCAGCACGGGCAGCACCAAGTGGGTGCCCGAGAAGAGCGTGGTGCAGTGGAACATCAAGTCTTTTCCTGTTAGTGTCAAGAAAATACCACGGTTCATAACATGTAATACATGGAGTGCATGCTGATTAACAGTAATATTATTCTAATGCTATCAGGCTTTAAAGGCACGGCAGCCTTAGTCTGATGTCAAATCAAAATCAAGTCAGTTTTATTTATATAACCCAAAATATAATAATGTAATTAACTATTAATGAAAATATTGAGAAAAAAACTTTAACAAACTTTTAACAGGGGAAAGAAAGATGGAAGAAACTTCAGGAAGAGCCACAGAGGAGTGATCCCTCTCCCAGGACAGACAAGCATGCAATAGATGTCACATGTACAGGACAGATCAACAAAATCACAATTTACAAATTGCATTGACAGAATATCTGACAGAAAATTATACAAAATATAAAAGAATATAGTATATGATACACAGTGTTTTTTACGAGGTACTTTTTATGTATTGAATATTTCCGTTTTTTTGTTTGTTTTGTTTTTATTTTCCGCTGCAGTTCAGACGCAAATATATTTAGAATATATTTCAGTCCAGATTTACTTGATGCATTTAGTGACTAGTTACTTTGCAGATGCAGAATGAAAATACAAAATATAATAGACAAGTAAATCCTCAAGTATGGATGATTGAGGTAACAAGTTTTTGATGCCGGTGTAAATGCATAAGCTACCTAGCAGTTTATAAGGTTCCATTATTAAAGAAAAGAAGAAAAAACACCAGTCAAACAGGGAATTTCAAACTTCTGAACGGCAGTGTACATTATCTGAAACGGGGCCATCCCCTCATCATCATGCGTACTTCTACTCTAACTTTACTTGAATGTAGGACTTTCATTTGTACAACAGAGTGCTTCTTCAATGTGATGTTGCTACTTTTACTTATACTTACATACTCACAGATCAGAGTACGCGTTTTACCACTGATGATACCTGACGTTTACATAAGCTTGTACAAGCCCCAGTGTCACGAAATTAAGTTGTATCTTGACTCTGACAAGTATCAGAGCTATATAGCTATATCAGAGCGACAATAGCTATTTATCACATTATGATCAGCTCCCCCCCCCTCCCCACACACACACACACACACACACACGATCACATCTTATCTCTCATTTCCTGCTGTTCCCTTCATAATTCTGTCTTTAGTCTCTGCTGTCGCCAAACTCTTCAAAGGGAAATTTAAAAAACTCGTCGAGCATTAATTCAGTCGGGTTTCCTTTTATCTGTCAGGTTCTGATATCCCCTCAGTAATTCATTACACCTTCAGCCTGTCAAGGAGGGTTAAGAATTGCCATCACCAGTGACGTATTGTTATCCGGCTCGTGTATGACTGCAGTGCATTTTTCTCTGCTTCTGTCAACCTTTGGACTCTATAAAAGTGCATATTCTCTCAGGAAGTCATACTTAACTTGTAATGTTTGCTGTAAGTCCAAGGAAGCAAAGATGAACAGACTGATAGTCACACTCATCTGTAGGCCAGTTGGCTCCAACCCAGACCGAATTTATAAAGTATAAGTCTGTTTGCCATCAGCTGTTTCGTAAGCATGAATGTTTACATCATTTACAGATTAATAATGGGCATGTTATCCTGAAAAAAATGTCTTATCAGCTGTAAGCATGGATATGGATAATAAGATTTCCCACAACAACTTTATAATCCTAAGGGGAAAAAAAATGTTTTTAAAATATGTTTCAGTTCATTAAATGTTCTGAAAACGTATTTTGCCAGTCAGCTTCCGGCTTTGATAGATGGGGGCCTACATGAGATATGGTTATCTGCCAGTCTCACAAACATTGACTGTATGAAATATGGACGGTTCCCTCATGAGGTTGTGGTCCAGGTAGTTTATGGTAGTCTCAAGTCTTCTTCAACACAGATGGTCCTTTTTAAACGATGGTCTGATTTAGAGTAAAACAGATGATAAATCAGGGTATGATTTAGAGCAAGTGTCCATGTGTCCTTAGTCAAGATATCCTCCCCATCTCCACACTCTTGTCCAAAGTTTGGTCACTTCTGGCTCATAAAAAAATAAATAAAAGTAGTCTGGAAACTAATGTTGATATCACTTTACATGTGGTCGACTCTTTTCACTGGTTTCACTGGTGGGCAAGGCTGGAAGAAGATGTCACTTACAACAACAAGCATTTGAAAAAGTGTGATGACTGTCTTGTCGTTTTTGTTTCCAGGCTACTATCAATCGAAACTGATAAGACTATAGACACTAATAAGACAACACAGTCCTGTTAAAAAGCTTCGTTTCTGAGACAAGATGATGCCTTTGATTGTTGCCATTCACCCTCAAATCTTAGGGAGAAATAGTTGTTTAAAACTAAAGTTTGAGGAGCTTTGCAGTGAAAGAGGTAACTGATTTGCAAGACGTAAGTCCAAAGTACAATCATTCCCCGTACCAGCAAGTGCTTAACACCAGGCACTTGCTGGTGTGAGGAATGATTAACGTGTTGTTTTTGTGTTTATAGCCTGAATATGATTGTCAGATGCTAAATCCCATAAACTGATATCTGCTTCACCTTGATATGACAGGGGAGTTGTCTCACATTGCCACGCATATAGAGTTTGTTTTGTTTTTCGAACTGAACAACCCTGTATTAATTGGAGTTACACACCTGGGAGCGGAACTCATCAAACAAACTAAACTGTTCTATCTGAAAGGCTTAGAGAATTCATTGTTTCACCACGTGCAGTAACATGACAAGCATGACAACATGCTTTGTCTCTCCTCTGTTTTCACATGTGTAGGGTGGTAAGGAGTACATGATGCGGGCGCACTTTGGGCTTCCCAGTGTGGAGAGTGAAGAGATGGAGGCCAAGAGACCAATCACAGTTAACTTTGAGATCCCATATTTCACTGTGTCCGGGATTCAGGTCAGACCCTTTATTAACACATTCCACTGTCTCATTTCTCAGTTGTTGTTTTTTAACTGTTCCACACACATTTTGCACTATAGAGTGGCTGCAAATGGCCATCAATAATGCTAAACTAATTTAATATATTGCTTAGTCCTCACATGCCGCAAAATTCCATCAACTGATGATGACAAATGAACATATATGAAATATATATGATCTCTCCCTGACTATAACATGCTTAAAGGAACTGTTCACCCAAAAATGAAAAATCATTCATTAACTATTCTTTGAAAGTTTCACAGTCTACAAAACGTTTCCGGAGCTTCACAGCAAAACAGTGTTTCAGCATTCTCCTGAACCACCGAGGTCAATGGGGACTTGTTTCAAAATGTTTCAAAAACTACTGAAAAAAACAAAACATAAAATGGTTCCATACAGCGTTTCGGCCATAGGAGAATTCTGCATCATTTTTTGTTGTGAAACTGCAGAAATGTTTTTGGGAGGACAAAACTGTTATTCCATCTGCAAGGAGTTGAGTAGATAATGAGTCAATTTTGCATTTCGGGAGAACTGTTCCTTTAAGGTGCTTCAGTTTTCCTATTTAACATTTTGTTCGTTTGTTCAAATTGAGCTATACAAGGTTTTTCAATGGACAGAGACGTTTTACCTCTCCTATAAGTGGGTCGCCATATGTACACTGAAACATATGGACGATTTACTGAAGACGTTGGTGTGTGTATGTCTGTGATTGAGTGAATAACTATATTTAAAGCAACATTATGTGATTTTTTTCACCTTAAAATAACAGCTTCAAAATCATTTTGATGGTACAGTGTCTTGTAATAGTGTGAATGGTGTCTCTGTCTCAGGCGCTCTGCCCCCCATCACTTGTTTCTGCACTGTGTAACTTAAGTGATATGGTAGGATCACAGACGTGTTTACTTCAAGATACACGTTTTCAACACATAGCATTGTTATGACGTAACATTCATTGTTACAGACCTGGGATTTGTATTTATGACGGTGGTGTTGCACTGCCAGTGTCTGCATAATGTTGCTTTAATCTGCCTGTGTTCCCTAGGTGCGTTACCTTAAGATCATAGAGAAGAGCGGTTACCAGGCCTTGCCATGGGTCCGCTACATCACACAAAGTGGAGGTGAGAACAAACACCCTGTCATACACTTAGACAAGCAACACACCCTACCGATTCTGATTGTTTTGATCTCACTCTGGATGATATTTTGACTGAGGTGACATGGGGTCAGGGACTGAGCTGTTAAAAAACCAAGTCAGCTGCCTGTTGAATTTTAATCCCCCGAAAAGCTGCTTTCAAATAAGTATTTCTCTAAAAAATTAACAATCAAAAGTTAAAGTTCAGCTTAAGTCCTTCAGTATTATTTATGAACACTCAAAAACTCTACCAGCCTACCTCATGAGGACTGCGTGAGTGTGTTTTGATGAGTGGCATCTCCCACAGAAAAGAGCACATTTAAAAACAACACATGATAAAATATATGATTTATCAAGATTAATGTTAATAACAGATATCATGTACCCACAACTGTGTTGGACTTACGAACTCCAGTTTAGCTGTTGCTGTTTTGTATCCAAAGTTCAAACCCATTAGCAAATCGGAGGTTAGCACGGGGTTAAATATGATGTTTTCACTCGCGAGAGCAGTGTCAGGATGAGTCTCTCTGCAACACTCTTCAGTGTGTGCCCTAGGAGTGAACCCAGCTGTAAAACATCTATCATATCCATTACCTGGTGCGATCACCATGAGTCATGGCCTCAGGGGCTTAGACTGACACCAGGATGCAGAAGATAGAAACTTTACAAGCCTGCTAGCTTTTGGCGTAAAATTCTTCTTGTCTCAGTTGTCCACATTTGAACAGGGGTACTGCAAAGTTGAGGGAATGCAGTTTGCAGAGTTGGCACCTGGGATCTGTAGATTCAAACGCTGCCCTGGGAATGAACCCTTCTGCAACACATCTGTTATACTCATGGGTGACACCAAGGGTGACACCCTGAAGAGTTGTTTCTGTGTTTGTGAGCTTTGAACTTTTATCAGCCGGCTAACTAGACATTTAAACTGGAATAGAGTAAGAAGCTACATCTCTGCCTTAAACACAGGCGTGATATTTGGACAGATCACACATCATTGCACATCGCCGCATTACACCTACAGTATATTGATGAGACTGCAGCAGAATCCTCCTTACTAGCTCACTAGTTTCAATAGGGGACAAATGGAAATGATATGGAGATGGAGGCCCGGTACCTTCACTGGACAACGGCCAGAAATCCTAAAGTGCCATACCTGCCACACGTCCCAAGAATGAACCTGACTCTATAACATCAATCATATCCATTACCTGGATGTGTCAGGTACGATTCAGGGGCTGCGGAGGTTGAATGATGCCACAAAGTGCAGGGAGGCTCCCAGGGTGGCACTCACCGAATGCCAAGGTTACTATCGCATTGCTGTAACATCAGCAAGGACGCAAAGGAGAGAGAGCAGGACAGGAAAGAGGAGGAGGAAAGAAGAGAGAACAGAAGTGATGAAGTTAGGAGGACTGGAGAGAAGGCGTATCGCCTTTCTTTTACTGTTCCATCAGCAACACGGAGGGAGAGGGAGACGGTGACAGTGATCACATTTCAGTCAGCACTACATGCAGACACACTCACACTGATTAAACAATATCTTGATACTGTAGACTGACTGTACTGACTTATTAATGAGTGATGAACAGGCATTTAGCAGCCGTACTGTACAGCAGTGACGACTGACGACAGCACAGATATCAGACTGTAAGTGGTCAGCATGTGATCAGGCGGCATCACGCTGCTGCTGGATCTTTAAGGTGAAGTCAATCTAATGCATCACAATGCACAAATAATCATTTCATCATCACATCGTGGACTTCTCTAGGTTGGCTGCTGATGTTGAGTAGTAAGGCGTGGCTCTAGGGGTGTTCAGTACATGTGCAAATGAATCCTCATCAGTATATTTAATGGTGAAACACTCATACTGAATCACCTTTCTCACTAACTGAATCAATAGCTTTCCGGTTTATTTCTACCACGCTGAATGGGCTTGAGGTCAGAGCTCTGTGCAGGCCAGTCAAGTTCTTCCAACACAAGCTGGGAAAAACATTTCTTTATAGACAGCCAAAGTCCTGACTTCATCTCTGAGCCAACGTCTGTTCCACCAGCGTCTGTAACTCAGTCCAATCTCTCACTGAGCATTTCATTCATTGGTCTTGGATGCTAGTGTTCATATTCTAAGTCAAATTGGCTTCCCCTGCGCCACTTGTTATAAGGGATTGAAAATGTTCAAATTTACACAACAGTATTGACTAAGTCTTTGTTCAATGGCTATATGTTGATGTGATTTTGAGTGAGGGTTTCTTACTGTTCCTCTGGAACAAAACCAATAAAAGAAAGTTGCCTCCCAAAACCACAAAGTTGGACCCACACTATTAAATAAGATGTCACTGTATGCTGTTGCATAATAATTTCCCTTGATGGGAACTGAAGGCGACAAATTATTAAAAAAAAGCGCCTGAGACGGAAAGTGCACACAAATAATTTTGGCAGTGTAGTGTGATCTTATTATTAGAGAATCCTGGATGCACATATGCAGTTAATACCACAGTAAATCAGATTTATTCAGAATTTGCCCTTCGAAGATTGTAATATTAATGATATTTATAGCAGTAGGCCTAAATGTGACATTTATGCTTCCAAAGTCTGGAACTGCAGAGAGGTACGTGTCTATCTAAGTAAGGAACGTGTTAAATATTGGTAATATGATTTAGTAGACTGCCACTGTGGCCAGTATTTGTGCTGATCTTGTTTAGGGATTTAACAGGGCAGGTATTGGCAGTGATGTGATGTGCTGAGGTGATGAGGGGAAGAAAGCTGTGTTAATGCTCTGCTGTTACATTTCTTGGCAGATTACCAGCTCCGGACAAACTAAAGGGCACAGATGCTGCTAGACGAATGGATATCTTCTCTCTGTGTCTGTCTTCCTCTCTCTCTGTATCTTTGGCTCCCTGGTCTGCATTGGACAGCAGAGGACAAGTGCAGGAGGACACATGATATTTTTCCCGCCCTGAACGGAAACAAGACATCGTCTCCTCTCAGCTCAGACGGGAAAGGCTGTTGCATCACCTTTGACCTGTGATTTTTTTTTTTTTTTTTTTTTTTTTAAGGTTCCTCAGGACTGCGGGAAAACATTTTAATATGTGAATAATGAACTGATGACTTTGTGTCTCTGTCCGGTTCTGGTGTCCCTCACCTTTAATGCGATATCCCTCAAGGTTAATTTAGAGCAGAATTTGGGGAAGAAGATGTGATTTGTAATTTCAGAAAAAGAAAACTTTTAAATATTACAAATTAAAACTTTTTAAGGGTGACAGATTACGTTATGCCATTATACAGTAACTTTAATACTCAATGGAACGTGGGATTGAGCATGGGTGATTTTTCTAAATCTGAAGTTTGCCATCGACACCATCAGATTTGTTTCTTTACATGTCGCTCCATACAGGAATGAAACCACTACACCAAATCTTAGCATTGTCAGCATCTTTACCTGTAAGGGTTTTTATTCCTCCTATGTTTTGTCCCTAATATCCACTTTATTATCCATACGCAGCACATTTTAACTCGGCTGTTAATCTCCACTCCTCTCGAAGGCATACGTTTCACTGCAACCTCTATATTATATGTTCATTGCCTTAAAAAACTGCCTATGTATCCTTACCTTTAACACTGTGAAGATAATCCCCAGTGCAGTGAAACTAACACCAGCGACCAGATCAATGATTAATAAGGCACAATGTTGTCAGAGGCGTTGGTAGTGTAACTTAATACCTTCAACGCACTCCCTTGGGGCCTGTAACCTTGTCCTTGTGCTCGAAATCGGCTTGCAGCTTTTAAGTCAGAGACTGAAGGAATGAGCACAGTGCAGAATTCTTTTGTCATATTTGTATCTGTTGTTTATACTGCACTAGTCAGTCCCCTGTGGGACGAGTCTGAAGGACAGAACAGCGGGTCGAGGAGGAGTGTGGGCAGGACAAAGGTGAAATAACCTGAAGGGATTTCTTTTCACTGTCTGAGAATATTGACAATATGTTGGGGGTAATTGTTTCTCCATGACTCTTTTTGTTTTTTTTACATGTCAGCCTCTGAAGGCCCCTATATGTCTTCAAAGCAGTTGGTGGTGTAATTCACTCCCTCTGATGTGCATGCACTCCAGCACATCGGTTCAGCTGCACTGCCAGCAGCACAGAAGAGAGTCCTGTGTCGATTTATTGCATCTCTGCTGTTAAGTATAAAACCTTCTGTTACAATCATTGCATCATCTCGTGTGGGGACATTTTTCGGACACCAATGAGGATTGTTAATGCGTTTGTGTGTTTCCATGTGTTGTCATTAATTTATCAATGGTTATTTGTCAATAGGAAGCAAAGGGATATATTTGGAAATAAACAATTTTTTGTACCTTGTTTTCGAATGCTATTGTTTTCTGTCTCTAATTCTCTAGAGTGTTTCAACAAATTATGATAGATGACTAATGTGATACATTTGCAGCTCAGAAATGTAGCACAAGAACAATTTGACCTATTAAGGTAGATCTACTTTGAGCTCCCTTAAACCCTGGTTTTTAACCCCGGGAACATACAGTGGCAATAGACAGGATTTTGCTTTAAAATATCATTACAAATTAAACGTTTTATTTCACACGGTAATGGCTATAGAATAATGACACCACTGGCATTTAGATTGGTTGGTTGGTTCCCTGTAAACCTTACTTTCAGTGTGCAGTCTTGTCTGCCACAGGGCACGAAATCTCCCTTGAAAATAACGGATGACTGGCAATCAGGTCAGACTGGCAACCTGGCACCATTTCCATCAGATTGCACATTCCCGTTATAGACTTAAAGCAACATTATGTAACTTTTTTACCTTAAAATATCAGCATCATAATCATTTTGATGGTACAGTGTCTTGTAATATGGTACATCTGTCTCAGCCACTCCACCCCCCCATCACTTGTTTCTGCACTATGTAACTTCAGTGAGAGGGTAGGATCACAGCGTTACTTACATGTTTCACCAGCAAGGACCACATCATCAGTGAGATGTACATGATTGGAATTGGAATTTACTGAGGTGGAATATGAGTGGGCGGTGTTAGGAAGGCATTGTTAGGGATCTGTGGCAGGTCCTGAGTGGCCGAGAATAAGATGGGGGAAATCCCGGACAAGAACCCGGCTACATTGGAAAAGAAACTGAGATGGGGTAGCCACTTCACCAGATTATGTGATGACCATGGGGTTAGAAGAAGAAGCATTTAGAGATTTGATACAAGCCATTTTTAGACAGGGCAGCAAGCCGCCAATTTGGCCGTCCTTTATTGCAGCTAGGTCCATGGATTTAGACAGAAGGCGGAAAAATTGGGGGTCTGTTTAGGTCCACCAATTTGACGCCTTGTAGGATACACTTTTTTCCACCTCCATTGATATGTAAATCCGAGCCGTCGATGTGCTGGCAATTGCGTGAGATGGGCAGAGGTGTCGATGACCTGCACTGTTGTGCGACCCACAGCCGGGGAGTTTTAAAACCAGGGAACAGCTGATCACAGCAGTCAGTCCATCACGTCATCCGCGGACGTCAAGATGAGCAACTGGAAAGCCGCTGAGATCCAGGAGATGCTAGCGTCTCCTCGGTCTCTGTAGCTGTCTTCGTTGTCCGCTTGTTGTTGTATCGGCAAGCTACTAATGGTCGCTACTTTCAAATTAAAAGCCTCCGCTAAGAACCCAGTTCTAAACTCCACTGGGGTGCAATGCAAAGCTCTTATTTTTGAGGCAATTTCGACCTGCTTCACTGTTCGTGCTTCACGTCACGTCACATGTTTACGCCTACCCCAGTGGCGGCTTTTTGGAAAAGAAGGAATATTACACCTCCCTTTTAGATAGACAAGGCAGCACATTGCAGACTTTACCTTGCTCCAAATGTGCCGCCTTTTCTATCCAAAAGGGGCTACAGACTGAGATTAAAGCAGACTGGAGTTGAGCTGAAGAGGTCCTCGTTAGAGGGGCTGAGGAACAGGAGGTCCATGTTGGACAATCCGTGGGTGAGATTTTCATTGGCGATAGATAGAGTTCGATAGAGATAGAGCGATAGAGTTCGGTGTTCCCTGCAGGAGAAACAGGAACAGACAGGCATGAAGCGCAGTGAGATTTATACAGGCTCCTGACCTTCAGCTAAAACTTTATCTCCATTTACTTCAAGAAACAAGTTTTCAACACCTAACACTGTCATGATTTAATGAGTTCTGTTTGTAGTTAGCGCCTACAAGTCTGACAAATGAGATTTGTTTTTGCGGCAGTGTTGCTGCACTCAGAAAACTGTGGAGGGTGAAATGGAAATTATCCACTCGTCTTTAAGACAGTTGAACTAACAATAACATCACTTGGAAACACTGATGGAAAATGTTATATTTAAGCGGGCTTTTTCTAATGTAAATAAAAGTTTAAGAGCTGAAAAGTTGTTTTGATGCATTGGAGAATGGTTTCAAATTTTGGTAGCACTCTCATGTCTGCACACTAAATATGAAGCTACATCCAGCTGCAAGTTTGTACAGCATACCATAAAGGAAGGAGGGATGGTTTCCAGAGATAACAAAATCCTCCTTCCATCATCTCTCAAGATTCACTAATGAGCTCAAGACGGCGACAAATGTTGAACTACTCTGTTTTACTTTGTATCATGCTTTTTGACGTTGGACTGGATATTACATGCGATTCAAATTTGCCATAATGAGAGCTAGATAGTAGAAAACTCGAACAGGATCATACCAGTAAAGATCACTTTAAAAACATACATTTGATTTTATGTTCAATAATTTACAAAGACTTCACCTACAGCTGATGAATGAGAGCCAACTATGCACTTTAGAAAAGTCAAAGTTCAGTTTTAAAGTCGGTACATCACAAATACACTTGAAAACCTAGTTTTTATACTAAGAATATACTTTCATTTGGGAAAAATTCATCTTATTTTCATTTGGGCTCAGGGTAGCTGAAGACATTTTGTCTGGTTTGAATTGTTTGTGTTCCAGTCTTTTCCCTGTCTTGGCCCAGCAGAAAAGCTTTGAAATCCTCTCCTCCCACACACTCCTTTCTCCTCAGTATCAGACCTGCCTCTCCCGTCTGTCTGCTCACCTCTTCTCGCTGCCATGCATGAAAACACAAACTGACACTGCGACTTTAAACTGTAGGTCAAAAGAAAGATTCATGTAAGTGAGGATTACAGGATTTCTGCGCGTGTTTAAAAATCAAGCGTGAATCTTGTTTTTTTTCTGTGTGTGTGTTGTGTGTGTGTGTTTGTTAGAGAGCGTGGTGCTAGTCTATACCAGCCCCTGCAGACCGCTGCCTTGTGCATTGTGCCTTCAGTGTGCTGTCCGTCATCACTCCAACAATGTTTAACTGTGTGACCCCTTTTGTCTCAAGGCAATAGGCTGTGGGCATGTGCAGAAAGATAAAGAGGCGTCACTGACACACACACACACACACACACACCATCCAGACACAATGCAGGACCTTTTCCTGAGGTTCTTCCGCAAGGCGACGTGAGGAATGACTCTCAAAGGCTTTGGACACATTTTACAAACAAAAACACAGTGCAGTTTTTCTTGAAAGTCTTTTCTCCAACAGAAAAAAAGGGACATTTTTGCTTTGAAGTGAATGTTTTAGAACCCCTGGAATCAAACGAGACTTAATAATAATGCAGCAATAACAGCACACTGTACTCCAGGGTCAGGTATTGTTACGTAAAGATGATGAAGCATGCTGACAACCCAGTTCAAACTTTTGCAAGTGCATTGAAATTCTATCACAGGCAACTCTGATGAAATGGATTTAATTTCCCTGAGTTTCTTCCCCTAACAGTTATTTCTCAGTTTTCTGCTTTGTGAGGGACGATAATGAGCTGTTATCTGAGACAATAATGCGTCTAATAAATTTAGGAGTGCTCGGACCACAATTGTCGGCCTCACGCTGAAATTAAAGCCAAACTGTACGTAAGTCATGAGTCACATTCAGAGATATAACTGGGCTTATTCAACATGACCCTTAAATAGATCGGATTTATAAAAATCAAATAATGTCCACCCTTCTGTCTTTCACTAAAGCGCTGCAGGGAAGATACTTTCATTAAAGTCAGCTACCGATATTACATAAATCAGAGTCAATGTGCTGCTGATTCAACCTCAGAGTTTGGCTCAGGTGACCATCTTCTGTGAATGTGTGCCAAATTTGAACAAAATTGGTAAAGAGAAAACACTGTCCAAACATTGCCATGGCTACAATGCAATAAAACCTCAATCTCGCTTTTTTGCGAGCAACCTTAAAGCTGCACTTATCCTCTTTTAGTCAGTCGGGGGCATTAGATTAAGCTGACACACAGCCAGAGCACTGTCATGTAATCTTAGGCATTTTCAGATGTTCATTAAGATCGTTCGATGTCATTAATGTAACCTGTCCCAGAATACTCCAAGAGGTGGGGGTGGGGGTGGTGGTGGCTGTGTCATTGCATGCTGACAAGGCAAACAGCCAAGTCACACCGCTGAATATTTTGAAGGATATTTTGGGACATTTTAAGCTTTTTTGTTGTGACCCGAACCGGCTAATGTGGGGAAGTGATCGTGGTGACCAAAATATATTTTAAACCAAACAATGATGTTTTCCTAAGCCTAACCAAGTGTTTTTTTTTTTTGTGCCTGAACCTAATGAGACCACAAGCACGGTGATGTGACAATAGAAAGATAAACGTAAAGTTTGCAACATAAAGAAGCAATTAACTGAAAGAAATAGTTAAATGCTTTGGGAAATACATTTATTTGTTTTCTTTGATTTATGACTGTCCACTGCTGGCTTGTGTCCAGTGCAGCCTTGGGTATCTGCAACTTGTCGAAAAAACACCTCTTTCTGAAATAACAAGAGTTAGTGACATGTCCGTCCACTGCTCTGGGAGCAGACTAGATGGCATGCCTTGATGGATGTCGACCAACGAAGCAGACACAATGGTATTTATACAGAGTTCTGTTTCTGATGAAGTCCTGTAGCCGTTTATTGTCTCCTCAGCTCTGATTCGGTACTCACCAACTCCTTGAGAGAAATCTGGATCGTTAGCTAGCAGGATGCTAGGTAGCTCATCAGCCACATCATATGCATGCTGGTTGCGGGTAGCCGAGGTGGTGCACAGTGGAGTCTACCAGAGCTTTATGGTTGAAATGTTTGTCAGCAAGAACAATGAGACTCACACAAATGATAGAACAATAAGCCCGGAAACTGATACGATCAACAGAGCTGAGGCGATTGGTGTTTCATGATTTCAGCACGACGGATGACCATTTTACATTATAAACAGTAATTTGTATCAGTGTTAATATAAAAATATAAATTAAAGCAGGTTTAAGGAAAAACAAAGTGCTGCAAGATTACCAGTTAAGACAATGTGTTGATGCGCAAAAAACACCAATAATTCATACATTCTAAAGTGCTGTGATATAATTCCCCAACAATCATGTTGTCTTGTATCATACGCACAGACAGATGTTACAGTGAGGTGACACCACAGGTCTGACACCACAGTCCCACTGCATGTATTATGTCAAATTATTAAATGGGATCAGAAGAAGTCATTTGAATTAGCCGGAGTTTCCCCCTTGAACCAGAGTCAGACGATCCCTCAAATCTGACAGCTGAATATTGTCTTCTCCTCGTGAACGCAGACAGATTGAGGGTGGTGCATTGAACAAAAACAAATTTAAAAGATGTTGGTTTGTTTTTCCACATATATACTGTATGTTCTCTCCAGACAGTCACTCTGTACCTTCCATTTCAATTGTTGCCTTTCAGCCGTTTCTCTCATACATATATCGTAGACTATTGAGCAGGTGGTGTCAGATGTGTGGCCCAAGGACACTCTGACAAATGCATCATCTTATATATCTCAAAATCCAATTTGTATACGACCCTCGTGACAACAAGATGGGTTTCTGTCTCTTCATCTGTGTAGGCATTATTCCTTTACAACTTTAAGTTTAAACATCACGTGGAGAAGTGCTTTATATACAAATGAAATGAGGCATTTCATTTTAAGCTGTGCTTACACCACAGGCCTTTGTGTTGGAATCCAGACTGCTTTAGCTATCCACTGACAACAACATCAAAAGACTTCCCTTCTGTTTGTGAACCAACACCTCTCCCTTTAGTTTTAGATGTGTTTCAGCTACTATGTGTGCTTTTCATTCCACCGGATCTCCCTAAATACCACTTGAGTCAAGTTTTGTTTTAACTTCTTTTCCACGCTTTTTTGTTGGTGCCCTGCAAAACTGTCTCTGCCAAACTGCCTCAGGCACCAGCATTTTGGCATCTGTCCAGTGTGAATGGAGTAAAAGTTACCGAACATTAATTCAAGGCTGATTTAAGCTTTCAAATACCACTCATTTGTACTGTTAATGATAAGCCAGAGCAATTTGTGCCTTGTCACAAGGAAACAGCTGCTTTGTGAGCTGTAGAGTGATTCTTCTTCAACCTGTGTCTGAGATTTGATTGCTTATTGCTAACATCTTCACCAAGCAGATATTACAAATCCAGCTCACATAGTTTAATCAGCTGGCGACAGAAGCATGGGAGGGATGAATCCTGTCTAATTAGATTCCTTGTAATATTTGGTCCGCTCTAATTTAGTTGGGGCTAAATGTTAGTGAGTCGTTCATCTCATATGAGATTAGCCAGACTGGAGGTAGTCTCTCTGCGACCCTGACGGTCCATGTGTCCGGACACAGTGAAGACATTCAAAACCCGGTCCAGCAGCCTTCGCCCGTGCCTTGTCCTTTCAAGCAGGAGCACAACAAAAGAGTATATCCCAACGCCCACAACAGCTGCCCCCCCTCCAGCCAGCAAAACCACTCCAGAGATGTACATGTCGTTAAGGGCTTGACCGGGCTTCGGCATGTGGTTCACCAGGGCCAGATGTAGTAGAACCCCTCCACAGATCAACAGTGACAACCCTGTTATTAGAACCACAAGGAGGTCCGATAAACCGCCACTTTTAAGCATGTTGATCCTCTGCCGGCTTCGAATGCAATTCATGTCCTGCACAGCCGAGCTGAGCAGCTGTTTGAGCAGGACTCCGAGGGCCAGCAGGCAGAGGGCTGTGCCTACACCCAGCCGCCATTCGCTTGAGACGCTGGTGGTGGTGGATAGAAGGCCGACGCCACCAAGACCGCATCCCAGGATTAGAAGAACAGCCACGGAGTAGCAGACCAGAGACTTCCCAGGATCTCTGAACCACCACAGCTCCACCTGCTCCTCCAGGATGCTGTGCTGGATCCGAAGTGGGTCCGCTGGACTGTTCAGGGCAGGCTCAGAGCCTCTGGAAGCCTGAAGGGGGGCAAAGTTGTCCAGTTCAGGCATCCTGATACCACTGCCACCCTTCGGAATAAGGTCGCCACCACCACAGAGAAGACAGAATCCACGTGATAATCCTTTACGTCCTTATCTCACTCACCAACAATCACTGTGAGAGTGTCAGGACCAGCAGAGAGCTGGTGGCAATGATAAACAAGACACGGTTGTAATACACCAAATTTACTTGACTGAGCTCAGTGTGTTGTAGTTTTCCACCTTTCTGGTGTTCTAAACTGATGATGTCTTGGTCTTCTGGTCCCAAATAATTTAGCTCTCATGAACTGGATCTGCCTTATAGCTTCAACATCCAAAGCACAGAATCCAAACATCCACAGAAGGTCTAGTCTGGAAGAAAAGACAGACAGATATAAGGTAGATGTAACAGGGCTCGAACAGTGACTCTATCTGCCCTATACATACGGTAGTGTAGCTCTATTTGCTGCAGCTACACTACCTGTCTCTGATAGTTGTGTCCTTCATTCTTAAGATGCATGTCCAGATTTAAGTAGGCTGTTTGGTTCTGAACTCTGCACAGATTTAGCAAGTTCGTGTTAATATGTCCCATCTGTGAGCCTGTGGTGGTGTGATTTATTGAAATGCTACTCAGAAATGTAACAAGAGGATGTAAGGCATAAAATAATGCTAAATTCTTCACATGATCGAAAAAGTGCATTTGGCAAACAAGGTAGCTAGCTAGCTGTTGTACTAATTAACTCGTTGATCATTTATAGTGTGCCGGGGAGACTTTGGCAGGCTTTCTGTACGAGTCACGAGTACGCAATATTTTTTTCCAAGGATGGAAATGGCATCCCCAGCATGATCACTGAAACCCAATGAACCCAACTGAATAAGTTTTCGGTGAAATGCCCGAAATAAAGTCTGAGCTTACCACAGGCTTAACATATTTATGACATACGACAGACATAACATTTCAACAAATTAGACCATTAAATGTCTCACAACTCAATTGTAAAGGGCTTACGTATTTTAAAAAACGGAAGTTTCTAGCTGGTGTGAAAATAAGACTAGACAGGTCACGGACTTTAAACATCTTCACATCAAACAGACACATCGACTCACTTGTCCGTCCTTACAGGCCAACATTCGTTACAGACTATTTTAACTCTAACTTCACAACTAGTGCATTTATCAAGTCATAGAAGACATGCATGGTGACTGTGTAGCAAGAAGCTAAGTGGTGGTGAGGTTTAAGTCATGCGACCGCAATGTAGTGTGTTTGTAGCCTAAAATTAGCTTTTTACTTCTAGCGGCTTAATTTAAGCTTCAATATCACAAAAGGGGTGCTCATCAGTGAAGATTATGTTGCTGAACAAAACTTTTAAGCAGAGAGTGGCGTAGCGATGACTAAAGGATATAGGAAATGACATCACAGAGAAAGATGCAGGCTTCCTGCCTGTCCTTCCTTAAAGCACAATGCAAAGTCTTGGAGTTCTCTGACTAACCAGTTTTCAGTGCTGTCTAGCTGGGCTCGGTTACATCAAGTTACACAGAGATGGCTTTACATGAGAACTGAAATTTGGAGCTCAAACCCTCTTTGTTCTGACCATTGAAGGCTCTCTGAACAAAGACAGGTCAGTGAAGCAGAACTCCACAGTTTGGTGTCAAGTTACTCTTTACGATTCTCAGTTTTTGTATTTTTGCAGTGTGTGTGGATGAAAATCCATCACATCAAAGATGTGAATGCACGCACACACACACACACACACACACACACAGTTTCTGAACATCCAAACTTGCTGTTTTGACTGTGTGAAAAACTTGGTGTGCTGACACTGGCAACCTTTTCTTTCTCTCATTATCACTATGCTAATGAGTTGCCACTACCGAGGTGGCTGGATAAAACAAGCATCAGCTGCTGATAGAATAAACAATGCCCATACGCACACACACAAACACACACACACACATACACACAATCAAAGAGCTAATGCAGAAATTTACATTTTCCCTCTCGCATCCTCCCAAACACCCACACAAGCTCACTGAATGAATCCTTCTTGTTTTAACTCTCTAATACTTCAAGTCTAATTAACCTTCCTGTGTGTGTCTATACTGTGTTGTTGTATATGTTTTACCACACAAGTGATAAATAATCTTAATACACTTGCAAATCTTTTTATACACATCCTGCTCCATTCCCCTTCTGCTCTCCTCCTTCATTCTGTCCCTTACCTCAGCATATTTAACCTCTCTGTAGTTTGTAACCTCACCACACCCGTATAACACAGTCATGTAAACATAAACAGCACACACACACACACACACACACACACACACACACACACACACACACACAGAAACAACATCGAAGGTTATGACTGTTGACAGGTTGTCAGCGGCTTTATTTCTATCAAAGTCATCAGTGCGCGGCACAAGCCCACGTGCCGCGACACAAGCTGCAGGAGTTAGGGCTCTTCCTCACCAGCTGCAGATTTTGTTAACAAAAACGCTGCTTTGTAAAATAAAATATATATATATATATATATATTTATATATAGAGCTATCATTCAGACTGGAAAGTTTATTTTATCAAAAACCTTCAACACCTCTAGAAACCTTTTTGTGTGCAGCGACAGAAACTAATTTTCGATTGCACTTTTCTTCCCGCCTGTTTAGAAAAGACTATAAACTACATACAGGATCACATCTCCCATTAGTGCGGACGGGTATCGCCTTGTGCTGAGGCGGAGCGGTGACACCGTGACGCGCGGAGGTATGAGGTGCATACGCAAGGTGTGAAATGAAGGGTGAGGTAATTACAGCAGAGAAGGAGGGGTGTTTATTGGCAGCATGCTGTTCTGGAAGCTTTTCACATCCTGTATCTGATGGGAGATTTTGTGTGTGTGTGTGTGTGTGTGTGTGTGTGTGTGTGTGCTTGTTGCGCAGGAGTAAACAAGGGTAAATAAGTGGGTGAAGATATGAAACATGTGTCGGCATGTGTGTTTATTCCTTTGTGATGTGATCGTGTATGTTTCACACAGAAAGACCTAGATGAAGGTGCGTACAGTATGTCCTGTGTGTGTGTGTGTGTGTGTGTGTGTGGGCGTGTGTGTTTGTGAAGTCACTAATTAATCCCAGATGGTTTGAGCCCGGTGTCACTGACAGGTAGCGCCGCAGAAATAGCACAGTAATTGAGGTGTGCGTCTGTGTGTTTTCTGTGTCTGCAGTTGAGGCGCCAAAAGGTGCAAAAAGGTGACAAAAACAATATATGTGGTCCTCTGCCACCATCCACCTCTTTGTCTCATTTAGATTTTAGAAACATCCCCGTCCGTTATACAGTGCACGCTCGTGAAAGCTCATTTTCCGTTTCATTAGATACAGTGGCTCACAGTAAAGTGAAGCAGGGACACAAACGGGTGATCGAGCGAGGGGCGATGGCACGCAACAGAGATCATAAGATGAAATCGAAGCCTTAACGACACAAGTATATCTCTCTCTGTGTTGTGTCTGATCCCCACAGACACATGCACACAGAGAGCTGCCGGACCATGTCTGCCTTTCCTCTTTTATCACTTATGTGACCTCTAGACTCTGTCATATCAGCCGTGTCATATTGGCCTCGTAAATATCCTTACAAAAGCACTGACTCACCGCTTCACTCTCCGCTGGCCTCCTTTTAAGTCATAAAATAAAAAAAGAGACAGGTACAGAGACACAAACAATTTACTCAACTTCACATGACTCAGTTTTTCCGAGGACCACAGCATTCTGGCAGTCTGGGAAGTACAGTCGCTAGGGGCGTGTTGACGCCGCGTGGTCATGGGTTGACAGCCTTATTCGCACAGGACTTGTATGACCTGGGGGACGTCCAGCAATTTGTAATAAAAGTGGAGGACGTCTGCAATCTTAATCCTCTGCCACATCGTTAATTTGTAAAGTTCCACCTCGTAAGTTCCACCTCGTATTACCTAATATATTTCTAGGGGTCATGTGATAACATTCGTCATAAAATCACATGAGGTCCCCTGCGAATAATAGTCCTGCGTGAACGGACCTTCAGGCACTCACAATGTGACTGCTTCTACTGGCCACTTCTACAAAACAACCAAAGAGCAATAAACACAAGCACAAAGATAATAGTTGACGGACAAAAATAAGAACCTCGTGTGGAGCTGTGGTGGTGCAGACTGACGACTCGAGCTGGTGACACGCCTTTGCTCTCTTCTGCCTCATAGCTCCAAGTGCGTTGTGTGTCATTTGGAAGCCCACAGTTTGGCAGCGCACCACGTTGCCATTTTAAGTTTTTTAAATGTTTTATTTTAAGCCAGCTTCATCAGTCCATTTGTCTCAGAAGAGTCATCAGCCACCACCACCTCCACCACAGTGTCTGGGCTCCATGGGGGATTCTTCCTGCTTCTACTCAGGGCACACACCCTCGAATCAAGACTTTCTGATGAGACTTATTATAACATATCCTCTCCTGTAATAAACATTTTCCTTACTTCATACACACACTACACTCGTCTCTCCTGAGTGAACTGTAACTGGGACCACAATTTACAAAACGAACATCATGCTGTATCAAAGGAGACCAGAAACTGGAGTTTGAGACCATAGACTCATTAGGAAACTGTTAACTGATGTAACAGATCAAGTGAGAAGAAGGGTCATTTTCTCATAAACTTCCATACAAATCAGACTTCTTTTTGAAACCAGTGGAGTCGCCCCCCTGCATGTCCTCAGAAACATTTAAGCATTGGCTTGAATTTTCAGACCAACTGATGTCATACAGTCTGACAACCTAGATTTTATCAGACCGATCTTGCTGAGTGTAACATGCACTAGACTCCCACAATTGTTGTTGTGTCGCACATTCTAAGGGCGTCGTCAGTCAAGAATAAAAACTCTTCGTTCCTCTACACCTGTGCACCCAAAACCTCTTGTAGATTATGTCTGACAGTGAATATTCACACCCCGGCTGTGAATTTTAACACAACTCCCACAATGTTCCTTGCATCTATTCATAAAATATGCGCTGACATATATCCGCTGACGTGCTACTGTACCTCTAAAAACAATGAATGCGTTGAAAAGAATTATTGATGATCCACTTTATACCTTCATTTGGCCCAACTAGGGACATTTGGATTGACGATTGTATCCGACAGCAACTTCGCCATCGCAAACAGGCGCCATATCAGCATAATCCTCTGTCTGAAGTATCTCACAGAGGCTATAGAAAGCTGCACCTGTGATCATTATCACAATTCATTTGAAACGGGTGCTGTATCTGATGATAATCCTAAATGGGTTTCTTTTAAGTAATGGGAATAATAAGAATGTCCTGGCCGCTCAGCCCCGCAGTCGAACCTGAAGTGACTGAAGACAGGCTGACGCTAACCGTCCAAACAGTCTGTGTAATGCAAATGCACCAGAGAAATGATGGAAATATCATAATATCATCATAAACCGTGGACACCGAGTATCATTTTCTCACGTTTCCTCTTTCTGTATGTGCCTCCTTTTAGTTTTCAGCCTGCAAGGTCACCAGAGGAGCTGTGCTTTGGAGTAAAAAACACTATACTGCACTCCAATTACCTGGGTAGCTTTGGGACTCCGGTATTCCCCCCTCTGTTATGTCAGCCCGCTGAATTCATTTCACCAGCCATTAGTGTCTCATTTCATTGTTGATTCGTGGCACTCCTAAAATTGGTTGTCTCACATTCTATGCTTATCAAGAACGGTGGTCAGCAGAGTGGGTTAGAAGACGGCGACAACATCCAGCAAAAGCCAGGTAGCCGGAATCTAGAGTCTTTCTGGGATTCTCAGTCAGAAGATTTAAACTGGATATGCCCTTGTGACATGAGGTGGATGTCAGAGCAGTTAGCAGAGGTAATGCAGGACGTTACAGCTTAAATAAAGGAATAGATGCACACCCAAGGAAGTCCCGCATGTATTTCCGTTTTGCTGTCAGGAAAAAGCTTCTTCTGCTTTCTTTAGATTTGGAAAGCAGAAAGAAAAAAGTGGCTCTCCTGCTGTAAAAAAAATAAAAATAATAATCCCTCCCGAGTATTTGCAAGTAAAAATGTCAATATATTTGCCAGGCGATTGCGGTTCTTCTTGCTGTCATTTAGACCACAGAGGCCAGGGGGAAGAGGAAGTGTGAGGCCCAGAATGAAACTTTTGCAGTGTTCAGAAAACTTTCGACTGAGGGGCAGTCCTCGCTTCAAAATCAGCCTCGTTGTGGTTTCCTGTTTCCTTCGAATGTGATGTTTCCTTTATTCAGAATCGTATCAATGCTCACATCTTCCCTCCACACAGACATGGAACGAGATAACTCTGCCGAGTAACTGAAGCAAAAAATATGTCAGGCACAATTTCGGGGGGGAAAAAAAGGTCCTTGTGGTCCTGCTGCTGGATTTTCCTGCTGTTTGCGTTTTTATCCGAGGGCCTTGGGCTGGTCTGAAGGGGAGTCCACGGGAGACAAGGCGATGTGTTGCCGTGGTGACAAAGCAATACTCTCCTACGCTCTCCTTCCTGTCTCCCCCCGCACGCACGCACTGACACACACACACCCCCCCTCCTCTAGTCAGGCGTTGATTCTCTTGGCGTCCCCACGGGCGAGGAGAGGGGTCAGGGTTGGCTCCATCTGTCTATGTGATGGGCATTGGTGCCAAGCGCCACGGGGGCTGGAGAGAGAGGAAAGGAGGCTCGTGTGGAGTGGGAGGGTAACGGATGTTTCGGAGCTGTCATCTGGGACTTCGAATGGGGCAGAGGGCTGAGGCTGAAGCCGGGGCCGGGGAGAGTGGGACAGGGATTGGGGGGGGTTATAGGAGAGGGGGCTGGGGATGGAGGGATGGGCTCCCGGCTAGGGATAATGCTGAGACTTCATTTGCTGTTCGTGGGGTTGCGAGTGCGGCTGGCAAAGAAAAATGATGCTGAATAGGTCTTTATGCAGACAAGCTGGATCTTTCTTTCTTCTCCGCAATCACAATGGACAGCAGAGACACCCAGGGAGCCTCACTCTGTCAGGAAACAGCGACGAGACAATGGCCGAGTCAGTGTCACTGTCCTCGCTCTGTCAGGGATCACAAGGGAAAACCTAAGACAGGAAGAGAGGAAGAAAGGCCTTTACATCAGCTGCACATACTGTACTGTAAAGTCACCCATATGGCTCGCTGTAGCAGGAATTACCTCAATCCCTTCAGCTGCATCGTCATCACTCTGTTCAAATCTCAAACACGCTTCATCTCTAGAGACTACTGTATGACTATTGTCTGCCATCGTATCGTTCATTTGAATTGCGAGCTCAATCAAAATGAAAGCAACTTTAGGAGGGGACAGGATGCAAGGATGAGCCCCTCAAGTGGAATCATTTAAATCTTTTGCCAGCCATGGTCAGTAACGTCACAAACAGATGATTTCTTTTTAGACGTGATGGTGGCAGGACATCACAAAAGGCAACACTTTGGTCTCGGCTGGAGTCTCTTTACAACTGTTGAGCGCTGACTTTAAATGAAGGTGTGCGACATGACAACTCCCCAAAAGTGAAGCTCTACGGTGGCTGAAATGTAGGTCATAAACAACGCCCCCTCCAAGTTGGCAGATGGGATGTGGGCCAGACACAAAACTCAAAGTACACGCAGAGTTTTTCCAAAAGCCTGTTTCTGTCATTTTATGTTGTTCTTGCTGACATATGGCAAATTCAAGATTCGAGATTTTTTTTGTCACTCCAGTCGTATATGTATAATTTTGCTGGGAGACTCTACTATAGACATGATAAAATAATAATAATAATAATAATAACAAGAGGAAAAACAGAGTATACAATCAGATATATAGGACAGCAGGGATAAAGTGCATGTACAGTATATACTATCTATACATGTATGTACACCAAACACATATATGATTACTGAATATAAAGGCAGCGAGGGTGTATTGTTCAGACAATAAGTGTAAATTAAAGCAAGACCGTATAAAAACAGCAATACAATTGACCATGTGTACTGGCTGTTTGATTGAGGGTGCATTGTTCCTTTTTCTGATAAGTGTGGTTTTAATCAGTTACTTAGTGCTATATTCAGTAAGTAAAGAGGATGTGATGTCAGGATTGACAGTTAGCCCTGCTCAAGAGCGAGTGCTTCAATGGTGCCTCAATGGTCTGGATTTTAATACTGTGGCTCCAATGAGGGATCACTACTGTGCAGACCCTGGCTCCAAATGACTTCATATCTGGAATATGTTGGTGTGAATCCACAATTAAGACCTTGGTATCAGCCCTATTTTCAATTTTGCACAGTGGTCACTCGCAATATTGCAGCTAATAATAGCATTTTCGGGGCACTGTTTAGCTCAGTTGGTAGAGCGGGCATCCCATGTACAGAGGCTTTGTCCTCGCTGCAGCAGCCCCGGGTTTGTGTCCCGGCCTGGGGCCCTTTGCTGCGTGTCACTCCTCTTCTCTCTCATCCTGTCTCCTGTCATATCACAATCTATCCTGTCAATAAAGCTATTCAAAGGCCAAAAAAAAGCCAAAATTGTATTTTCCCCATAGACCACCATCATAAAAAAGAAGTCTGTAAAACTGTTGACAGGACGGGGTCAATTTCGACCATATTATCAATGTTTGATCAGTGGAGGTTTCATATTTGTAAACCTTTCCTTGAGCCAAAGCGAAAGCAACCCTTTAAAAATGCATGATATCTCTCAATATAAAGTCTATGGGCCAAGACAGAACTCACGGGCAGATGGACAAAGTCTGCCATGTGTATTCAGTGGGCTGCGTAAGCGGGAGGTAGACCTGGAAGGTAGAAACTTCTGATTGGAGTGAAAAGGCACCTTCTTTGAGTTCACTGTCTACTCTTTTTATAAATGTATCGATGCATTTGGCTTCAGTTTCATACAGTGACAGGAACTGGAGAGGTGATGCCCATCTTTATATACAGTTCATGGTTTCTGTCTGGACAACTGTGGGAGGATTGCCAAGAAATGTGGACATTCATGTTCCCCTCAGGATGAATCATAATCACTTTGGGGAACCTCTGACTTCTTCATTAAACTCCATCATTAAGTTACAACTACTTCGCTTTACGACCAAATCTAAACACACGGCATTCCCCGAGCCTCAGCTGTACTTAGCAGCATGCTAAAATACTCAACAGGACAAACATTCTACATCAGTGTTGTCACTGTGAGCATGTGAGTATTAGACGCACATTATCGGTCTGGCCAATTAGTTTTGCAGATATTCTGCATTTTTCAATCATCGTCGTTTATTGTGTCTAATTGCCAACACAATACATTTATTTTAAAATGCAGTACTTTGGCTCTGATGCAGCATCCTCTCTCTGTCTGTAGTCAACACGCTGTGGCCTCAATGTCACGCCCACGACACCATCTGACTGGTTACACGTGACAAGTAATAGTCTAACAGCTCGTAATAACCTGAACCTGCAAAGTCACTTATAACCTAAGTTATGAAGTACGTGGATGGAGTGGATGTGTAAAGAAGTTAGATATTGAAGTACTCAAGAAAAGTACCTCAAAAGTGAACTTGAGGAAACTGTGGTAAGTTACATTCCATCACAGATTATTCTGCATTTTTTTATAAAGTATTTCGGCTCCAAGTATTTATCAGTCTCCTTGATTGCTAATAACCTGTGTTGGCCCTGAAAAAGTCACACTGGTCGATCCCTGTTTCAACCCTCCCTCTGGCTCCTGGTTTAATTCCACCCCTTCTGAGCAAGCTCATTTCTCAGCTTATGGCACAGCATCACGCCGACCGGCACGACCAGCCAAGACCTGCCCCCCTGACACCTTATCCACATACAAATACACACACACACACACACACACACACACATCCCCATCTGTTCTCCCCCCTTATCTCCCAAGTCTCCCACACCTTCCTTACTTTGTTCTATACCTCGCTTCTCTCCTCATCTGTCGCACCACCAGTGCTCCTTTATCTGGCTAACTTCTTATCTCTCCCGTCTGCTGTCTGCGCTGGCGTTTTCGGTGTCGGAGAGACGGATGTGCGTATGGGGTGGGGTGGGGGGTGGGGGGGGATTACTTGTCTTTGCCACAGATCCGCCTCTGGCTCCAGGTAATGCTGTCTGACTCAAAGCCCCTGTGCCATAATGCATGCAAGCGCGCGCACACACACACACACACACACACACACACACACACACACACACACACACAATGTGCTGCACCTGCTCTTGTGCTGTGGTGTTTACACCGTTTTCTCAGCGAGATTGTGGTGTCATTACCCCCTCGTTCTCTCCTGTATCTGCTCCCCCATCATTCCCAGCATTAAGAAATCCAGCTATTCATCAACCTCGGTAAAATTCCTCAGCATTGTCAACCCTCAACACAAACACACAGTAACAATATAGGCCCAGATAATCAAAATGTGATTCATGAAAATGCACAATTTCCATCTGTTATCGAATATGGCATATGGCATTTCCTTCTTTTTGAATTAGCTTCCTCCTCTCACACGGCTGTTGACAAAAATGTAGCCCGGCCCAATCTAGTTCAGTTTAGCACAGGCTGTGGACCCTATTCAGTCCCTCTGCAGTGGCAGCAGCCAAATGGGCCTCTTAAATGCTGGGCCCAACTCAAACTGTCTTGAATATTCCTGCATCTGTCAAAAAGTCTCCATTAACAAACAAGACCAAAAAACAATGTTTTTGTAAGTGGGAGGAAATTAACTGAATGACGTGCATAATGACTGAGCTGTGTCGGTCCCTGCGCCGAAGAAGTGACTGTTGATTCAAAAAGAAAAACCTCTGGAAAAACAGCCGGCTGCTTTCCTCTGTCGCGCACAGCTGCAATATTAAAACGCTAATCAAATCACCAATTAACATGCTGGTCCCCTTCTGCTTCACTCCTGCTGACGACGGGAAAGAGGCTCTCTTTCCTTTTTTTCCTCCAGTCTTTGTTTTTTTTAACCCTCCCTCCTTTTCCTCTTGTGGGTTCAGAGGTGATATTCCGCATATTCTAATTTGATATGGGCTGTCTGGTGATAATGATTGTAATGAATGAGATGGCTGGCTCGACGTCTGGCCGTCTATCTTATCCTGTTGACTGCCTGGAATGATGTCTCTATACTGCAGCAGCATCTTATCATTTAAGCTGAAAAAACTGGTGGTTTTGGTTATTTTTAGCCGCACAGATCGCCGTGAAGTTTTGTACAGACACTGATGTTCCCCTGAGAACTGACTTTCTCTTGGGCCACCATGAAGTCGACATTTATGGCTTTAGGTAAAATATCGCAGCAGCTACCGAATGGATTCCAAATGAAATTTGGAAGAAACATGTTGGTAGGAAAAACCTACTTGTTTTTGATTGATTGATTGATTGATTGATTGATTGATTGATTGATTGATTGATTGATTGATTGATTGATTGACTGATTGATTGATTGATTGATTGATACCACTCTTGTAACTGTACACTAAGCTAGAAGCTGGAACCAGCAGCCGATAAGCTTAGTTTAGCACAAACAGGGATGACACAGCTCGCTTGGCATTGTCCAAAGGTATCTGCCTGCCAGCCCCTCTATAGTTCACCAATTAACATGTTGCATCTCATTTGTTTAAAGAACCACTGTGTACAGCTGAGTACTCCTCACCTCACCCTCCGCTACAGTGGCCCCTGTTTGGTTTTCAGTTTGACCCACTTCCTCTGTAGATATAAAAGGCTCATTTTAAGGTAACAAAAGCATAAAGATACTTAGTTGTAGGGATTATACACAGTAAAAACATAATCGTGAATATTCAAGTCCCTTCCTGACAATAAATCCTCACAAAATGCCCACACACCTTTTCCTGGACCTAAATTGCTATTCAAAGCAGGTGACTTACTGGACTGTTACTTGGCCTATAGACCCGTAACTCCCTGGTCGCCTGTCAACTGGTCCTGGCTAAGAAGTAGACCAGCTAAATACTGTAAGTGCAAAAATAATGACTTTCAATTCAGCCTCAGCCGGACATTGACTGCATGATAAATAGTATCCCAATACTAGGACATTTAACGGCCCATAATGAAATTCAATAAAGCTGCTATCTACACAACTTTAAAGGTGTGTGGATGCTTTACTTGTTTAGTCAAAGAAAGCATCCACACACCTTTAAAGTTGTGTAGATAATAACAATAACCTCGAAGAAGAAGACAGAAAAAGGAACTTTCTTTTGAAATTGAAAAAATTTTAAAGTATCGGTGATGAGAAGCAGGTAATCATCGGTTGTCGATATCTGCTGAAGAAAAATCCTTATCGTGCATTACTTGTGTTTGGTGCTAATTAGCAAATGTTCGCTCTCTCAGAAGCTAAACTTAGATTTCAAACATGGCAACCTGCAAAACATCAGCACCATATTGTCACTGTGAACGTGCTAGCCTACTAATGTTAGCATTCAGCGCAGTACAGCCACACAAAGCTGCTAGCGTGGCTGTAGACTTTTGCATTTGGAGACAGGTAGGCATTAGAGGTAAGAGTTTTGGGGGGAATCCTGAGAGTCACTCATTCGGACGTCTTTTTAAAATGATTTTTGATGCTCTCCTGTCTGCTCTGGTGGCTGGTCGCCTGTTTGGTTGCAGCCACGGGAAACACAACGCGGGAACGGCGTGGGACAGGAGGGAAGGGACGGAGGTGAGACGGACTTTCTGCAACACAAAAAATGTCGACGAACTCTTTCCCCAACTCTCCCTGCACCGAATCGGTCGAACTGAATTGATTATGCTTCGGCTGTAGGTGCACGCATTTTATGCTCAGGGACACAAGCGGACAGTCAGTACAGCTGCTGTCAATGACACACTACATGCCTGACTCTGTGTATCTGCTGACTGTGAAACAAAATGCCTCTCGGGGATATTTAAGATTCTGGCCAACTCTCTGTTCCACCCTTTGTCTGGCATCCATGTCACACACACACACACACACACAACCGCACACACACACACACACACACACCTCACCTATACAGGGCTCTCATATAACTCCACTTTGCACGGTCATCTACAGACCCATTCACTTTGTTTTCCTCCTCCTGCTCTTTCATCCGGCGCTCCGTGTTGACTTCAGGCTCCGTCCTAATGAGTTCTATCACATGTTGTTTTCAGCCTGACCTGTTTTTAAGAGTCAGCCTTCATCTTAAAAGATCTATTTGTTGCGGTGAGAGCGACAGCATGTAACCCCTCTGTGCCTCCGGACGACCTGCCACCGTTCGTCTGCGGTCTTTAGATTAGTTACAACGGATCCATGTGAACAAAGTGGCACAGGGGAGGTCATGCATGGACAGTGCATCGATCCGTTCCAACACAGACACCACTTCTCTCGCTGGTGGTTTATGAATTTTTCACAGTGCCACAAAACTGACCTCACAGTGTATGAGGGCAGCCCTGAGTATTGATGATCTACAGGGCGGATTATGCGCGCTTGTTAACTGTCATCCCGCTGGTGCAAAGGTTAGGGTGTGACCCAATGTCAACACGTCTTACTTCCTTGTTGTTAATGGCATCAAAATTCACTAAGAGGAAAGTCCAGAACAATACGTCGAAGTGGGAAAGCACACAAACAAGATCCCTGTAATTCATGGGTTAGTCTTAGAAGTCAAACTACATTGGGGATACGTGTGTTTTGGAGCCGATTCCGAATCCACAGGCTCGCCAGCTTATTTGATACTTGAGAAAAAATGATTTAGTATTCAGCGGCTGGAGGGAAACAGAGGGAAGAAGAACATTTGACAGCGAGTGAACAAACTGCGGCTTTTGCGTTTGCACATTCTGTCAACAATTGTCGTAATTGAGCCTTCGAGGGAAGTCCTTAAAAATAACTGGAGGTTGCTTTTCATCTCAAAACTTTGGATGCCACAAAGGTCATGAGATCTATGATTGGGTTAGACATGGCTCAGAACAAAAGAAGGTAAGAAGAAAAACAGGGATACATAAGACAATGACCTGCCTGAAAAATAGATAAAAGGGGGGGAAAAGACAACAACACATTCTTGGCAGCAGAAAATTAAAACATTAACATACACAATGCCACAGCAGCTTTTAATAGAGATAAAATACAAAAACGTTTTTTTTTTTTTTTTTTTGTAGCTGTAACAGCAATTTAATAACGCCTGATTATAGATTACATGAATTCACAGATGATTATTCTGCTCTCATAATTCACTGATAACAGGCTAACTCTTTTTACATTTTGTATTAATTAAAATGTGTTCATTACTGTTGTTTTCGTTGGGGAATAACCGATAAAGGTATCGTTTAGCGCCTAAAAATGACGCACAAAAAGTTCAAAACAAAAACAAAGAAAACAAAAAGAGCTTGTTTCAAAGAAAATAAGATTTAAAAAATGTATGATTAAAAAAAAAAAGTTAGAAGGGAGCGGATTGTTCGTGTTTGCGTGTAGTTGATCAGCAGCTGATCTTACCTGTGCGCTCAGCTGCTCTCTCTCTCTCTCGGTCTCTTCTGTTCCGATCGTGCTGATCTATTCCGCCTTTAATCCCGATCAGCAGACTGTGTCCGCGGTCGAAAAGTCTCGACACACACCACTGCACGCCTTCATTTCGTTTTCGTATAAAGGAGACCGGGATCCAGAGTCATGCGATGGCAGCAGAAGGCTGAAGGTGCTCCTCTTCCTGCCTCCGCTCGGTCGCTCTGCCTCTCCACCGGACGGACTTTCCCCGTTTAATGCAGGTGTGGCCGCGCGGCGCACGGCGGCAGCCAGGGGACGCCGGTGGGAGGGGACAGAGAGCCGGTGGATCGACCTCCGCACCGCCGTAGGTGCCCCGTGGGGAACCGCAGCACATGACACGTGGTGTGGCGTGAGAGATAAAAGCCACGCTGTGATTATGAAGTCCGCCGACGGGCTGAGTGCTCATCTGTTTACTGAGCAGATGTGGTTTAACCCATCCGGTCTCTAAGGACGGAACACATGCAATCTGTCCGCGCGCGGGGCTCATCAATACCCCCTACAGTGATTATTGATGGAGTCATACCAATTACTTATGACCAGTGAGGTCAGAACATGCGGTCAGCACGCACGTCAACTTTATGTGTTATTGAAAGAGTTCATTCTTGACCTTGGAAACGACGGAACGGTCCGAGCGCAAGGTCCCTGTAGTGATGACATCACGTGATCTTCTTCAGCAGATGGAGCGTGCCCAACGCTCATGGAAATGCACAATGTTAAAATCTGAGCGCTTAAAGAGATTGCTTTGTCATATTCATGTCTTCCCTGGTGTGTCAAACATGGCCATTCAAACTGTGTGTCCCTTAGTTCATAAGTGTTAAAGGAGCACTCTGTAGTTTTGGTGATTACCTTTTGATCAGAAGAGGAAGATATTTGTTAAAGGATTTCTTTTTATGCCTTAACAAACTAAATAAACAAACTCTCTTGTTTTCATGACTGAATAAGGAAAACTGACCTTAAAGGACAACACAGTGTCATACTGTTTCACTTTGTTCATATGTGGCGGACCCTGCCACCTTTCTAGCTTCAAACAGTGCGCTGGGCAGCTTGTTTAATCAGTTATGGAAAAATTATTATGTCTGTGTTTGTATGACTGATTCATGTTAATATTGTGTCGTTCACAAATAAAGAGCCCAGACAGAACAGGCTTACAGGACACCAAACAGACCACAGACCAGAGCAGCAACATATGGACTACAAATGGCACTGAACAAATAAACCATCTTGACGTTTTCTCCAAGCTTTCAGAAAATAAAAGTAGCCAATTTATAAACATTCAAATCAAACAACCGTTCAATTCTTCTGTAAGCGTCCGTGCGCCACAATATTTCTAGATGTTGTACAGACATTTCATTCAGTGAGGGAATTCTTAACCCATCAAAATAAGGACAACTTCTTCTCACACATTCACATTATTCACATGACCTGTTGTTCTGTTTCTAAATCTGCCAACTTCTTAGGGCCAGAGGAAAGATTCCTGTTCTCAGCTGTGCAACCAAAGACCTCTGACTCCTCGATACATGTTGTAACATATGGTTCGGTGCCAAACTCGTGCTTGATTTAAAAATAGGTCTGTAATTTTGGTTTTAACAAAATAGCATTTGATCCTTTTTCTTTAAATCTAGCGAGTGCCCCTTTAAGAAAATGATTGTAAACTGAATTGTTTTAAAACAACTGTATTCCCACAAAGTCAAAAGATGTTTAGTATCATGTAATTGTATTTCTATAGTTCTCAGTTTGTCAAAGTTTCACAACTGTTCTCCACAGGGGACATGTCGTGCATGCATGTTCATCATACGTGATCATATAGGTGATGCTATCAGAGCTGATTCGTACTTTAGGACACAGGGACGAGCTACAAATCCTCACAATAGTGAGTCTTCACAAATAATTTTTAATTGATCCTCAAAATAGCTTCAAACCAATCTCATTGCCTCCTCATCTGTTGATTCTTGAGAATCTGGATCATTTTCAGAACCACTTCTTCCTCCACCACTTCTCCAGGTTCGATATTTTCATCCTCACCAGGGCCTCGATCCAAAATTAGATCAAGTGCTTCATTCACAGTTAGTCACTTGCACATTGTGGTGCTACCACAGAATGGCACGTGTGCAGACAGAGAAGTCTTATTTATAGACCAAAGGAAGAGAACTAATCAGTACAGTTGTGTTGGATATAGTGTGTGAGGAGAATGTGTCTGAACTGTAGCTGCAGATCTATATGTCTGTATTTGTACATTCTACATGCAGGACCGCCGATGTGTGTAGCCAACACTTAGCATGTAAACCATTTCAACTTTTTTTTGCAGAAAAATAGCTTCACAGTTAATTGTTTGCTCTAATAAATAGCCTCCCTGTGGCATAACACATCGATCATGGCATCTCTGACACAATGGCGGTTATTGATTGAATGTGTTTGGCTCTGCCACGAGTACCTCACATCCATTTACTTCCTCCGTAGCATGGAAATGCACCATAACTGGGCTAATGTAAAAAATATCATGTTATGCTTTTAGTGCCAAAACCTGTAGAATTGATCTAAATATGTTTTACTCCATAGATGAAAAAGGACCCAGACTCTAACGTAACCAGGATGGAGAGTATATGTCCCACTCATGCTCAGAATGTAGATTTAGTGTACTGTGCTGCGTTATAGAGCTGCTACAGTACTCTAATTACGCCCCATACCATCCTGAGCTTATCCACTACTATTATTTCTATTTTTAATGTCCGTCTTTGAAACAGTCCACAATGTTTGATATGTAAATGTAGCTGTGAAATGAGCTGTTTGAAAGAACGGCCGTTTGCGCTGATTGTCTGACAGCTCACTGTGAACTAATCATGCTAATCCTGACGATGGTGTTTAAGTGAAGCTGAGCGCTTGAGACTGTTTTTTGGAGTAACTTTATTCTTATATCATGTTTTAAAGGCCCTAAGATGTTTATTAGCATTTCAAGAATGTCCCAGGAGCACTGACAGGTCTGTGGTGCAGCTAAAGAGCATGTGTGTGTCAGACTGGCAAAACACATTTTTAGGTCCTTGTTCTGGATTGCGAGTTTTGCAGAAAGGTCACGCTGCACACAGTGTCTGAAAGATTTAACAATGCAAAAGCCCGCGTTTGGTATATGTTCTGGGCTAGCAGATACATGACACTAATTTCTCGAGGAAGAGGACTCACTCTCTCTGTAGATATGGCCATGGGAAACTTTGTGTTGGAAAGTGGTTGGGACTTAATGCCTACAACATTTTCCGAGTGGTCTTCAGCATATGTGATTTTAGGCAAGGTAACGAGGGGATTGTATGAGGTCAGAGCAGATGATTACGGCAGGAAAAAAAATGTGTAATGTCGCATCAAAATTCATTTAATCTCATTTGTTGGTTAACATTTCATTTTCATTTCAAGTTATTTTTTGAGCACATTTCTTTTTGTTTTAGTCGATTTTACACGAAAATGAAAGCTTAATGTTGAGTATCATATTACATTTCCTCCCAAAGATACCTCAAATTCCCCTTAAATGCTACACTGGACCTTTATGGTGTCTGTATATTCTACCAGGACAGCTTTGACTCAGGGGTAGAGCCAGTGTCTTGATATCGGAAGGTCGCTGGACCGATTCCCCTGGTTTGCATGTCGAAGTGTCCTTGCTCAAGATTTTGAACCCCAAAACTGCTCCTGATGTGCTGATCAGCACCTTGTACGGTAGCCACTACCATCAGTGTATGAAGGTATGTATGAATTACTAAGTCGCTTTGGACAAATACGTCTGCTAAATGCCCTTAAATGTAAAATGTACCAAAACTGCTTGTTGGATGTTAGAACAACATCTGAAACCCCCCCATTCACAACTTTACAATATGGATAAGCAGGGTTTTTTTTCATCTTTAAACATTTCAGCCACTTTTTGTGTGTACAAATGAGCACAACGCTCGAATTTCTTGGAGAGGCCGCATGGAAATATCCGCCTTTATCCTCACACTCAAATTATTATCGCGTCACCCCTCAGTGTGATGACAGGCTCTTCACCGTGCCTTCAAGTGTGGCTCTTTGCAACAGCTATAAACAATTTTGTCCTCTGAAGTGGTCGGACAACACAGAGTATGTCTTTTGGAGTGCAGCCGGCCTTCAGTCTCTCCGTCTGGGTCTCACATGACAGTTCGCTGCCTCTTGTGCCGCATGTGGTGATTGAATGTCTGATTTTGAGGAGGCTCTGAAGAGCAACTTCCCGCGCTGATTTAGCAGCAAAACATGACTTATGGACTGCTGAAGAGACATCTCATCAGAACATCAGGAATACCTGTAGTGCTAGTTATTCATCAAGACTGTTTGGGGCGAGCTGTTGAGCTGTGACACTCTGCTTGCGGTGCTCAAAGTGCCCAAAAAAAACACGCTCGAAAAGCAGAACAGCAAATGCTCTTTCCAGAAATCATGACCCGGTTACTCAAAATAATCCTCAGACCTTGTTGCGAGTAGTTGTGAGTAGTTTCCTGCTGAACTAACCGCGCGGATCAAGCCAAACTCACAAATCTCACTTCTTGAAAAGTTTTTTTTTTTTTTTTTTTTTGGGGCTCCCATCACCAAAAGAAGTGCGAAATACAGCTGAAATATTTATTACATGGTGAAGGCAGGTTTCTACAAATGTGTTGCTGTTTTATTTATAAGCCGGTACCTCATTTTAAATCGTCAAATGTGCCATTAAGCTTCCTGCCCCTCCCCGTTTGTGTAGCGCCTCATGGTGACAGTATTTGTCCCAATTTATGATGCGATTTGACGTGCATTAAATGAAATATACAAGTCGTCACGAAGGCTGGTTTGCTCATCTAACGGAGATCATAAAACACAGTGGTAGACTGTGACAAAAAACAATGGACGGATTATGCAGCTGTGCCACACGTCACATTTAATTGACGTTTCCTTTAGTACACGGCTCCGAGGGACGGGCGCCTCGTTTTGTTAAACGCCTGTTGCCTCGACTCCTTTCTCTTCGTGTCTCTTCCTCGCCTCCTCCGCTCGCATCTCATGTGGGAGGGACCCAGATGTAAGGAGAGGAGGCGAGGAAAGGAGTCGAGGAGGTACACACCGAGAGATAAGAAGAGGGGAGAATGTCAAGTCTGCAGAGGAGGTCGCCTCGCACACAAAAGCAATCTAGGTGAACAAAAAGCAAAGCAGGTATGGAAACTACATATTCTTACAATTTGGGGGTGAACTGTCCCTTTAATGTTTTTTGCATCTACAGCTAGTGTTGCTGGATGATGAATTCATCCCTTTAAGCCTGTGCTGACACTCAGCACAGTGTCTCTCTGTTGATCCAGCCGACAGACTCTCTGAGGGAGGTAAAGGTGGCTGCAGCGGAGGGGCGGCTGATGAAAACAGTCCATCATTTGGTTACATTAGCAGCAGCAGACTTGTTTATTTTTGTGATTTTCATTTTTATTTTATTTTTTTGTTCCATTTGCATTATGCGGCCCCCCACTGAACTAAACCAAATATCACCAATCAATGAATTTTAAGTGGCTGCTGTCAAATGGAGCCAGAGAGGGAGGCTGATGTATTCTCACAGCAGTGTGTTTTATTCAAAGTGAAATTAAATTGCAAAAATGTCATGTTTTCTTAACAAATGCTCACATAGCGACAGATCGCTGGTTGGACTGCAGACTTGACACACACTCTTCGGTTTGGCACGCTGATCATTGATTTATACATGTTTCCCCTAATGCTGCAAACCTGTTTGCATTCGGTAACTCAATCATGCATTTCAAGTTCGTTTGATATAAAATATAGATTATGCATTCATTTATCTTAAATCCTGACTTTATCTTTACCTGTTGTGTGTGTGTGTGTGGTGTGTGTGTGTGTGTCCCTGCTTACACAGAAAACCTGCCTCAAGACCGTCTTTCAGATGCGATCTAGTACTTTCCCGAACTGAACCTCGATAATTCATCAAAGCACGAGTCAAGGCAAATCCAGAGGACCTTTCCGTTGTCGCCTACGCGGTGCCAAGGTGCCAGGAGGTTGACGTTCTGCGAGCCTCAACTTGTTTTTCATCATGTTCCTCTTCAGAGCCACCATGTTTTTCTCCAGGTGTTCCCTGTGGCAGGAAAACTCCATCTGTGTTTATCAAATCTCTACCTGGGAGGAAAAGGGGGAGTGTTTCTCGTGAGCAGATGTACCGCAATCTGTTAATCGTGGCGACTCCGCTGGAAAAAAAGAACCATTGAATTTCTCCCTGAAATGCAAAAAAAAAAAAAAAAAGAAATTCTTAAAAATGTCTTATCATTGGTTTATGATAACTTTGTTTAGGTATTATAGTGAGAGAGGAGAGGAGAAAATGGGAGACATTGCCACTGAGGTATGAAAGCGGTTAGTCACGCTCATTGGAATAAATACAGTCACCTCAATAACTCTTCATTTCACACACGTAAATGCACAGGCGGCCAGATTCCCATCCACACACCTGCGAACACTTTGCAGTTTTGGCCAGAGAAAAATAAAACCTTAGCCCTAAAATGGAACGATTTATGTTTTGATGACTGGATTTTTTGTCCCCCAAAAAGAAAGTATGTCCCGACAATCTGCCAGTTCAATGCCGCATTCATGTGCTGCTTGGAATGTCCCGCTTCCCGTCACTGAAAGTCGTTCTTCTGGCTTAGGCGTGTTCATGTCGCGTCGAGTCTGTTGCGATGTTTTGCATTTTGTCGCTCCGAGCATTGAAACAGCAAATTGACAGCTGTTTCTGGTCGTGAAGTGTCAAGGAAACAGATCATGTCAGCCCTGAAATATACTTCACAAAGATGCATGTCACCATCAAGACATGGTTTACCGTCGTCAGCCATGTTTCAGCATCACAGGACGTCAACGCGCGTGCCAACGTTTTCTCCGACTTTCTGAGTTGCTGCTTTGATTTGACAAGTCACGTGAATTCTGTTTCTCGCAAATGTGTTTCTCCCATTATTCTGTCACCACATGAATGCGCTATAGAATATACAGTTATACAGAGTCTCATTTTACCTCCGCTACCTGTTAGTAAATTGAACTCACATTTTGTCGTCTTCTTTTTATCAATCTTTTTATTGCTTTCGATATGTGCAAACCTAACCTTCTGTGCAATAGATGACGTGTAATCTGACCTTGCCGCAAAACCATACAGTGTATCAATTAATCCAACCAACAACCTGACCTTAACTTGACCGTAAAAACAAGTTGTAACCCTTAAAGGGCCCAAAATGTCCTCCAGGAGGGTCGCCTAGCTAAAAACTAGGAAGAAGAACAGGAGCCTACACACACACACACACACACACACACACACCACACACCACACACCACACACACACACACGAGTGAAAAGAGAGGCTGATCAAGCACTGATCAGGCACCTGATCCTCGATCTATACGGACCAGTGTCTCATTTCCATTTAAATTAAAGGTACTCTGAGTTGGCAGGACTATACAAACTATCACCAATGATGAGGGGAGCAGAAACTTTTCTTGCTCTATAAGAGCTGCAGAATGAGCTCCTTTGATCAATAATAGTTTGTTTTTGTTCTTCCTAATGATCGGACAGATGTTTGCCAAGAATCTATAATTGCCCTTTTTTCTCAGCGGTGGGAAATAAAAAATTCTTTCAAGATGAATCTGAATTATTATCAGGTTCAGACTTTTAAGAAAAACAACGACTTGGTGACTCCAAACGTCTTATAGTACATCTTGGCGCAGCAAGAACACTTTGGATAAAAACTAGTTTAACCTATATATTTTACATTTCTGAAATTAAGGATATGTTTGCACTTTGTTTCTTTAGGTTCAATTTTCAAGCTTATCTTGTGACCACCCTGTGCTTTTGGT
This sequence comes from Sparus aurata, assembly GCF_900880675.1. Lineage (NCBI taxonomy): Eukaryota > Metazoa > Chordata > Actinopteri > Spariformes > Sparidae > Sparus > Sparus aurata. Next base: position 25,829,346 of record NC_044197.1, on the reverse strand, counting down.
ACAGCGAGGGTATGGAGAAGATCGTGTTTTGGCTGACCTCGTGGAAATGTTCCTGACGTCTCGTTAATATCTGGTGGTTTTGTGCTGACAAATGTTGCAGTGATGCAGACTATATGCCAAATTCATGATATGTTATCAGGGGGGAACCCACTCTGTACTTCCTTCTTCCTGGCTGCATCCTCCATATGTATCACATTTGATTGGTCACTTTAGTGGATGATGTCCTGCTTTGGTCCAGAAAAAGTTGAGCCAGTTTCATCTTTTTTTTTTCTGATTCGTCCTGCATTTCTTTGTAGGAGTCCTCTGTGTCGACACCCCCACTGTGTTGCCTGACTGCTCCCATGCAAAAGAATAATGAAATGTCCTCCTACACTGTAACTATACACACACACACACACACACACACACACAATGTTCAATTTCATATTATGACAAAGCTGTTCTTAATAGGTTTAGACACAAAAAAAAAAAAACACCTGGGTAGGGTTAGAAAAAGATGATGTCGGCTTTTGAAGTGCTGCCACCACAAACATGTCTGGAAATTGTTCAGACAGCGGGCTTTGGTTTGTCTGAACCCAGCCTATAAGGTGAGCCCAGCCACCCTGATAATGCAACTTATGCTGGTTCCTTGTGTTTCAGATCTCCACTCTTTCAGTGAATAAACAGAGCTCACGGCTGTATGTGAGGATAGCAACGTAGATCAACCGTAAATCAAAAAGCTTTTGTCAGGCTCTGCTTTGCTTTCAGGTGAGAACGACTAAAGATTCTGCGAGTTCATGAGGTCAGGTAAGCTACGGGGCAGATACTGTTCATTTGGGCTTGAGAAAAACCTCTTAGTGTCTACAGAAACAGACTTTCACCGTCTCAAAATGGGGATTAATACATCTGAAATGTTTTTTTTTTATTTCAAATCTGTGGGCGTTTTATCTTTCTGATGGTATTCTTTGGGGGTTGAACGTGTTTTCTTCTTGATCTGCTTTTCTTTGTGTTCTCATTTTTCTTCCTTCACACCAGTCCAACCTTGAAAAACTCCTCTTTTCTTGTTTAATGAATCACAATCACGCCTCTCCTTTGAGCAGGAATCAGCCTGAAACGGTCTTGTCATCTCAGCGAAATCTAAAAATGCATGCATGTAACGTCCTTTGTGCTGTCCATGCTCTCAGTTCATCATTTCTAGCGAGTTAAGGTGAGCAAACATGCCAACAGAAAATTAGCTCCGTGCACAATCCTCATTTTACCTGCCATACTGTACGCTATTTTGTGTACCCATCCTTTAAAATGTCATTTGTGCTGCTTGTTCTCTCGCCACGTAGGTAATGCTTTGATACTGTCATGAAAGAGAATGAAGATCACTTTAGTTTTTTTTTTACCAACGCAGCTCTCGGCAGGTCCAAATCAAGTGACACGATCAAATGAAACCCAATTGAAAAGTAAGCAGCAGTGTTCAAATGGATTATAATTAGCGAGCGCCACAAACCGATCTGACAACAGAGCATGTGAACAGCAGCTGCTGCACACCAAGCAGATCTTTATTCATGAATGGGCGGTGAACGCGCAAACACTCTCTCAGGCAGACATTCCTCCTCTTCGTATTCAAAACAGAGAGTCAGATTTTATGCTTTCATCCAATTAGTTTTCAGATACAGAGCCTCGCTGTTTGTCTAATCTCTTCATAGGCAGCATATGTGACATTTACACAAGAAAACAACTTACCACCGACGCCCCCCCGCCCCCCTACACACAAGCCCTTCTCGCCTGGCTCACAAAGGAGACCACAGAGGCACAGGGGCCGATGATGGGAGGTAAATTCTGCCTGTCTGCTGGACGGTGGCGTGGCGGTGAAATATGGACTTGCTCTTTCCAGGGAGGGCAAATGCCAGACTGTCACACACGCTGCTAAGACAGACAGCAGTGAGCTTTGTTGCAAAGGGTCTGACTTCTACAAAGCCAGTGATGAATGGGGAAAGATTTGGGACAATATTAATGAGCTGTATCGAGCAAGGGAGTCTGCACAACACGGCTGCATCGCTAAAAGAGTTTGATTAAATGGACTTCTTGATGCCAGAATCAATTTGAACCTTTTTCAGTGTTTCGTTTTTTCCCTTCCTCTCTTTTTTCCTCATTTTTTTCACCCTTCAAGTCAGATTTCCTTTCACTTTGCACTCCAAATACAAAAGCTTCTGAACATGTTTCTCGAGACAAGTTGAGGTATTTACACTATTCCTCTTAAGTTTCAGCTCAACGAATGAAAAAGGAATACAAATGAGTTATTATCCATAATGACGGGAGGGTGCACCAAAAATAGGGCATGTCGTGCATGCATTTATTTCCACGTTTGTGTTAGTGTGTGCGTGTGTGTATGTGTGTGTCTGTGCCCTGATTCCGCGTGATCATTCATGACCCAGACTGCAGCTCAGTCACCTTGCCGGCTGTGATGTACGAGACTGTGGCTCATTGAGCACAAACAAGGAGAAGACTTTATGGAGAATTAAGAAAGGCTCGTGCAAATATGATTGATGAGGAGACGATCCGATGAGATGAGATCCGATGAGATGAGGTAGCGCTTTGAAGTCCTCTTTTTTTCTTTTCTTTTTTTTGGAATTAGAAATTGCATCCGAAGCCACTTCATCTTGAAGGGAAAAAAGTTGGGAAAACTTCCACCACGATTATCATATCTTTGATTACTATTCTTTGTCGGGAGAAAGAAGAAATCATCGTCAAACTCTCCTCAACCTCCAGCCGCCTCTCTGTTCATTAGGAATCATGGTTTACAGCGACTGTCTCACAGCGCTTCAGAGCAGTGTGCCCGTGGTTTATGCTTCAGGAGCAGTTGTGTGCAGGTGTCCACCTAATTATAAGCAATTCAGAAACTTTCTGTGCACTTTGTGATAAGAGGTCTCGTCTGGCTCGGGGACCTTTTTTCTTCGGAGTCTGGAAGCTTTTCCCTCCGGAGGCCGTCTGGGAATCAGTCCTTTGTGTCCTCCTTCAGGCTGCTCAACTGGCGAACGGACAGAGCTCATGTCAGTGTGATGCAGCTAAAAACGGCCCCACAAAAACTACTGTGATTTAAGGACGAAACAGGACTCGCGCTCAAGACCTCTGGGTGAAACTGACACGTACAAACGTTTATCTTCCTGTATTTTTCGACGTCAGTTCCATTTGCGTAAGGCAAGGCTATTTCTGGATTCAGGGAGGGTGTTGATGCAAGCAGCGCTTCACGTTGTGCATGGTAAGAGATCTTCATTAGCACCACAGCTGGCAGTGCTGCCTGGCATCTACCTGGAACTGATAATTACGGATATGAATTTTCTAAAAGCAGATTAATGTTCATTTACACTTTCAGCTGCACATCTGAGCTGTCACGCCCTGTGGGGCAAAATGAGCATCACATCCAGAAAGTCCTCTAAAATACAAAAACAAACCTTCTCACAGCACGGTTTGCATTCGTTTTTGTCAGGAGTGTCGACTCACACTCGACTCGTATTTTCTAGTGTGTTAATTCCAGACACAAGCCTTCTCCTGTAGGCACCAACATGTACACAGGCTTTATATTTATCCAGCAATTTTACCAACAGAATTGGACAAAAAAAGTTATTAAACGTATTTAAAACATCTCGGTTTGGCAGTTATCATACTCTCTTATAAGCCTTGTGGAGTAAACTAATTTGGTTGGCTTACCATGACAATCTGTTTTCTCTACGACTAAGGATTCTTACTCAAAGCTCAAATTTCCAAACAGACTTTCATAACTCTTTTAGCTTTATGTGTCTGTCAGCAGAGAAAAAGAGAGGCAAACCCACCCATTATTGGTCAAGTCAAGCTACAATGGGTCACTAGAGAGCTCATTTCCAACTATTTTTCCTCTCAAGTTTAATTGGATGAAATGTAGAAAAGTGGCTAAAAAGCATAAATATTAAGCATGGTTTTCTGTCCACAAATAATACCCTTGAATCCAAATGTAACCTGCAATTCCAGCCCAAACTGTACCCCTTATATAGACAGGGTTGTTACCCGCGAAAAAAAGGATGGCATGGAGCAGTTCTTTAAGATCGATTCACAACATTTGATGACAGAAACACAAAACAATGTGTAACGAAATGGAATAAACCAGAAGGCTTGGTGGAAACAAAGCTCATGTGAGTAAACTGGGAGAAGCATTTTCGGACACCCAGAAAGGTGTTTTCAGTTATCCTGCCTTATTGCTTATAGTCACACACACATATATATATATATATACCCCGCTTGGAATGAATGAAGATTGTACCCATTTCCCGTAAGACAAAAGGCAACTATTAAGGGGTGTTAGTGGGATTTTTATCCAGTTTGAAAGGAATACAACAGGACAGGGAAGAAGATGTCAATCAAGCAGAGTGTGTGCACGCCCACCCAGTGGAAGTCTTATCAGGCAACATGAGGGGAAACACCTGTTTGAGTGTGTCGAGGTGCGTAGTCAAGAAAGACTACCCAGCTAGTGTGACAACATTTACAACTAATGATAAACTGCATACGAAATAAATGTTGTTAGCAAGTAATATTGGATGCAGCCTAATACATCTAGTGACTGGTGTCTCTGTTAGCACATACAGGAGTTTATTTGCATTCATTTTAGATTCGGAACAGAAAACACCTGGTGCTGTTAGGTACACACTCACACGTGCAGAAAATGGTAGCAAAATGAAGGCTGGTGGGTCAACAGATAACCTGGGATTAGGAATCAGCTGACTGTACAGTGTGTCTATAGATCTAATTATGGGGATGGATAGGCTCTGCTACATGTACGCACACAGAATCTGTGATATAATTTATACAATAAATGTATAACAAGATATTTTCAGTATTAAGTTCCTTATAGGACTCACAAGCACAATGATATGAAGTAAATCTTGTCGTGGGATATATGTCACATACATATATAGTACAGAAAGCATTACGAATGTACCTGGCAATGTGTCTGGAGGTCATGCTGAGCCAAGGAGAAGGAGCAAGAAGTCGTACGGAGGCACGGAGGGATGGAGAAAGCTGATTTGCAGAGCGGTAATCAGAAACATAGGCAGACGGGAGATAAATGAGTGGACAATGACTCAGTGAGGAAGGCAATTATTTGGGGGGAGGAACACGCTGAAGGGAGGAGAGATGGGACGAAGAAGAGTGGGCAAGGAGAGGACGACAGACAGAGACAGAGAGAGGCTCGGGGAGAATGAAAACAAAAAAAGAGAGAGGGAGGGATGGATGGAGGGAAGAAGGGGGAGATGAGACGAAAGGAAAAATGCCATCGGTCGCACCCATAAGTCACAGTGTCAGCTAGTGTTCCACATACAGTGTCCGACACTGAATTCTGATGCGCAGCAAACGCCACACACGCATGCAAACATACAGATGGCGAAATGCCAAATGCATGAAAATGATATTGGAGCAAAAAGGAAAAACAAACCCACACATCCCACAATTAGTGTTACAGTTTGGTCCCAAGTCTCTGTGTTTGTGTTACATTTGCTGCCAGGACATGCATGCAAGTTGTTCCCCGCGAACGAAGGCGATCTATTAGCTGTTGTGAGAGAGTTACCGGGCACAGAAGGCCCAAGCACGGCCAGATGGACTAACTGGCTGACTGGCTGGCAGGAAGTAACAGGCTGTACGCTTCTTTTTGATTGGCTTTAATTATGATCTACTGCCGCGCCTCTCAGAGAATTGCTGACTGGGTGATGTGTGTGTATGTGTGTGTGTGTGTGTGTGTGTGTGTGTGTGTGTGTGTGTGTGGACTGTGGCGGATCCAGAGTTTTCTAAGGGAAATGAGGACAGGCTAAGGTGTTAAGCAGGTAAACAAGAGTTTGTGTTGACATGGTGTGCGAGCGGCCATATGGTGAGTCAGCTATCTGAAGTCTCTCAGCAGAGACTTCCTGTTCAACTCTACGGCACGTCCTCAATGTAAATAAGATACTTTTCACAGGCGCATGATTGTCTGGACTCTGGAGCAATGAACAGGCATGCAAATTAAGAGAAGAATTCCGGCTCTGTCTTGCTGTGTTCATATATTCAGCTGACATGACTCGGGCCTTGTCCGCGCATATACACCTACGGATATTTTGGCCTCTCGTTCACACCGAAATCGCAATTAAGGTCCCCAAAATGGAGGGTTTTTTAAAAATACCCTCTAATTTGCAGGTTTCCTCAACACTCCCTTCAAAATGTCAGGTGATGTAGGATAAAGAATGTGTCCACACAGGTGGGAGGTGAAGAAGACTTTGTGATTCAATTAAAAATTGCAGAACAGCCACTAAATGGCACTTGAGGCGAGATTGTTTTTGCAACACTGGTGGAACACTGATAGAAGTCTCTACTTCCCCAGTAGAGACAATGTGATGCGGTGCACTTATGGGTGCGATACTGGGTGCCCTACATGCCAGAAAGAGGAACTTTACAACATAAATACACCGTTTGTTTTGATCGTCTCATCCAAGGCATGTAGAAACAGATGAAAAGATTTAGACTGACATTACTGACCAATAGGTACAATCACAAAACGGGCGGATCAAAATGTCCTCTTTCATCTTTTGTCCTCCTCTTCTCCTTCTTTCTCCTCTTATTCTCTTAAGAGCTCTTTCAAAATTCTTATCCACCTTCGCTTCTCTTTTAGCCCCATCTCCTCTGTCGTCCTTCCTTATTTATGCTCAGCTTGTTCCTCTTCCTCTTTCCCTTTCCTCCTCTTCCTCTCTTGTCCTGCTCCTCTTCCTTCCTTTCCTCCTCTCTCAGAAGGAGCTGCTCTACATTCCGGGCCTCTCCCCCCCCCTTGCCGTCTCTTCTCATCCAACGTTTAATCAGATCAATTCACTATTCCATTCACAGGGATATGATAAGGTGATTATGCATGGGCTGTGCGCTGCTCCCGCCCATACTTGGACACACACACATACACACACCCTGTCCCGTTGGCGCTGATGGAAGTTGACGTCGCATTTTTCCTTAAAAATTCTGTGGATGTCCTCCATCAGAGAAAGCTGGCAACCTGGCGCTCCCCCGATTAATTTGTCTCTTCACTTCTAATCAGTGTCAAGATGGAGGAAGGACGCAGGGATGGTGGAAGGAGGGGAAGGGAGAGGAGGAGGAAGCCAGAGGAGAGGAAAGCCGGGGAAAGAAGGCGCCTCTACACCGTTTGATTTGAGTCCACCAGGGGAGCTCTTTAGATCACATCCCAAAAGCTCCACACTCCAATGAATTCAAACAGGGACGACCGCCATTGTTGCACTTCAGCAGCACCCATATGCCGAACCTTCATCTTAGAAAAATCGACCTAGTGGTGGTGTTATTGTCAATAAGTACGTGCATGTGTGACAGGTATTATATAACAGAAATTAATCTCATATCATAATCTTATAATAATAATAATACAGTAATACTAACTTGGTAAAAACAAAGATGGGGAACATTAATATTTGAAAGGAGTTTCTGGTTTGATGTATGGAGAGGCAGATTATAATTGCATATACTATAAATTATGGGAAAATGGTAAAGAAATAATCTATGTGTGTGTGTCTGACTGTCATTGAATATGTGTGTGAGCTCATTTAATTTCATTGGAAAATACCCCCCAAGCTCCTGCTTGTATTGAAAACACCATGACTATTATTGGCAAAATGCTACATCCTGAGCGACAGGGGAGGTTGCTGAATGCATTGATGTACTGTAGATTGTGAATGATAGGGGAATGACGGCGGGTTAGAAAACTGGCACCCTCCACTTTTTCCTCCAGATAATTTAGGCTCAAATTTAGCACATGAGCTTATGAGGGTTGGTGGTGGTCTTACTGCCTGAAAGCTACAGCCAAAAGTGTAAGTCGGTTTGCTTCTAGAATTACATGCCTGCGACCAGCACAAAATGACCTACTAATCTGATGAAGATATGATGTGTGTGGAGTGAGAAGTGTGGGCTCTTGATCAAGATTAAGAGAAATGCTGTAGAAGCTTCCACCCACTAGTTTCTGCAATACACACCTATTATATGATCTGAAACCGAACAAACTTCCCCAAATCATAAACTGCGATAGCTTGTCAACCATTCAAGCTATCACAAAGATCATTTAGGCCAGGAAAGTCCCAACTCTGGTGACTCATTTATACTTCACGTTCACCTTTCTATATAAGGTTTGGCGAGGCAACAAGGCCCCAAAGAGTGGTGTGTTTGAGCTCATTTCACGGTGGCTTCCCATTACTTCTTATGGGAAATGTTTCATTCCACACTTGTCTTGATGATTCCACACATTGTTATGTATTTTCTGCGCATGTGTCAGAAAAGCTGCAGGGCTACCTACAGGTGGAACAATCACACGGAAGAATCCATAAAAGTATATATTTTGGGAATAGTGTATAGTGTGATGTACCTTGTACTACAGGCACACTAAAAGAAAGCACTATAGTGAGACTTTTCTGCCATTGCTTTTGATCTGATAACCCATTTAAGTGCCTCAAATTATATAATCTGTAAGATGTGCTGATGATGGTCTTATTTAACATTTTTCTCACAGCTATATTTCCGTCTGAACAGCCTCTGCTGATCTCTTTGTCAGTGTACACCTTTTTCTTAATGGGACTGATGGGATTTTTATACAAGAATGAAGAACACAAAGCCCACTGAGATAATGTTAAACATATGTTAATGTTTGTGTACAGTACATATACAGTATAGCTTAACATGGCTTATGTTAACAAGTCAATACAGAGTATTAAATTATCGACTGGGAGCGGAGATTGAGCTGCTAAATATGTCCACATAACTGAGAGACAGACCGATCTCTAAAAGACTCAAGATCTCAGCCAACTGAGTTCGACAGAGTTTCTCTACCTTACACATAAATGTCTGGTTGTAGGGAATAAACAGCAGAGAAGAAAAGGAGAGGCAATGAGAAAGTACAAGAGCTGGCAGGATTTTGCACTGTATCCAATGTGTGTCCTGCCCCAGTGATCCACCAGGACACTGCACTGCAAGTATGCAATTTTCACTTCATTTAAACGAGGAGAAAGCAGATGACAGGAGGGGGAACGAGTAAAGAAAGCCACAAAGAAGTGCTGATACATAAAATGCCTCGGTTGGGCAATAGAACACCTGGCCATATGGGGGAGTGAGACACTGATTGGCTGGAGAGTCAAACGCTCCCATGAAAGCAAATCATGCTGCCTTATGAAGCCTATTATTTCTCACTCGGTATAAATATGTTACAGCTTATGTAAAGCATTACCAGTGGTGAAGACAATATATGCGTGACATCGCCACCATATGCAAGCTGTTTCAATTAATGCAAAGATATACTTGGGGACAACATATTAAAGGCTAAATCTAACTTTACCCCCCTGTGCTTTTTTAGTAAGGGGTGAAGAAATCAGAAAGAGTTTAACAGGCTGATCTGCAAACATTTTGTCCCTGGGTATGTTTCAGCTCCAGGTGAGCCACCATGAGAGCACAGTCACCATCAGCAAAATCATCAGGATGGAGGATTATATTGTTGGGTGTAATAAACATTATGTCCTTAAGGGGCTGCTACTGGTCCTTCAATTCAATTCTGATAAAACTCCGTTTTTTTCTTATCGAGGAAAGGTGGATTTTTATGTGTGGACATCTTGTTTGCAGCTCTCTAGCAGAGGTCAGCTTGCACCACTATCGCCTTTTTGTTAAATTTACATTATTGATTGAAATGATCTCTTATCAGGTCCAGCTTCAGATGAGGACGACACCATGTGCATACAAGGAGAAGATAGCCAGAACCTGAATCATGCGCCTCCTCACACCAAACACAACCACTCTGCTTGTTTTTTCACTGACGTGCCCTTTTGAACATCACTCCTTATTTCGCTTACATAACACGTTTGCTTCTTCGGTTGTCCTGCCACACTTCTTACTGCAGATGTTTGATAAAGACCAACTTGAATCCCACAAACACTGTAAATTGATATAATATTCCGCCTCTAAGTGAGAGGAGGAGAAGTGGTGTGCACAGCAAAAGGCACAAAGACCTTCCTGTAAGTGTCTTCAAACCTCGGTGGCTGCTCGCTGACGAGAAGGATTTTCCCATGTGAATGTAGCCTCATAATAGATCTTCCACGAAGTGCAAACTTTGCCAGGAAATCTGAACAAAATGCCAAAAAGGAGACCATCTGGAGAATCTCTGACACATAAAAATGGTGTCTCTTGTGATTCAGCTCATGCTAACGCCTCTGACCCTCTGACCCTGTTTGAGCAACACTTACAACAATGGTTTTAAACGGACTCTGTGGAAATTTCTGTGTTGTGCTCGAAGCCTGTTGTGAGTTTTACGTCAGCAGACTCCATTTCTAAACCAACGTGAGCTGCTGTTTCTCTCTGTTAGCAGAGCGTAGAGAGACCCTGAGAAATGCTGTCACAGAAAATCACCAAGAAATCCACAGTCCAGCACCGGTAAACACGAACAAATCGTCCACAGGCTTGTATAGGCAACCGAGAGAGATGAGGAGAGATGTCACATTATCCACTCGCATATCTCCAATATAAAAGCCATTAGTACATGTAGATTGCTGCAAATTGTTACGTAGAGATTATTTTAACAGATTATGCTTCGCCCACTCTGTGTGCACAGTTGTGGGCCAATTATTCTCCTGTGGGAGACAGAAAATAGAGATCCCAAAAGGAGACATGATAAAGATTAGCCAATAGCAATACATTTCAATGTCATCAAATATGACATCTCATTACTCTGGTTCCTGGGGATTGAAAAGATGCCAGAGAGAGGCGGCAACGTTGATGAAATTCCCAACAACAGAGAAGTGCAGTGGATTGTTAAGTTGCAAACTATGTGCCCCAAAGGATTGAGTGATGAGACTCTATGACATGTCGTACACTCCAGGCGCCCTGGGTTTGTAATGTGTACTGTAATGTGATTACACAGCCTATGAAAGCTGCAAGGTAGATGTTTTTTATTCATTAGATGTTCTTGTGAATAAACTTGATTACGTTTTGGAGAGTCTAACTTGTTTTTTGCTTTTCCCTCATTTAAATGTTCATACGTGGAACATAATGGGACAGACTGTACACGTCACTGTCAATTATTAGGAGACACTCCCACGGGAGACGAACAGGCCAAGACCTGTGCACACAGAATTGGCAGGGCATCACTTAAGGGTTTGAGGTTGAAGCTTCATTTATAAGTTGTTAGTCATTTCGCAACATAACATTTGAGTTTAAGTCCCTTCATGCAATCTCAGATCTGCATCTGAGATGTGCTGGATGTGTGAACATCTCTTTTGAAAAAAAAAGAAAAAAGTACTTAAAACAGAGAATTGCTTGTGATTTAGTCATTAAGATCTTGCTTATCTTCTTATCCCTTTTGCACTCTGGTCATTCATTGTCATCGTGCCTCTTGGCTGAACAGCTGCTCTCTGAGAAGTAGGCTGAGGTTGGGCAAACGAAAGCTGGGACATAACATCTGACTGTATGAAAACTGAGCTACGTTTTATTCCCAAGAAGGGAGGAAGACACTGGGCTGCATGCCCACACAGGAACCACTTGCTCTCCTTTTGACACTTGGTGGCTCTGTGGACAAGGTTTCCACAAAGCACTTAATGATTAGGTAATCCTGCACCTGATGGTCTATAGGCTGAATTATAAAGCACTTTGTCACCTTGCCAGGGTATATAATGTGATCAATATAAGAACTTTTTGAAAATGGGGTGTAATTCCCCAATGAGAATTAGTGTCTTTGCACAGATGTGCTTTTTATGTCCTCATTCCATGTCAGACTTGTTCACTGCCTTGATAGGAGGTTGGAGAATTTCATAATAGATTAGGGAAAGCTATTTATACTGTAAAGCTATTTCCTCTAATGACTCCACTGACTGCAAAAGAGCTCCCTGATAGAAGCAGAACTGAAATCTATAAGAGGCAAATGTAACGCACACTAATCCAACAAAACTGCATGATATTCACATTGTACCTGGATGCATCAGTGATCTCAAGCAGATCCAGCCACATGCGGAGCCGCGAGGATCAGTCCAGAGGAGAGACTGTGAAATGAACATTAACTTCCTCCTCTTGTCTCTTCTCCTCATCTTCACTATTGTTCACTTACTGTCAGTTGCCATGGCAGTAGCTTTAGAAACTCTCAGATAGGCCGCCGAAAACCATCAGGAAGGCCATTCATGAATGTCGATTTGACTAAATACACCCATTTCACCTCTTCATGACTCTGTGGTAATAGCCCCAGAGATAGATTATACACAATTTATATACCTTGCAAAGCCACCAAAGTCTCAATGTGTGATGCGGATCTGGACGTCAGGCTGTAGGAGTTGCAGGTTGCAGATTTGCAGTTCTCTCCTTGTTGTTTTTAATGTAATTGTTAACAAAATAGTGTAAATCATATCCTGGTGTGCTCTGGAAAATTGATTTATTTGGTCCAAATGTAAATACAGGTCATAATAGAGTGCTGTAGAAATGAGTCCTAAAACCTGGAAATCGATAAGTTTTGTTGCACATCCAGTTCCCTCGTCTCAAAGTCGATGCTTCGATGTTTTTTTAATTGGTGTTCGGTTAAAAGCCTGAAATGACTTCTGTGGTTACCACGGGCTGAAAATATTTGCATGTTTCATGCAATATTTGTTTTGTTTTACGACACAATAAACATCGGTTGCGACAATTGGCTACTACAGACATTGTCTGGAACATTAAACGTCATCAAAAATAGTCATAAGACGCTTAGTGGTGGCAATTAAGTAATGGTTTATAGCCTCACAATAGCTTTTACTTCTAGCCATTTAATTTATGCTTCAAAAATCACAAAAGTGGTGTTCATCTTTGAAGATGATCTTGCTCGACACAATGCGTATAAGCTTGTGTTTGCCACAGAGCTTATTTTCCCAGATAATCCAAAATCCAATTTCAATTCATGTTAGCCTACAAAAACACGTCATCCCTGCAGTGCTTTTTGAACTGCTTGACTTCTCAACCACTGAGACCAACAACCGCAGTTTTCCCTCTAACCTTAACAAGCAGATAATCATAGAGAAAGAACAGACAGGCGTCCCCCTTAAACAAAAATATGCCAATCATACCAGCCTGAAATATAGCCTAGCGCTAATTAAACTCAAATGACTAACATAAACAACTGCTGACAGCTCGGGTGTGAACATTTCACTCAACCCAGTGCTTGGAGGTGATAGCCACTGGATACCTAATGGCTCTGTTTGTGGCAAGAAGGCAGCATATGGGTAATGTTGATGAGTTGATGGAGGGAGAGGGAGTGAACATCGACTCAAGGCAGACAAGTCAGTACAAATGACTGAAAATAGTACTCCGACTAATGTATCCAGACTATTGTTTACTTGCGCATCGCCAAAAATCCTCGGGCCGATTGAGCGCCATAGGAGCTCAATCGGCCCGAGGATTCATCCAACCGAGGCCCAGACATTCATGACTGTGTTCTTTTTTCATCCCAGGCATCGCAGCCAGGAATAACTCTCAGAGAGGAGCTGACAGTGAGAATCCAGCGTATTTTCAATCCGCTGTCAGGAAACAGTCTGTAGCTCCGAGATGAAGAGTGACAGTGAGATGTGAATTCAATGGACTGCATTACTGTCAGGCTCAAACGATTATAAGGACAGAAATGGAAATGATGGTATTTTTCCTTGTAACGGCGTCTCAGAGTGAGGATCTGACCATGCAGAGAATGGAGGAATTAAGGGTGGTGAAGTACAAATTGTAAATATTGATTGCCAGCAGAATCGAGAGAAAGTCACTCTCAGGGGATCAGTCAGTTTCCGCTTTGAGGACTAGGGGGAGAGCAGAGACTGGTGACATCTCAGACGGACAGTGGTTTTCATCACTCAAGTCCTCAGTCTTCTGTCCCTCCTGTGTCTGTTTGGTATTAGGGAGTTTAGCAAGCATATAAGCACATCAAATGCATATTCATATGGTCCAAAATCACAATCGCAATGCCTCAGTGGGCTTTACAATCTGAACAGTGAACGACATCCTCTGTCCTCAGACCCTCGATTCCAGTGAAGTGGAATATTGAGAAAAAAAGAAAAAAGACGGAAGAACCTCAGGAAGAGCCACAGAGGAGGGATCCCTCTCCCAGGATGGACAAACATGCAACAGATGTCCTATGTACAGGACAGAACAACAAAATCAATGCTGACAAATTGCATTGACAGAATATCTGATACACATTATAATATATGTAAAGTGTGTGGATCCAGGAGACGACTGAGCAGGCTGAGGCATCGCCAAGTGGTGCCTGGGCTACAAGACCTCTCCACCACAGTGACCTGGAAGAGGGCGGGCCACACTAGATAATTAGCAGTAAACAGAAAAGATCAGGGTGAAGAGGCATCACATTTAACAGAAATACCGATATAAGGAGACAGTAAAACAGAGGAGAGCCATGATCCAGCGGAGCTCAGGGTATGAAGATGGAGCTAAGTGGCCCTATTAGCTGATGATGTCTGCCTGCCTGATTATTGATGATATGTAATTATGGTAACTGTACTGAAGTCCTGCAGAATCCTTGCACTAGTTTTTAATCTGTTATCCGTTTCTATTTTTGCATGTTGGGGAAAGCCCATTGGATATTCGACTCCAAAATGGGCACGGTTTGTTTGTTATTGTTGCACCATGAGTGCAAATAGTAGATCACCCAGTTATGTTGCTTATGTTGTAAATTTGTACGGCATGTGTTTCAATACATTGCAAAACTCAGGTTGGAACTTCTTATTATTGTGTCTATCTAATTTTTGCTGCTGTTTGCCAAAGTGTTGTTCTCTGATGTCAGAGTTAATGTTTAGCAGTGGTTACTTTGTTAGCAATTCTTTCACATTACAAATGTGTTTGTCTCAATGTTGAACAACCTAAATGACCTCTTAAACAACAGCTGTATTACACTGTATGTCTTATAATCAATGTCATAAAATATTGATTAACCTCCCCCCCAAAAATGATAATTATATGTCCCATGAATAGTTAAACACTATCATGGCTGATCATTCTTAATAACAGCCCTTAAAGGCTTGAGATCCTTGCTTCACCACATAAGATGAATCCTTTTTAAGTGACATTTTGAATAAGATCAAGTTACTTTCATGGTCACTGGCCAAAGCACACCATTAGCATTCAGCATGTGCACGCTCTGGCTCTAACTGCAAGTCCTCCACACACGACTGCTACGTGACTACATAAGATGAATACAAACTGTCTTTACCGACGTAAAAGAGAATGATTGTGATTCCCATCCTACCTCTGGCTACAGCGTACAGTTGATGCGGTGATGCAGTTTGTACGCAGTAGCGCTGACCTTCTCACTATATACCTCAAGTTTGGACATTTGGAGTGGACGACCTTGGCATATATCTCTTGGTTTCACTCAGAAAATCATCCAACTGTGTGAAATGCAAGGAAATCGTAAAGCGGTTACACTACATTGGTATCCTCTTTAGGAGATTATCAATTTGCAGCTACTGATTCAAGAAAGAACTTTTGGAAGATATAATGAAACAAGTTAACATAGTCACCACTTCCTTACACAATCGGTATGTTTCAGTGCCCAGTGACATTCACAGGAACAGTGAGGAAAAGAGAGCGAGGGCTTGAGTGAACAAACCCAAACATATCCGTCACTAGGCAAAAAGTAAATATCTGATTAAATGTGTCTGTTATGAAAAGACCAAAGGTAGATGAGAGTAGATCATTTACAGAATCAGGCTCATAAAGATTTGAAGTAGATTTGGTTTGGACTTTGCTCTGCACAGTCCTCGTGGCACCATCCAATGTTTTGTTTTGGCCGCTGCTTTGTAGTTTGAATAATATAAAACTTTATTAAACCAATCTATCGATCTATCGTTCTCTCTGTCTGTATCAAACAATGTGTACTGCCATGAAAGTGGATCTCTATTATGCTGAACATACAATTAGGCCAACATATTACTGAATATTTGACAAGTAGATATTATCTGTCAATTTAAGTGCACAACAGCACCCCCGGGGGGAATCTCTTGACATTACACACCCTGAGTAGAGTTATTTTCTCTAATTCATATTTTACATGAGTGTTATGTGACATAAAATCAGTTTTATCCTCGAAATAGGCATACGTTTATAGTCCGTCAATAACTTCAATAATGATATTAATACGGAGGAATTAAAGGGGAAGTTCAATTAAATAAAAAGTGATAAGATGATAAAGTTAATACAGACGTAATATCGATATTTTGGCTCCATTTCAAGGTGCAGGGGAATAAATATATAACCACTGACGCCATCGTATTTGCCTGTAGCTATTTTATTATTCCATGTAGGAACTTTTGAACGTTACATTTTCTTTCCGCCGGCAGACTGTGTTGGTAGAACATTCAACCCCGTCACCTGACGTCACTTCCTCCCCACGTGAAACGCTCGGTACATGTGAGGAGCAGCGTCCGCATCCATCCACAGCAGCTTTCTTCACGTTCAAAGGCTATCAGGTCACATATTGTCATCTTATGGTTATCGATAGCAGGACTATGGAGTCAGCAGAGGAGGACGCGCTGCTCGGAGAGGAGTCAGAGGAGGAGCACAGCGAATTATCAGACAGCGAGGTGAGTTACTGTTGTCATGCTAACATTGGCTAACGTTAGCCAGCCAAAGCTAACAACTGTAAAACTATCCAAATGAAATGTTACAAACAATACGACTGTCTTGCTCAAGCTATAGTGAAATTGCCTTATTTTTGATTTACTGTTACTGTGGTTTTGTCTGTACTGCATGTGTCTACACACAGATTGTAAGTGTCTTTGGTTTTACCGCAAGGTACAGAATAAAAACTTAAACGAGTTTTGTTTTCTTTAGCTTCAAGAAGCCTTTTCAAAGGGGTTGTTGAAACCTGGAATGAACGTCCTGGTGGATGAGCCCAAAAAGTGTGTCAACAATGTGGTGAGTGAACTCTCAAAATGTCAGTATTCAATTTGGTGTGTTGCTGTGAGTGGTCAGCGATGACATGCAGCACAGAAAACACATGCTATAATGACCTATAATGATGCACTGTCTCTTGTATTATGTTGTGATGCAGGAGGGTATGAAACAGTGCCTTGCTGACTTCCGTAGAGATCTTCCCTGGATGGAGAGGTTAGACATGACCAACCTGCCGGCTGAAGACGTCCTTTCAAAAGTTGAAGGGAAAGTTCCAAATGCGACAAATGGAGATATCAACGTGGACGATGATTTCCAGAGGGAGATGTTCTTGTGAGTGACTGTAACTTGATGTGTTTGTTGAGTTTGGATGAAAATGTGAGGTCATGTTTGACTTAACGGTCTCACCATAATCTTAGCAGAGTAGTTGTTCTGAAGCTTATTTGCTCTTCCTCTGCAGATGGAGTTGTAATGCTCAAATGTACCTTTTAGGACTAGTTGACCATGTTGGCATTAAAGTTCGTTCCTCAAACAATTAACAGTGTTTGGACGGCACTGTAAATGTTGTCCGTGTCACATGAAAATGTTTTAATAACTACCAATAGACAACTTGGTTCAGTCTTATTGTTTTATATTGTTGTATGCATGAAAACATACAAAAAAGTTTTTTAATTTATGTTTATTTTGGCAAGTTTTTTCCTGGAAAATACAGAATGACATATAATGTACCTTAAAACCACAGGATCAGCTTGCACTCTGGTCATCTTTCAGTTATTATCTGTGCAAAATACACATGACCCTTAAGTCTCCATACTGCTTGATCTAAATGAGATTTTTCCATTTTTGTTTAAAATACTATGTCACCATCACAGTGTATAAAGAAGTCATTTTTGATCTGTGTTTGTTTTCTTCCAGCTACCGCCAAGCTCAAGCTACAGTCATCGAGGCACTGCCCCTCTTAAAAAAGAACAGCATTGCCACCAAGAGGCCTGATGATTACTTTGCAGAGATGGCTAAGTCAGACCAGCACATGCAGAAGGTGAGTTGTTTCTTCATCACAAATCTGTGTTGATTACAAGTTGACACAAAAATGCCAGCCTAATTTTATGTCTTCAATTGTGAACCTTAAGTTAAGGGAGGAGTACTGAATAGCTTGACGTCTGAAATATACTATTGTAAACGTTATTTGGGATGATAGAGACTAGTGTTGTAAAAATATTTACACACGCATCTCCGCAGTGTCCATATAAGCCTGCTCCCACTCTTCTGACGTGGTCAGAAATTAATTATCTTAAATAATTTATTCTTTGGATAAAAATCAGCAATCTTCTGTCAATTCTTTTTCTTGTGGTATTGAATGTCGATATTTTTCCAGGTGTTGTATTGAATGTACAAATGCCATTATTGTGAAAACACTGATGGAATCCCAGAGAGCTTTAGTTCCTTATGTAGGTGGTGTCTGGTGTGAATGGGCAGTTGACATGTCATTACCGATATTTGTTCAGGACAGCTGGTCTTTCTTTCCATCAGTCTTTCAAATATTGCCACAAACAAAAATGTTTTGTCTTCCCCTGTTCAGATCAGGCAAAAGCTGATCTCAAAGCAGATGATGATGGAGAAATCGGAGAAGGCCAAGAAACTGCGCGAGCAAAGGAAGTTTGGCAAAAAGGTTGGCGTCTGTTCTTTACTTCTGTTATAATTGTTTGAATCCTTTTACTATACTTTGTTCATTGAAGAGAATCAGCAGATATTGAATCAGATGGAAACAATGTTGTCTCCTTAACATCATCCTGATACAAATGTTCTTAAAATGATCCTTTATGATGTAGGATATAGATGTGTCTAGGTGAACTAGAGGTCTGCCTTCACACTAATGATCATTGATGTGTAATGGGAAGTATGCAATTATCATCTGTTAATGAGTTTATGATGTGTGCCAGGTCCAAGTAGAGGTGATCCAGAAGAGGCAGAAAGAGAAGAAGGCTATGATGAACGCTGTGAAGAAGTATCAAAAAGGTGGGATTTTTGGTTTTAGTCAGTCTTTGGTTGTTTTTTTCATCACTAACTTTTATACATTTATACAATGCTGCAGATAGCTTTGCTGACTGTTATGCAAAATATGAATGTGTGACTATGTTGTCAAATTGAGATTTAAGATGTCTGATTCCCCCCCCCCCCCCCCCCCCCCACTCCAGGAATGACTGACAAACTGGATTTCTTGGAAGGAGACAAGAAGGCGGGTAAAGACTCTTCTCAGGGACCCAAGAAAGTGTCCAACAAGAAGGGGTGAGTGGTTGCATTTCAGCTCTGCACACTGCAGTCATAAATATCAAGCTGGCAAGTTGAGTTTTTTTTTTTTTTTACTCTAAACACTAAAATGTTTACTGTTATTTTGGCAGCCCCAATGCCAAGAGAAAGTACAAGGACCAGAAATTCGGCTTTGGAGGCAAGAAGAGCGGGAAGAAGTGGAACACCAAGGAGAGCTTCAACGATGTATCCAGTTTCCGCGCCAAAGTGGCTCACGCAAAGGGCGGGAAAGGAGGGAAGAAAGGCAAAGGAGGAAAACAAAATGTGAGTCACACATACACAAAACGCTGACTGACTGATTTACTGAATTCATAAGTGTAGAAAATGTGTCAAAGGAAATTTATAAAGCTACTAGAAAAACTGTAGAGAAGCTCATTTTTCTCTACTTTGTTCCACTTGTTTTTCAGAAACGCCCAGGAAAGTCTGTACGCAAGAAGATGAAGTCCCGCTCATAAGAACCAGCTGAGACTGGTCAACAGGCTGGACTTGAATCTTGCTTCAGCGCAGGATGTTTTTAGGAGAACTCTTCTTCCACAGTTTTTTGTACAGTATGGCTTCAAGTCACAAAGAGACGAAGAAAGACATCCTGCCATGCTGCTGAGGACGCCATTTAAAGGACATGACTGGTAAAGAAAAGGCCTCGCTTTGTAGGAAAGGTTAACCCAAGAATGGACTACATACCCGAACTACAATGTTGTTATCCAGGGGGGAAAAAAAAGAGAGGGAGAATTTGGATGTCAAGAAAATGTTTAATGTCTTTTCCTCTTTATAATTTGTTCAGGATCTGTTTTTCCGGTCTGAGGACATATTATTCTGAGGTGGTTTTAAAGCTACTGTCTGTGATCACACCTACAACAACCTCTGCTGTCTTATTTACGCCGTGTGCACCTGTTTGATGTTTTATTTTTTCTAACTCTGCTCTTTGACACATTGATTCTCTCCCATGGGACATGCCATTTTATAATATTGAACAGCTGTTAGTTTTGCCCTTTCCCATTCACTGATATGATTAATATGTGACGGGGAAAAGGTGCTTTGTATAGACCCGTGCAAAAGTTTTCCCCTGCAAAGTGTTTTTTCTTAGATTGCTAAGATGAAAATATGCTTTTGTTGAAGACGCCTGTATGTTTGTATGATAAACAAATAAAAAAATCTCAACACAGGCGCTCACTTTTGCTCAGATTTACTTTCAGTCTTGGGGCAGTTGGATAAACGCAGGGCAATTTCTTGGTGTATGGTCACGTCCGTGCCGAATCGGTGGAAGTTTAACCTCCTGTCGCTGCGATTTGATGGCATCTAGAGGGAAAACAAAGGGTAGAGTCAAGACTTGAGTAAGATGTTAAAGGGACATCAGGTTTATTTAATAATTAAGTAGGACCAGGAAACACGTTCATGCTCCTGTGGATCCTTAGGGTTTAATTCTTGAAATAAAACAATACGCAAAACAATAGAAATAAAACAACTAAATTTGAACCAAAATCCAAAACTTTTTTAGTCTTTATTTTTAGATTAGGTAAGGTCAGGTTAATAGTTAGCCTAAAAGTAATTCAGGGACAAGGGTCTATCTGATTATATTAAGACGCTGTAGCTTCAGTGCAGGCTCTATGTTTAAGCCTAAACTCGATGTCAAGCCACTTGTTTTTTAATTCTTGTGTGTCAGATTGCCAAAGTGATGTTTTCCTCACCAGTGACGTTGACAGCCAGCCTATCTCCTGACTCTCAGTCTGTGGCATTTCATATTTCTTGGTGGGCTCCTGGCGGGCTTTGTGAAAGGCCTTGATGAAGTCGGCTGGAAAAGAGAAAAGTATTTGCTCAATCAGTAACACAGACGCTGTAAATCATTTACCGTCTCTAACTGCGTCCTCCTGTTTGGATTCTGCTTGGTGTCTGGAGTAATGTGATACTGCGTTCAACTGTTATTTATCCAGAGGAGAAGAGCAAAAACAGTTTTAAGCCGAGTTTCACTGGAACCGTTGTAAACTTACAGTCTGCGAGCACTTCAGGTGGTTTCCTGGACATGGGCTTGTCTGGCAGGATGTGTACTGAGAAGAAGAAGAAAACACACACATTGTGAGAAATGAAGGCAATGCAACATCTACACACAGTGTAATGTAACAACAGGTTGTATAACAGGTACAACCACACGTTTTCTGTTATGCTATTTGTAATTTTCTGCTTTTTCAAAACAACTGTACTCCCCTTTTTTCACATTTGGATCACAAGTAGTGTCTTTATTTAGCTGTGTGTATATTAGAAAATGAAATCGCTACTTACAACAGGCTCAAAGTGACAACAACTTTCTAGAGACCTTTTCGAAAGCAGTATTACAAAATGCTGCTCATGCATAAAACAGAGCACAAGCAATGAAAGGCACGTGGAAACGAGACAGAACGTCAGCCAGGCGAGTATTACAGTGGGAGAGAGAGAGAAAAGGTGATGCAAAAAGAGGAAAGACATTACATGAGAGGAATCAAAACAGATAAGAGGCAGTAAAAGGAATGAAAAGATGGAAAGATAAAAAAAAAATCCTGTTTAAAAAAGATGACTTCACATAAAAGTAAGTAAAAATGGGCTTTAAAAGAAGTTACTGGTGTATAGATTTAAAAAGCACCAGAATGAATAAAACAAACAGACAAGACTAAAAACTAAAAGAAAACAGATAAAAGCATCAGAATGCACAATGTAAAGCAGCTTTATAGCCTCCAAGTTTGTTTTTGAGGAGTCATCTAAAAATAACATCTGTCCTGGTGAATCTGTCACAGTGCAACTTAAGCAAATAAACGCCTTTTTTTCTGTGTTCAGCTTGTTTTTTGAATTTTTCCGCGCCAGGAACAGAATGTAAATTATGAAACCAGTCGACCAGTGTCTGTCAGTGTTCCCAGCTGTGCAGCGCAGAGAGGAAGAGGACAGCGTTAGCTCACGTTTGCGGTGCGGGTTGATGCTGAACTCCGTGTGGAGCTTCTGCTGTCGCTGCTCTTTCCGGATCGTCTCGACGTGGATTGCGTTTTGATGAACCACGGATGGTTCCATTTTCTTCTCGTTTCCTGCCATGTTATAAAGAAAAAAAAAACAAAAAAAACCCCACCTCAAAGTGGCACCGTTAGCCGGTAAAACAAAGCTGCTCTCACTGCAGGAGCTGCTATCTGATTTCGTTACCTAGCAACAGTAAACACGGCCTCCTGCTGCAGTAACGCGACTCGACCACACGGTGGAGCTGCGCGCTCAGACATGGTGCTGGTGGAGCAGTAGAAGAAGCCTTCATGTTTTCATTCATTCATCATTCATGGTCGTTATCTTTCATACTGCGTCCTTGATCCAGAGCTGCTGCTGCTGCTGTGAAAATACTCCACTGCAGGTTAATGTTCTGCATTCAAATCCTTAAGTAAACGTATGTACGTATTACAAAAAAAAAAAAAAAACTTAGTTTCAGAAGTAAAATGTTCCCTGTCAGTGTTGTACTATTTATATGTATTTATACTATTATGTGCATGTTGTATTTTACTGCTGTACATGTGTGAGGGTGAGCTCAGTTTACTGTCTGGTAGTTTCATATATCATCTTTGATAAGATCATCGTTTGTTTGTAGCATTGCTTTCACCTGTGGTGGAACGTAGCATAACATGTAAGTGCATACACTCAAGTACTTCATTTGATCTACTTGTAGTTTACTTCAGTATTTCCATTAACTGATTCCTTAAACTCCCACTCGACCTTGTTTTTGGAGGCAAATGTTGCGTTTTGAACTCCACTGCATTCAGTTGATCACTTGAGTTACTAGTTACTTTGCAGATTACATTCTCCATCAGAGCCAAAGTACTGCGTTTTTAAATTAATGTAGCTTATTTTCAGTTAACTTTTAAAAACTCTGATTCAGATAGTCAGAAAAATGCTGAATATCAGATCAATAAATTGATTGAGCCATCGTATTCAGTATATATGCATACATAAATTCATGACTTTTGCTTGTTCTTTTGATACTTAAGTATGTCAAACAAAACAAAACAAAATTCTGCATTTTTCCGAAATGTGAATCTGAATTTGGAAATAGATGTTTTTCACTGGACGGGTATGAAAAAGTGAAGAATTGAGTAGCAACTAAAGGTGTCAGACAAAAGAGTACAATATTTGCCACTGAGAAAAAAAAAGCTAAAAATGGAACCAAAGTACCTCCAATTTGTAGTAGTAATCGAGTAAATGTATTTAGTTACATTTCACCACTGGCTGTAGATTTCTCCTTTAAATCCTACAGTTACAATCTCCACAGCAGCAGAGACAAACTTTTAGTCAGCTTAACTTTAGCGTTTTCT
Organism: Sparus aurata; assembly: GCF_900880675.1. Taxonomy (NCBI): domain Eukaryota; kingdom Metazoa; phylum Chordata; class Actinopteri; order Spariformes; family Sparidae; genus Sparus; species Sparus aurata. Next base: position 25,805,836 of record NC_044197.1, on the reverse strand, counting down.
CTCATGTGCATTCAAGACATGTAACTTCAGTAGTTTTTACATTTCTGTTCTCGTTTCATTAGAGTTCTGGTGCTCTCTGTGTTTTTCTGTAGGATTCTATTCAGCCTGAAGCCCTTTGTTGCATTATTATTGACAAAAGTTCTCTCAAAAATATTCTCAGAAGTGAATAAATATCACTCAGAAGAGCCAGAAAGAATAATAAAATATTTCAAATTGGTGCGAGACAATAACTCAACTAAAATATTCATTAAGCTCCCGCAACTATTGTATTCAAGTCAAGCTTTCCTTTCATTTGATATTTGTAATCACTTGTCAGCAAAGTTGCATTTTGCCCACAGAGAACTGAAAAAACATGGGAATTTACAATTATGTCACATCAAATAGTCCATCTTTTTCTTTACCTCTGCTTCACAGTAAACATATCCTGGCTGACAGACGGACATGAGCAATAAAGTCAGCGTCAGATCCGGAAAATCTACATCATTCAAACTCATTTTTCCTACTTTGGGGGAACTGTGAGACGTGAATTAACAAATCGTGGGCATATCTCTCATCTGTCAGAGCGTTGCAGTCTTCCCTCTGACTTTCCAGAATCCATTTGTTCGTCCTGATACGAGCTGCAAATCACTGCTGTTTTTGCGCCATGTTGAAAAAATCTTTGCCTGGAGCACACAAACCCATCAAAGTGTGGCGGGAGAGCGCCAAACGAACGGATCCGTCCAGACCGTGAGAAAAATGTAGCCAAACTGAGTACAGTGTGATTTATGTTTTTTTTTTGCTTACACATGTTGTCTTAGGGCGATGGAGGCATGCTTTTTTTTTTTTTTTTTCAGTGTTCGCTCACCGGGACTGTCTGCTGCGTGTAAGTCTCGCAGACAGAGCACATTTGAAGAAACTAAGAAACTTTAGAGGAAGTAACACCAACCCCCCCTCAGCTGACCAGTGACCTTGTGACGGTGCAGTGTGTGTGTGTGTGTGTGTGTGTTAAAAAGTGGAGTGGCGTTTCTTCACGCTGTCTCAGAGCACACCTGACCTCCCCTGTACTCACACACACATAAATAACAGTGCTATCAAAAATCTTGCAAACAGAACTCACGGTTGGGTGGCTGCTGCTGTGGCTGTGCTGATATTCTTACGAGGCTTGCAGTGGCAATCCTTCCCACCACTTGCATTTCATTTCTTTTTCCCCCTCCACCTCTTCCTCCAGCCTTCCTCCTCCTCATCCTGACTCATCTGCTCTTGTCTGACGTTTTGTTTTATGGACATTGTCTTTTTTTTTTTGCTTCTTCTCACGGTAACAGACAGCTCAATAAAGGTTGAGATGTTCGGCTCTCGGTTCCTGTCTCATAACCCGATTCGAGCTTTATTAGCCCCTGCGTGAAAGATATAATGGAAACAGGTGATAACTCCAACATCGGAGGGCCTGTTGGGGGGAGAATCGGGTGCTTTCAGTGTGGGTGGGTGACAAGTCCCCTGTGGTGTTTGTGTATGTGCGCGAAGGAAGAGTGAGCAATATGTATTACGAGAGGATGGGAGGGCTCGCCGTGTCAAGCTTTGTTCCCCGGCTCCTGTCACAGTGTCAGGACGAGTTACCATCGCGGCGGCTTCTGAGCTCCTCGGGCGGAGGAAGAGTAAAAGGCCAGTTTGTGAGTTTGTCCAAACTCCAGTGTCACCCACGTGCCAGGGAGGGCACGGCAGATGGTGTACGAGTTGATCTAATACGACAAGACTGCGGCAAACTGCTTTCCCCTTCTTCCCTTCCCTAACATGCATTGTTAACAAAGAGCCATTTGAATTTCAAGTAATGCGGGTTAACGGCGGGGATCTAATCTCCATCATCCCCTGAGCGGGAGTCGGGAGGAAGCATTTTTGTTTGGTTTTAATGTGGCTGAGGAGAATTATTAACGACTGACTAGTGTGTGGTGGAGTGTGCCGCGAGCTTTATCCTGCGAAGATTTGAGGACGTGATTAAACAGCGCGCCGTTTCCCTTGTTGTGCCACTTCATCAGCAACGCTTCATCAACAGAAAATGTTTCATGGCATTACTGGCAAAACAGACTTTTAGCGCTGATATTCAGGTTGAGTTTTTTACCCCATTATTATTTTGTTTTTCGCTTTACTTTCTTTTTATTTTACCTTATATTCTTTATCCGTCTAGACTGGACAGACGTTTTCACGGACGAGGTAATGCGTTTCAGTCCTCTTCACGCCACATTAAGTCAGGTTGGCCCTCTCCCTTCCTGCCTCTCTGTCTCTCAGCTGGCGTTTCCTCAACAGTTATATTGACAGGCGAACAAAAGAAACGTAGCCTTTTTGTCACGTAACTACTTGCGCTGTTGTGATGACTTTGCAAACCTAGCTGGTGGTTTTGCTGATGCGTTTTACCGCCATTTTTGTCAGCAATGTTGAGAATAAACATTTATATTATATTTCATTTGCAAACATATGAAGATGCTGCAAGAAAACAACCTCACCGGGTCATTTTTTGACCGACAGAAACGGTCAGATTATCAGTCTAAGGGTTAATATGAAACAGGCAAATACAAATAAAACACTTGACTTTATGATGTGAACTTAATGTATCCTAGCAAAAGCACAAAAAGCTTGTTGGACACAAAAAAAATCAGTTATTATGATATTATGATAAAATATCCTTCAGCTTCCAAGGTGACCTCCACAGTAAACTGGAGGACATGGGGCATACATTTCAGATCAGATTTTATAAAGCTATGTAAGGGCTGGACAGTAAATTTAGTGCACTAAATGGTGAAAATGGGGGTGATGTGAGGCTTTAACCTCGACCATCTGCATACACAACTTGTGTGGCAACTTTTCCACTTCCAAGTGTTGACTGCGTGATGTAACCTTTACAAACTCACTAATATCATAGATATAGACTTAGTCGATGATCCGATTTTTCCCATTAGCTATCGCCAATGGTGTGCCGTCTTTGTCTCTAATATCTCTCAGTAGGAAAACGAATCCTTTCACTAACTGAATCTCAGCGGGGAGGCACTCGCTGTTTGATATCAGGTAACGAGCAGGTGTGAGCGAAATTACGCCGTCGAGATAAAAATCCCCATAGAAAGAGCAGAGGAAACCGTGTTGAGGTAAATCTTGTCATCCAGATTCACATTCCAAACAGAGGATCAGATCAAAAATACACACAGAATGAGATTTAGGTGCAGTGTGAGTGTGGGTACTTTTTGCACAGACTCCCGCGTTCCCCAAACAGGTCACCTGCTTTCTCCCCGGCTGACTCCATGCCCCAGCGCCAGCCTCTGACCTTTCCTAACCGGGCTATGTTTTAATTACCGAGCGCCCCCGTTGCCTGCTAATTAAAACATCATGTCATGTATTATTCAGCCATTTTCTCCACCATTGCTCTAACACGAAGCAGACGAGAGGTGCACACTTTCCCCCGTCACACTCCGTCTCATCCGCTCTCACATACGTTTAATGGCTAATAAAAGCAGATGATATTTTCCTAAGAGGAGGGAAATGTTTGCTGAGGTGTTTTAATGCTAATGAAATCCCTCTGTAGTTTTTTCCCCCCTTTTTTTTCCCCTCCCTGTCCTGGTAGCTGCTGACCTTTTGCGCGAGTGTCTGTGACTGAGGTTTCAAAGGAAGCTGTACCATTTTCAATCAAGCACCACTTAATAAAAATGTAAATTGATTTTCTGTTGCACAAAAGCGGCCTGGAATGGAATTTTAAAGAGGCCGCCTTCATCGGGAAAATGCACCAGTATCGCCCGCGATAAGCAAAACACAGAGGAGTACGGAGACATTTAAAATGAGATAAGCTCAACATACGCTGCGTTTGGTATGAATTTATAAATCCAGCGGTAAACCTTATCTTCTCCGTGCACTCTGGCCTCTGGTTAATATTTTCATGATGTTTTATTCAAGTGTGCGAAACATGAAATATAGAGAAATGTAACACATTTGAGTATTCAACATTTAAGTTCATTTTTTGAAATCAGAAAGTGCAGTAAAAAAAATGTCTTTAATCTGGGCTCGCCAACTAGCTTGTTTTTAGCTTTCGTCCACACTAGGCCGTCTCCTTCTGCAGGAGAGTGACAACATTTGAGAACAGTCCAGTCACGGAGGAGGGATCGAACGTGTTCATTGAACTTAATTAACGACCAGTGTGATTAATTGTGTCTGGGGCGCCCTGAGGCACAAAGTACCTGTCTGAAATCCAGGCAGATTTGAGCCGGCGAGGGTAATATGTCATTCCCCGTCTCACTGTCTCCTCATTTCCTATCATCTCTCCACTGTCTGCTCTATCATAAAAACGTAAAAGTGCACAGTCATTTCTTTGCGGAACGAGTTTAAGATGGACTCGAAATCGGTTCGGGAGAAGATTTGATCAAGATCTGTGGTCACGGTATGCATTTATTCCAGGTTTGAATTCCATTTTCTCGACTTTCATCTACCACTGGATGAAATGACCTCATCCGTGGACGCTCTTGTCTTCTCCGTTCCACCGCGGTATCACGTGAAACTTCACATCATAAAAACTGGCCTGTGCACACCAATAAAGTTTAGATCTGCGGCTCGAGTTTTTCTCATCTGACGATTAAGATTTGAAGAAGTTCTTTGGGGATGCACTGAGCTGTGCTGTGTGATCTCCTGCGAAGGCCGTGAGAAAGTGGTTTTGTGGTTTGGCTGTGGACCTCCGTGTCTGTGGCTGCCAGTCAACCAGAGCGCTAATCTAACAGCAGATACAATCCCAGCGTCCCAGCCCTTTGTCTCCTCACGCACGGCGATAATAATTTATCCCAGCTTTTATCAGTCTGTTTTTTTTATTTTTTTGACCCCAGTGGAGAGGGACGTGGAGTGTTTACCTATCTGATTATGGATTTTTATTCAACAAACGACTCGTGTTTAGAAAAGCAGGGCACCTTTTACGCAGAGCCACACACACACACACCGTTCTGCTCCGTGACTGTTCTATCTATTCACCTTGCACTGGAGACGACAGGTGATAGCAGACCACATGTACTGGTACCTGTACAAACACACACACTTGTGCCCTCCGGTTTGTTTTGATAGTCCTGTAGGTGTCTGGGGCTCGCTGGAGACATCGTGGCCGTGGGAAAGCTGTCTTGCCATCAGATGGTAGCTCTGTGTCACCACCGCTGTTGTCTGTAATCTCCTGTTTTGTCTCACTGAAGGAGACTTTCTCAGGTAGGACAGAGCTCAGCAGAGATTACTGCGGGACAGATTAGGAGAGAGACTGCGCTAAAGGTGGGTGTAGCACAGTGTCAGACTTGAAATGAAAAGGGACAGCGGCCCCTCAGTTTGGTGGAGCTGAACACCTGATTGTTGAAATGTTGCGTGGCCGCGTTGCTTTGCATTCACTTCCTCACCAAAGTTTTCTTAGTGTTATTCGAAGCGCTGCTGCGAATCCCAATGGAAATAGCTAAACACGTTTTTTTTTTTTTTTTTTTTTTTTTTTGCAACAAATACAAGGTGGAAGTAGGAGGAGGATGAAACAGTTCTCCTCTTTTCTTTCACTTTTTCACCCCAGGTGGTGTTTATGTTTGTGCCTCGATCCTGAGCATGCAATTAAACATTTTGAGGATGAGAAATAGATTGTTTGCAATCACATACATTTTTACATTCTCATACATTAGCTTTTATTCTCATCAGCCCTCGCAAGCCTGAAATTACGCATTGCACCAAGGAAACAGCGTGAGAAACAGTAAGAAGACACACCACAGACACCAGTGGGGGAATGTAAACTCAATACATTTGCTCAAGTATTGTACAGGAGTACACAACAGTATTTCACTTTCATACGACTTAATACTCCACTCATCAAGGCTATTATTTTCTTTTTCACCCCACTACATTTGTCTTTAGATACTAATTACTTTGATATTACAATTCTTGTATCCATCAGTCCATGTAACCCCAACTTTGAATTACATGTTTCGAGTGATCCTTCACGCTCTTAGCTGAACTAACTTTTCGAAAACTCCTGGATAAGCTGGACAATGCATTGTCACAAATTTGAGAACGTAGACGAGAAACATATTTTTCTCTTAAAGAATATGATGCATATCCATAGACTGAACTAGTCAAAAGTATAAAAAGTAGTTGCAACACACACATTATTGCAGCAATATCAATCCAAGAACACTGGATATAGCCAAACACTGACAGGGACCCTTTCTGCATTCAATACTTTAAGTACATTTGCGTACATTTAAGCTTTGTATGAATACGTTTTCTTGTGGTGGAGTATCTTCGCAATGTTTGTATTGTTACTCTTACTTAAGTAAAGGATCTGAAAACTTCCTCCAGCACGGACACTCATACGTTGTTAAGTCATTTATTTTGGTAACTGCATGCTACACAGCCAAGGATTTATAAAGCGTGTGGGACTTTGTGTCATTTAGCGGCGTGATTCCACGTTGTAAACGACTGCACACCCCTCGTTCACTCTGTGGAAGAGGACCCCGCTCCCTCTGCAGATATAAAAGGCTCACACCACGATAACGAAGGCAGGATTCTTTGTTCTATGTGTCCATGAGCTAATGAAGACATCATGATGAATATCACATTCCTCTTCTGCCGGACCTCAGATTGCGACCCTCACAACCTGCCGTCCCATGCTCAGGACAAAAGGCACACAAATAGCAACATTCCCCGGCAGGCCTGTGCCTTGAAAAACTCTGGCGTGTGCACCGACACTTGTCTTGTGAGGCATTTAAGTGACTCATAATCTAATTTTTCCTCATATTTGCCTCCTGACTGCAGTAGCTTGTCTTCATTAGCAGCGATGGCCTGGAGTGAGCGTGTCAGGTTGATGGCTTTTCTCTGCCTTGCCTGCTAGCACAAGCAAGTGATTAGCCCATCATTAGATGGGTAAGTGGTGGCGAGACAGGGCACCCCTGGGTTTGTGTGCACTTACTTGTATGCGTGAGAGGGATTGTGCGTGGACGTGTGGGATGAAACATGGACGTTTTTTTGGGCGCGTGAGAGATTGTTTGCGCCCCCCTGACTCACACCCCGTTGATCTGCTGAGGAAATTGTGTTTTCGCTCTCCGCCCCACTGCCTCACTTATCGCCCGCCTCTGTAATGTGCGTGTTTGGCCTTCTGGTGTAGACAACAGCGCCCGGAGTACATAACATATGCACGGTTGCACATACTTACACATTGGCAGTAGACTCATGCATTAGCAAACACTTCTGGTTAAATTACAGCTCCAGATGTGTCCTCCCGTGGATGCGGGCGGGTGCATGGTGTGGGTCGCTGGGGTTGGTGTACTTGTTGGGAGCGCCCCGTGCAAACATGTCCTCAGACACACATTCGCCAAGTTCATACAGACATCTTTGACCCTCAGCACGGTTGACACACTCGCTCTGTCGCTGTCACTTCCTGTTTCCCCTCTAGCATCAGAAGAGGCATGTGCAAGATACACACCAAACCACTGACATATTTTGCCATTGAAATACTTTGAAAGTAGGATGTAGGATGTCTCACTCATTTTTGAAACACAAACTCTAAATATACACCTGTTATCCGTGATCAGTGACATCATCAGCAAGTTAGAAAGGCAGGTGATAATTCATTCTTCCTTGCAGTCTTCTTCTCTGCTCAGGTCTTTTTTTTCACACTTCTTGGTGCATTCATGCCACCTGTGGATCAGTGGAACAGTGTGAAACAGTTAGTGCTAACTGCATGGCTAGCTGAGCTTATTAGCTAACAGAAGCGAACATTACAGTTCGCAGCAGCTAGCGATTACTTCTAGCCTCGCATAGCACTAGCACATCCTTTAGAGTCCAGATCAGAGTCATGGCTGAAGCTGTAAGTCACCTCAGTATGAACAGGGCAAGCATGAGTCATACATATGTTTACTTCATTACATTTAAAAAACAACAGGTCCCCTTTAAAGAGAAATTAGCGTATGATTCAAAGAAAAATGCAAATCACTTTTTGTAGGTTTTGCCAATTTCTTCTACCTCATTTTGTGTTTGAGGTTATACCTCAGAGACATTTCGAAGACAGGAGATGAGACAGCTTAATATCTCCAGCAATTAAAGTCTCATTTCAGTAAGTTCAGTAAGTGCCGGAGTTTGCAGGCATACCCAGCCCTTTAATTTGTTTTGGAGAAATGCTATCCAAATGAATTCATATCAGGAGCAAACGTTCGCATTTGGAAAATGAAAAACAATTTCAAGGTTTCATAATGTTCTCGCGGGTTGTCTGTGCTCCACAGAGGCCTGACAGCTCGCTGAGGCCGTATTGCAACATGAAGCAATCCCTTTTTTTTTTCAAGAGGATTTCACATTATGTTTTAAATCGCTGATTTTCATTGCCTCTGTGAAATAACAGAATATATCACATGGAGACTTTAATGGCAGCCCTCTCCTCCTCTTTCCACGCTATCTTGTGAGACAATAATTTAGAGAACATCCGTAAGCCTGAGAAAGTGAGATGAGCCATGAGTCCCTGTTCATGCATTTGCTCATACAATCATCTCTGTAATGACTGGTTTTCAGCCAAACACTTAAGTGTCTTTCAATCCAAATAGACTACTGGTATTCACAGCATCAAGGCTAAGATAATGTTGTGGTTGACTGATCCTTTTCAGGCAATGTCAAAGGCGAGTGTTGCCAATGACAGGGATACAGGAAAAAAGACCAGCGATGAGGACAAAATCCCTGATCATGGCGAACTGATAGTGGGCTAGATAGTTGGTAGTAAATTCACCATTAACGGACCTGAAAGCGTCTCTAAGTGTTGGACCTGAGCCACAAATTAACTGACAAGCTATATTTGTACAGAATTCAGGTATTAAAAGCAGAGTGCTAAGGATCTTCTTTAAAAAGCCATGTTTAGACTCATACAGAAATAATCCCTCTCACCCCTCACCAGTGTGTGACGGTGTCTGTGTCTGTGGAGACCCTGCCATATGCCTGTATTTCTTATTTTTGTGTTTTGACCAGTTGTGGGACATTTCTGGGCACCAACCTTTGGCCGGTGGGTGTACAGCCCTCAGCTGACAACAGCGTGCATGATGTGAGGGCTGAAGGTGTTACACTGGGCTCTGATCTGGCAAACACAGTTTTGGGGTGTGCGATTCTGGTTTTTGATGAGCCATAAATGTTGTGTTTACTAACTACAACTGATTAGTCTTACTCCGTCTGCCTTCAAGGACAGGAATAAAAAGATATAAAGGAATATAAAAGCATGTACTATTAACACCTTGACCACAGTTGATGTGTGAGGCGAAAGTCTTCTGTCAGTATTGTTTGGGTGTCATCTGAATTAGAACTGGAGCAATCTGCAAGTTCAAACTCAAATAGTTATAATAATTTAAGTGGAGACTTATGTCACTAAATTAAAATGGCTTTCAGCACTCAATCTTTTTCTGTAGAGATTAGTTCCGGCTAATGTTAGCTTTTCTATGGCCTCTGGAATATTGTTGAGGACCTGACGTGATTAAATGCAATTTCATATAAACTGTGAAGATTTCGAATTAGCCTGTGTGTTACAAGAAATTACAACATGCCACATTACAAAACATTGTGCACATAATATTGTCTATGTTAGCTTAATTGGCTATGTTCACACATAAGCTAACCTAGCTAAATTTGCTGCAACAAAACGGCATCAATGCCAGCTCCAAAATGCACATTATTACATATAGAGGCAGGTAGAAAATAATTGAAGCCACACCCACATTTATTAAATGTAGTGTATCGTTTGCTCCCTGAAACTCATTTAAAGAAGAATTGACGTATATTTCAAAGCAGATTGCAGGTTTTTTAAGTGATGGTGGCTAAATGCTAAAGGGTCTTCCTGTTCAGGCTGACATAGTTCATTGATATTGAATGGACTCATCACGGAACAATCTATTGATATTTACTTTCATCCTGATTGTCCATGTCTGTTCATCCTGGGAGAGGGATCCCTCGACCTGAAGTTTTTAGCGGCAGTAAGTCCTTAGCATATTCAAATAGATGGTTCAAGGACGGTGTTGAAGGTTTTGCTGCACAGATTTGAAATCCCCTTAATGCAAATTTACTAGCTACGTACATTTATGTTTTAATTGTGCGACAAACTAGCTAGCTCATGAAACTTGCAAATTGCTGCTAGCCAGCAAATACTGGTTTTAAACATATCTATTTGTGAAAGGGTCGGATGGTTTAGTTTCTGTCTAAATATTCGGGTTTGTTGCTTAGGTCATATTCCAAGAGCTTAATGTAGGAATCCACAAAAATGTCAATCAATACAAATCCAAATCAGAATCAGTAGGCCTAAAATCGTAGAGATCTTCTATGTTAACCTGTTGTCTCGTTCTCTAACTCTCAGATTAGAAGCGCTCTCTTCCCTTTGAGATGTTTACTGCCTCACTGGTGTGCCTCATTAACCTGCTGTAGCTGTGGGGCTGATAACACGAGCCCAAGTGTCCATGGCTCAGATCTCATGAATAGGAGGACTGTTGGCAGAGAGCAATGGGGTTATCACTCATGTCAAATTCCTGGCCAAAGTGGCCACTTTGTTTGGGAAAAAGATCTGGCTTTGTCACGGCTTGGCAGTCATTTATCCCCCCCCCCAAGTGAAAGGCGCTCACGACAGCGGAACAAGACCTCAAGAGAGAGCGCCGCTGCCGCAGTGTGGAAATCTTGTTATTCCAAAGCAACCCTTTATTTTTCAATTATGTTAAAATTCGACATGGTTCCCTGAGTTTTCAGAAGGCTGTCTGTGTTATGGCTTATCGTCCCATTAGACACATTTAGATTCATTCATAATCAACCACGATTGCTCTTGTCAGCAATCAGAACACAACACTATTTTCTACAAGTCCTGGAGAGCTCACTGTTTGGAGATAAGAGATTTTCACCCGGCAGTGATTTGAGACACTGAAAGTGAAGAGGACCACTTCATCACTCCCAATAGGGACTTAGTGAAAGACTCCGGACCAGCCGTGACATGCAGGGATGATAAATATGTCAAGCCATCAATTAGGTAACCTAAAACGAGCCGTACATAACTTGACTTCAGAGTTTAAGGCTCAAGGTGTAGTCGGCCTTCGCTAGGTGTGTATCAGCAAAGATATAATAAGGTGTGATGATGGCTAAGGTCACCGAAAAGATTATGTTTCTACATGCTATGTTTTGCAAGAAAAAGTGACTCACACATCAGTTAAAGTAACACGACCCGACAGTACGGAGTTTAACGGATGTTTAAACGGTATCGGAAATATGAGATGTTAATGATACACAGTGCAACACTAAGGCTCTGCATCAATCACATCTTAGTAATAGTCCTCAACACAAAGAATATCCTTTCACTGCAACCTTCCTGGAAACCTTGGCCGAGCTCTGCTCTCTGAACGGCTGGGTGTGTTTCATCTAAAATATTTCCCTTCCTTGAATGACTACTACACATCTGCACTCGGAACGTTGTAATTTTGAAGGTTAAGAAATCAGGGCTAACATCGCTGCTCCAGCCTCCCCCCTCTTTCTCCTGTTGACGGTCCAGCTAAATGTCAAATCTGTCAACGACTGCCACTTTACCCCGAGCGACAAAAGAGGGCTCGGGTTGCCGCATTTGTTCAGGAGAGGCTCGACACGCGAGAGCACGGATTCTGAAGTTTGACATAGCTTGCTCAAGTGCAACATTTGTGTTTAATCTGAACACGCACATTAGCCCGGTCTCACTTTGTTGAGTGTAAAGCTTTGATTAATGTGCTTCATTACTGTTTTTTGAATTCTCATATAAAAGATGACATTCAAATAATGATCGAGTCTCAAATGAAAGCCGACCAATAAAGGCAAAGCTGAAAGAATGTTAATTGGAAAAATGACCAGAACAGTGATTTTGTATTTGACTTGACTTTAAAAGGATCCGTGTAGAATTGACACAGATGTATTGTTTACATTCCCCTGTTTCTGAATGCTTTGTGTTTCCTTGACCCCCACCAAAAGTTAAGGAGGTCTATTCTGGGGATGAGACCCGTCCCCCATCCAAGTTTCGTGGAAATCTGTTCAGTAGTTCAACCAACCAACGGAAAAAAAAGGCCCGTTCCAAAAGAAAGCCTTGTTCTTTCTGCTATTGATGCAAACATTCGACAACCAGCAGCTCCTTGAGAAGTGGCAGGGGTCGCTAAAACTTTCTTGAAAGCTGATTCTGAAATGAAAAAAGAAATGTAAAATGAGAGTTCAAAGCGAGGAAATACATGTGAAGGCAAAATGGAAACGCTTTCACGCGCTTGCCTCACTGGCTCTTCAGCGATTGGAAAATTGCGCTAATACGGGATATGTCAGGGCAGGAGACGTTTTTCATGTCCGCTGTTGAGATGAATGACAGGTTCTGTCAGAGCCTGTTCAACTAATCATCATCCGCTTCATAGGGAGAAGATGGCTGATCAGACGTCCACTGAAAGACTTTAAGCGGAGTTTCATCACCTCTAGTTTTTAGCCATTACATCCACCAGTAAAGCTGCCGCTGACTCTGATGTAATTCCTCTCATTTTCTCCAGTTTCTGCTCCTTTTCAACTCTCAGCATCACTCTCCATCCCCATCACCATTTCTTTCATATCCCACCATTCAGACGTGTTCTATCTCAAAAACATTTCAACCTGAAAACCTTGAGGCTGATTGAGAGGCAAGAAAGAGAAGTAAACAGTTTCTTCTCTGGACTTCAATTAGACTATTTATCAATAGGAGTGTCTGGCGGGTGAGGTGAAAGATGGGAACCACATTCGTTTTTTTGGATTTGGTTGTGCCCGGAGGAGAGCAGATAGAGATTAATGAGCTTATTAAATCCAAACGGACTCCCAGACAGACAGCTCATTAAAACTGCAGTGTTTGGAGCCCTTCACAATGCAGGTCACTGGTGCAGCAGCCAATCGGAATCGAGCTTGTCCATCATAAAGAAACAAGGCGCGATCGAAAGGAGGATTCCAGTTGTTTCTCTGCTGTCAGCCCAAGTTCTCAAAGAGGACTTTAATGGACGCATTTGTCAAATGTTTATGTACTGTCAAGATAATGTTATATCAATACTGGTGAGACATGAACACATGACTTCTCACCTGTGGAGAGAGAGATGTTGGAGTTTGTTTTTGAAGCATCAGATGTAAGTAAATGAAATGAGTGTTTGCCACATACTCTCCTGTGTGTCCATTTTATACAATAGCATGCTATTAGTGGCCTACTAATAGGCCAGACAAAAAATAGTACTGTGTACTGTGTTTTTCCGGAAATCTGCTATAGTTTCCCTTCATTAAATTAATGATGGACTTGCAATGCAATGTAAACCTTAAATGTTCTGCTTAAGCTTTAAAGTATTTTCCATTTGAGATTTTCAATTCCCAATTTTTGTTTCCCATTTGATATTTCCCTTGTTTTATTTCCACAACCATTTTCAATTTCTGTTTCACAATGTCTGTTTTCAGTTTGAGCATTTCCATTGAATCTTTTGCATGTTAGATGTACCTTTTTTTTCATATACTCAATTTCCATTTTCCAACCATCATTTTGCATTTTGAACGTTAACTTTTTAAAACGTTTAATTGCAGCCTGACCATTCCTTGTAGTGTAGTAAGAATAATAATCTTTTAAATTCATCTCTTATTTTTTCATTTAGACTTTTGATTTTAATTGTGGCCAAAAATATCCTCCATACAGAAGATGCTCTGGGTGCACCGAAACTGGAACTGTGAATTTGGAAGTGAATTTATTTAAAGCTCAACAATTGGAGGGCCAGTAGTTACTTTTAATCATCAACCTTATATAGTTAATCGTCTGTAATACACCCGAGGTGAATGGGGAAAACGAGCGATGAACTACAAGCATGCCAGTCTGCACTTCTCCGCCTGTATGCATTTGATACACCATTGATGTTTTTTCAAAGATTGCTCATGCTAGCAAAACTCTTGCTGCACTTATGGCAATGAGCATTTTGCCTGTATTGTCTCTGGGGGAGCTGCTGCGCCCCTCGCTCAGGTGACGAGCCCATGAGAAAGCGAGATGTCTCTTCTGAAAATAAGGAGTAGTGGAAATCCATGACCAACACTGACACCAGACCTAATAAAAAACTTTGAAAAGATTTCAGAAATGTGAGTGGGAACACTTGTCCCTGTGGATCTGCCTTCCCTTGTATTTCCGACACATTTCCATCACTGACTCAGAGTCCGCTTTTTCCTTTCCTGGGTTACTGCTTTGCCTTCGCTTTTCTTTAACCTATGCTCTGCACCACTGTTTTGTGTTTTGCACCTCTGTGGCACGGCAGCTTGGGGATCGATTGATGGAGTGCTCTGCTGGTCTTGAGCTCAACACGTAGGTCGGCCGTTGCTCTGCTTCTGTCGTCTTCACACGCCCCTTCCACATTGATGCAGGGGCCCTTTCACATGTGGCGGCTGGATTTCAAAACGCTAGCTCACATCTGAAGAGAGGACGAACTGTCTCATCTACAACCCCGAACCAGCCGCTTCAAATATAAACTTCACCAGAAAAATAGTTCTGCTGACATTTGCTGTGCAGTTGTCTTGCATAATGTGTGGCAGCAGCGTGTAGGCCGGGATGTGTTTGAGCGTCTGTGTTGAAGTGTGTGAAGTGAAAGCAGAGGTGGAGCGCCATTCTGTTGGTTAAGCGTTCCCCTGTGCTCTCCCACGGTGGTTAAACTGCTTACTGGCACTTTCCAGGAGCGATGGAGAAAATGCACAATATATAGCTTCTCACGCACACACACGCACACGCACACACACACACACGCACTTACTGTATACACACACACCTGGAGGGCTTACATGGCTTTACATGGAGTGCTGGTCCTCTGCCAGCAGCTGCTGCCAACAACCCATCATCACACTTTTCACCTGGCAGTGTCTCGACAGTCCATCCTTTTACAGCTCTCCTGTTTAAAACGTGCCAGCGTGTGTGTGTGTGTGTGTGTGTGTGCGTGCGTGTGTGTGTGTGTGTGTGAGTGTGTGTCTGAGTTGTATGCACGGAGGCACAGAACAACAGTGAAAGTTGTTTATGTGCAGAGGGCCTCATTCCAGCCACATTACGTCTTGTAATAGGCTTCATCTTTAACTGATTGCATTTGTTCCCACAACAGCGCATTGTGCCAGTGATGTATTACTTTCCCGTATGCACTTGCACTGTGAAGCATAGAATGCAGAGAGGAGGGCCGAGAGTACAAAGTCCTGGAATTATTATTGATGAAAAAATCCTTATTAGGATTTTGGTCAACAGACCGAAAGTTAATAAAGGAAGACAGAAAGAAAGGGGGAAAACTTGCATGTTTCAGTATCTGAAAGCCTCGGAGCATTCTGAAAAGACACCTCGCTGTTGAGTTATTCAAACATGTTTGTTTTTTTTGCGCTTTGAGCACCATCTATTTCCATAATTTTTTAGCGAAGTCATCTCCATGGCCGAATAAATGGCACAAAATGAAAGATAAAAATATGTACTTTTTAGTCCGGTGTGAAGTGTAATTTTAAATCTTTAAATTCAGCCTCTTTGACATCAAGATGATTCGGGTATAATTGATAAAACAAATAATTTAAACGTTGAAAAAAAAAAGACAGAAAATAGAGCAACAAGCGATAATTAAAAGTGTTTGCTGCTGCCCTGCAGTTACACAGGCAGACAGGTCTCCTTTTCCTTTTTTTTCCCTCCTCTATCGTTTCTTTTCTTGGATCACTGGACAGAGAAGAAGTCCTGCCAGTTCATTCTGCAGCTCGTCACTCCACACCAGCCAAACACAGATATCTGGTTACAGCCGCCACCAACAACCTACACTTCACACACTCATCTGGAGAGGCCTCCTTTGTCCAGGCATGTGTTCTGCCGCGACCGGCTTCTGAGCACAGCAAAGACACACCGAGAGAGAATGCGCAGAATTTGTGTGAACCGCTGAGAGATGGCCATTGAGACATAGTAGCTTGCAAAATATGGCTTGTGGCTGGCATCTGTATACTGTATGGATAATGCGTTACAGCTGGAACAGCGAGGGGTGTTCAGGTGTTCAGCTGCTCTGAAGGCCAAATTGGAGAATCTAAATTCTTCGGCAATGTTGATTATTATGTTTCCCATTTTTGTCTGTCATTTCTGTCACACATACTCAAACTAATTACCCTGATCATTTGATCAAAACCACAACCTTTTCCTTCCTAAGTGCAGGTTAAGGCTATTAAAGCCATGGTTTTTATTGTCCTGCGCTTTCACGTGAACTACCTCCTCACCCTACTGATGACTTCCCCGTGGTTTGGGAATGCCACATTACTTGGAGTGAAAAATGGTATAGAACATAATCCAGACAGGCATTATGTTTCCTCCAAAACATATTCAGTGAAACAAATTGGCAAGCTGCAGCATATATCCAGGAATAAATCTGTCAGCATAACATTAAGATGATTCTCCAGAAACAGGTTAGGAAATTGAAGTCCGGTTGCATCAAAGCTCATTCTGTTCCTCAAATAATGTTCCACTTTGTCAGAGTAGGTGGATTGTGTATCTAATTTTAGAATTAAACTCAATTCATCTTTGTCTGATTCATCTTAGGCAAGCTAAATTAGATTTTGTGAACTTTCTTTAACCACTAGCACGGACATTTTATTGGCTGATACTCTTTGAAACTCAGCCTGCACTATTTCTGCAGCGTGTTACTGAAACTCGGAGGCTTGTTTGCGGTCACAATGCATAAAATCAGCTGATATCATCCCCAAGTTGGTAGTTTGAGCTAAATTTGAATCCTAATTGAGCAGTTAAGCTCTAAGACGAGCTTTGAAGTTTGAAATTTTAAAAATGTACTTATTTCTTTCACAGTAGTGAAACATTTTATTTCAGGGTTCTCCCCAGAAGGTGGAACAGCGGCGCTCCGCCGCTATACCGCTCGGTCAGCGCCGCTATACTCCGCGCGTGACAGTGTTGAGCGTCCGTCCGTCCGTCCGTCCGTCCGTCCGCCGTCCCCTGGTTGACGGCTAGGCGCTCCCGGCTGACGGCGATGAGCGTCCGTCTGCCGGAGTTGATGACCGGCTGTCCGTACGTCCGTGTCTCCCCCCCCCCCCCGGACTGACGTTGACGAGCGGTCGCGCACCCCCCCCCCCCCCCCCCGACAGATGGTGCGCCGCTATACTAAGAATTTCTGGGGAGAACCCTGTATTTAAAATTCTTATCTGCCAAGTAAGAGCTTGAAGCCAGTTATGTGACAGCTTGCTGGGTTTGCATCCTCAGAGACTACATCTCTGTGTGAATCTCACAGACACATTCATCAAATCCCCCTTTGATTATGTGTGTGCGACTTGCAGAGATGATGAATATGAGTCCCTTGAATCTATCAGGACTTTTTGCCGCTCAATAGATCTAAACTGATCAGCCACAACATTAAAACCACTGACGGATGAAGTGAATAAAAATGTTCATCCTGTTACAATTCAGTATTCTACTGGGAAATTCTACTGGCTTTAATGTGGATGCCACTTTGACTTGCACCACCATCCCTAAACACTGTTGCAGACCAAGTGCATCCACCTACGACAACAGCAACCGAACCCTGATAGAAATGGCCACCCCAGCAGGACCCTACAAAGAACTGCTCAGAAATTACCTGATGGTAAGTGTCCACATGAGTGCTTTTGGATGCGAGGGCACTCAATGATTGCCTAGCTTTGCCAACTCACCAACAGGCTTCACCATTTCAAGGTCCCATATGACACTGTTTTTCATCAATTTCACACAGCTGTCAGAGGTCCAACAAAACTGTATTTGAATTGTATTGACCCAAACCCATCCATGGTCCTGAGAGTCAGCTGTCTAAAAGTCACTCGAGTGAGCTCTACTGAGAGCAGGCTGTTTCTGTGCCTGCACCTTTAAATGCTATTGAGCTCTGTCTGTCAACGCCTGCCTTGCCTGCTACATGGCCCTCTCAGGGAGAGGATGCCGCTTACGCTAGTGTTAGCATGCGCTAATGTTTATGTTGGATGTATCGCTATGGCTCGCCGAGATGCTGTCGTTCAACCATACCAGTTTGACCCAGAATCGGACCCAGAAGGAGAGGCTTCTGAGAAATCGAGACTATGTGGCTGCAGCAGGACGTTTCAGAATGGTTATTGTGTCTGAATATGTTACTTAGTTGTACGTGTTATTACATTTACTACCATGTAGCTAATGGCTAACAGCTAGCGAAAGCTGTGTTTGTCTCTAACACAGTCTCCAAACTCTTGGACACTGTTCGCATCGTCTCTGTCTCCAGTCTGCACGTTTCCAGACTTTTTACTCCGACAACCAAGCTCCCTCGTAATATTATTAACATTAAACTCGCTTCAAACGCCATTGCATAGCGGACCGAAGCAAAGCTAACTAGTTAGCCAATTTCAAGCTGACTTCATCATAGTTGTAGGCAACTGTAAATGCTATCAAAACGTGGCGAGACTTACCTGTGGCTCAGGTGGAGTTGCTGGGTCCCGTATGGGTGGGACTGATCCTTTATGAGGGTCAGTGTCGAGGCACAGCCAGCTTTTCCACTGACCCTCGTTACTGAAGCAGTCTGATGTGAAGTGGTTAGCACACACATACAAGCTAAGACGAACCGCAGCCGGCACGTTGTCGTTAAAAATGAAATGCAACCACTGTCTCTTCTGTTGTACTGTAGCTGGGACAGAATATAGGCCCTGATGTTGATTTATACAACCAACAATAGAGCAATTTGCATGTATATATGTAGAGGCCAGAGAAAACGTGTTTTTCATAATATGGGACCTTTAACAACAATGCAAACACTAAGCTACTGGCCACACCAGACAGGATAAATGCCAGTCACTGGCTGGCAGCTTCGGGATTCCAAACCAGAAAAACTGGCTGGTTTGGAAACTCTTACTAATACTAAGCAAATAATTCACTGAACAGTGTTTCTGAAGAGATTTCTGGTGAGAAATAACCTGAACAGTCAATGAATCGGTTCCAGAGTTTGTTCATGAGGCGTCAGTTTCCCACTGACCCAAATCAAACACAGTGAACCTTGAACAACCAAATCCATGAGATATATAAACATGAAGAAATAAAAACAACCAAGACACTAAATCAAGATTACCAAAAGACACTAAGTAAAAACAGAACAGCAACACAAAAAACTCCCGGGTTGAGAGGCCAATCCCAAACTTGGCCATAACTGAAATGTGGTTACAATGCGCACCATGACAACAAAATCACAAATAAAGGGTCCTGAATGTATGATATCAATCAAGACAATTTCAGTGTTTCAAATACATGGCAATATATAGTGTTGTAAAAAAAAAACGTGGCAGAGTTTCCCACAAAACACGAGAGTAAAACGTCTGTTTGCACTGGAATGAAAAAGTGAAGTTGTGAACAGGAATCTCCCACAGGAACATAAATCACTGGGCAATAATTTACCCAAAAAAGCCAAAACCAATAATTTAACATTTGTGTCACAGGTGGTGTGTGTTGTATTACATTTTATTATTTAGACTGTGTTGTACTATTTTGTGGCCGCATCGATTTCAGGCAGCGGTAATGTGTCCAGAGCAAACATCTCCCCGAGGTGCAGCTAACGTATTGAATCCCAAAAGGACTCCCAGGCACCAGAAATTAGGAAAAAGAAAAACAATTTATTAGCACGGCTCACTGGCACATTTCAGCAAAAAAAAGCCTCCATCAGGGAGCTGTTGTGTCTTTCCTCTGTGTTTTTTTTTCTTCATTTTCTGTGTCCTAATTTGTCCCACAAGGATTATAATCCGTTCCCTCCTGGCTGCTGTGATGCTCTCCAAAATGACAGATGTTGAAAGCTCAGTCCCAGATCTACCTCTCTCTCTCTCTCTCTCTCTCTCTCTCTCTCTCTCTCTCTCTCTCTCTCTCTCTCTCTCTCTCTCTCTCTCTCTCACACACACACACACACACACACACACACACACACACACACACACACACACACACACACACACACTTAGAGACACACATCCCACAAATACAAACATAAAACTCAAATATAAAGATGCTAATTTATACGGATTAACTCTCACAAGCAGACAGGCGTTTGTTCCCATTCTCTCCCGCTCACACACACCCACAACCACGGCTCTGTCTGCTGATGAGCACGGCTTCCTGCTGAACTGTGATTAGTTATACGGGTTGTGTTTGGATGAAATTGCAGTAGGTGGTGACACAACATGACACACTGCCAATGGAGCAGGATCATTAATTACAGTCATTATACCTATCGCCCCCAAAACACACATTTACACACAAACATGCAACACATCCAGTCACTGTGTACCTGCGCCCCTGCAGTACGACTAAATGAATGTGCACCTGTTGACACAGCTGGACATACACAGTGTGTATGTGTGTGTGTCGAAGTGACTGAGGTAAATTTGTCTGTGTGCATGAATTTCTGTGTTTCTGAATATCTTGTGCTCGTGGCACATTAACTTCCCAACACGCCGCATGCGACAAACAAACCCACATTCATGCTTCACTGCTGAGCCGTAGCTTGTGGCTGCAGTGCTTCCCTCTGAAAAATGTCTTTCTTCATTAGAGTCAAAAACATTCCTTTTCTTCCACGTCCCCTAGGAAAAATAGACTTGTGCTGGGGAGCCAGAATGAAAGTTGTTTTCAGACGTCTTTTCAATGTCACTTTTGCCAAAGTTTACTCCATGCAGCAAAAGCTACCATGTTTTTGGCATCTGACCATGAAACGTTGGCCTACCTGATGAAAGTTGGATGATTAAAACATGGTGTTAAGCTTATACACAGTTCACCAGGTGAAGTGCAAGCCTCATGCAGGCTACTGAGGTTGAGGCTCAAGTTTGAATCCACCCTGGAGGAGAAGTTGGCGGTCATAAAAACTTTAAAATTTGAACCACAAAGAGTTCTTAAGATGACTTTAACTGAAGTTGGATAGATGTAAAAAAAAAAATTACATCATAAAAAGTTTAACTTTGAATGCTGTAAAGATGTCACTTGGACATCAATAATTATCGATGAACAGACGCCTGAAAGAGACATCTTTCTGTGTTCATCATCCCTTTTTCATCTAAGCCTGTGTTTTCCTCTACTCTGTGTTGGTTCGTCTGTGTCTCCTGTGTTCCTGTGCCTGTTCCTCGGTCCTCATGTATTCTCTGTGTTCCTACTTTGTTCTCTGTGGCTTCTGTTTCATCTTCAGTTTTATCATTAGCGTTTTCACCTGGACCTCCCTTTCCTTTGCATCTGTCTTTTGTTGTTTGCATTCTGGATTTTCAGACTTCAGCTTATCACTGAAGCTCACTTTCTGTTACGTCTTCCTGTCTGCCTCAGGGTCTGCAGTAGGTCCTCATCATTTCGCCAACCTCAACAATTTTGACCATAAATTTCCTGCTTTATGATACTTTCATACAGAAATGTGTCTGTCTCTCATCTTCCTCACCAACTCCGAGCAAATCGCCATGTGACTGTGGGCCTGGAGACAGATATAGCACAGATTGGAGGACAGAGGCTGGATAGTATCAGCCTCGTATGTAAACAAAACAAACAGGCACCAGGCAACACTAAACATGCATGTCTTTGAATCAGAGAGACTTAAATTGTACAGAGATGTAAGATTATCTAATCTTGTGTATGACTCTTTTACTTCTTTCGCATCCGATGGAAATCAAACTCTTTCTCTCACAAACATATCTTTATGGTCCTCTTGCTTCACGTGCTCTAACGCTGCAGAACGCAAGACGATATGCTTTCCTAAGACAGAAAAAAAATAAAATTCTGTTAGCTAACCTCAACAAATCCAGCTCACAGAGACATCTGTGGAAGTTATTTCTTCTTTTACAAAACTTTGTTTCTCGGCATCAAGCACAGAGCAGTGATGTGACTGAGTCTGAGGAGTGATGGGCAGATTGTGTGATGACAGAGGGGATGGAGTCGAAGGAGAGGTGGAGGCGTCAGGTCTGACACGCAGTCTGACAATCAGCAGCCGTGCTGTCTCCATTCTCTTTACTTCTATCTGTCTGTCTGCAACGTCTTTTCCTCTCTATCTTCACGACGTCTGCCTCCTCCGTCTCCATCTTTTCTCTCACATTTGCTTTCGCTTAAACACTCAGTCACGCTTCTTTTGTGGAGTCTAGCAACTTTTTTTTTTAAAACAATAGTTCTTCTGTTTTTCCAGCTTTTTCGAGGTTCTTTGACGCGTCAGACTGGTGCTGGTAGCGACTTTAGATGCACAATATCGACCCACATGCAATGACTCAAAGAATAAACAAATATGATGATGCAAAAGATTAAATAGGTCCTCTGCAAGTTCAGGGAGGCCCTTAGAGCTTAAACACACCCAGTTGGTCAAAAGAAAAATGATCTGACGTGAAGAAAAGAAAAGAGGTCTAAAGTGCTATAACATTTGCTCAACTCAAATGTCCTTTCAAACCTACATTTTACTGCAATGTGCTCTCGATCCACACGGCTGGTGCCCTTGCTGGTGCACGAACCCTCTGAAAGTTAAGCAGTACTTGTTAACGTCATTCCTATTTTTGTGGCTCATCCATCCACAAACTATAATACTCCCTCGTTTTCTGAGAGGAAAGTAGCCCCATTTGTCAGCACCGTCACCGCTGTGTTTTCTCATTTGTCTGTCAGTGATTCGGCTCAGTGAGTTAACGGCAACCTAATTCCCTCCGTTCATTCACTCGCCGCTCACTCTCGCCCGGGTGCGGAGACTCGCTATAGGGCAGTGATTTAGTGCTCGGAAACTTAACTACTCGGAGTGGAAACTCACAGAGGGAAGGAAAGGCTTTCCCTCTTCGCATGATGATTGATACATGACAGTCAGGGGGCCTCCGAGCCTCCACCGCCCCGCCGTAATAACCGCTTGCGTAGTGAGGAGAGACTCAAAACTAAATCCTTCCAATGATCTGTCCCTCAGTCTGCTGTCTCTCTGTCTTTTTGGTTTCTTTCCCTTTGCCTGTAACAGTGTAGGCACTGTTCGTGAATATGCTCCTAATCGGCGATGACTGAAGCTTTTCTGTTCGCCACTGGGTCTTTTTCTGGCCGGCACATTAGTTTGATGGATTGTTAGAAAATAGTGGTGACCACACACTGCAATTTCAGGCCAATTTAGGCCACCTTAAATTTACATCAGTTTCAATTGGACATAGACTGAATCCATTTGGAATTGCACTTAAAGCAACAGTTCACTTTAGTAGAACATTTGTACGTTTTGGCATGCGTGTGCCCAGCTGGGGTTTTTTTTTTTTTAGCAGGGCGAGTAGTACTCAGCCAGTTTGCAATCGGCTGGACAAGCAAGATCACTACAGGTGAGAACAACAGTCCTGGGACATTTACAGCTCAGCTCATGAAAGTGTTACTTTTGTTGATGTCTCCTGGATGGAGTCACTTAATAGTTTTACTCAGGTCTAGTTGTTCTGTGCAGCTGCCTGAAGTGCCACATACATATTTGGTCAGAGGTCAGGGGGAAGCTCATGTTCACCACGTAATGACTACATCAGTGTAATATAATCATGTTCAATTCAGTGCGATGTTCTTAAGTTGATGCTCATTATCTATTTGAGATCTTGTCGCCGTCTCCGTCGACCATTTATAACATTCTTTGTCCTTGGCTGATTTTGTTCTCCAGCCATTACTGCGGCAGCACGAGAAGACCCGACAACCCATCCACCCGTTTTTAATTCCCCTTCGTGTTTGACGCAGAAAGACAACACCGCGCGCTGCTGATACGACCCAGTGACTGCTACAAGTGTATCTGATTAAATCTGCAGTTGTCCTCCTTGCTGTCAACAAGCATGGTTGGCATCATCTGCTGTGATCCAGCTCATGCAAGGCTCTGACGGAAGAGTGCCACAAGCTGTGTTCAAAGGAGCATACCGCCATCTTGGATATCAAACATTTGGCAGTGGCCCCAGTGCGAGTAACCCAATGAGCAATTGGCAAATGCAAGGATAAAAGCTGACCCCACAAGTAACATTTCTAATCTCTAAATAAAGCTGGTTATCCTGAGCTCCTTTAAGGGCAGAATAGACTGTTGTATTATTTTAAGATCCGTAAGATTTTTCCTGAAGTCAAACAGAATTTTGAGCTGTCACTGCTTTTTGCGGAAGAAAAAAAGATGAATCACGATGACACTTTATACATATTTTGCATTTTCGAAAGTGTCGGGATGGTTTTCCAGTGTCGAAGGTGCAGGCCTCTGAGTGGGCGTTTCCCATGGCACAGCTGACTGACATCTGAGAGCTGCCGTTGCCAGGGGATGCGTTTTGATCTTGCGTGGCAAGACTGACAGGAGCTCATCAGAGGCCTTCAGCCTATAAATGTTGATATATGACGTTTTTGTCCTACTTTTCAACTGGTACACGAAGGATCTGTGCCATCTGTAACAATTGGCCATCTGTCGACGTCATATTCCAGACAAAATGGTGGCAGCAAATCGGGGTGTGCTAAGCTACAAGGTGGTGCAAAGTCCCTCTGTTGGTCTTTACAAGCTATTACTGCTGATGTGAGCGCTCACGGTTGTTTACTGCCAGTTGAGAAAAAATGTTAAGCATCAAATTTCATCCCTCAACTCACCAAGGGATGTCTCACCATTAAAGGCCATGATATTCTGAACTTGCACTAACAAACACAAATGCTAACATACAGTACAGACACTAACAAAGGTATTTCGAACATTAAAGGGTCACTTACAAAAGGTAAAATTAGCATTTTAGAAAAACAGCTAATTAACAATATGCTCAGCACAATGCATAATGGGAAAAGTGAATGGTTTACTCCAATACCGACAGCACTGTCTTACACATCACAATCAGCTGGGGTCTTCACAATAAAAGTTGCTGACTAGTTCGTGAAATAGAATGCTGGAAAGTTGGTAAAACCACATTTATTTAAAGTTTATGTAGTTAAAACATAAGTACACAAAAAATGAGTCAGTTAACAAACAAATCTATGTTACGACAAGACACTTATCAATGTAAGGATATAATTAATACTTATTTTATAATGATTGTCACTAATTTTATCTATTTTTTAAACATAATTACAGTATTAACCTTGAATTCAACTTTTTCTTTGCAAATGTATTTTTATGTGAAAAAAAAAAAACCTGTTAAAAGAAATGTATGGTCATCCAGTTACAGGCTTTTCATGTTATTTAGTTGCCTATGTTTGTAACTTAAAGGATATTGTGTATTGTGTGTGCAAATTTAAAACATCCAGGGAAAATCTGTAAAATAATACAATGATTTTCTTGTGTTTCATTTTTGGGCTTGTTGCTTTTTTTATGGTCTGATGTTTTAATAACTGTATTTGTTAAGCACTGGGGGACCTCGCTCTGTGAAAGGTGCTGTATTAAATACACTTTAATACTCGCTGAAATGTGTGAAGTCTATATGCATGTCGGATGAAAAATCTATCTCGCAAAGCAAAATTAATTTAGGCAAAATCCTTTCTACTGTCTATTTAAGAAACGTGACATCCTTCCCTTCTGCTCAGGGATTCGGGTTACTACTGGCTACTGAAAATTTGGTGCAACAGGTTCCCATTTATTCCAGCTGTGATCAAAGCAATGTAGGTCTTGCATTTTGTATTGTGCATAAACACAAGTTTTATTGTCTTCTTTGTTATATTTCTTTTTTATGTTGTCACACTACTTCGCTGGAAAAATAAAACACTTTGTGGGGCACAGAAAATTAGTAAAGCAACAAGTGAAAGTGTTCTTCTCTTCCGTTGTTAGTGCACTCATTTAGTGTTGTGTGCTTGTGTGCTCCAGGGAGTCCTTGTCTCTCCTCACAACACAGTGAGCACACCTCAGTCTGAGGAACAGGTCTTTTTGCACTCTTTGTATCGTCAATCTCTGTTGGCCTCCCTGTAGCAGTTTCCACCGTTTCCCCCAAGCTAATGTTCTGTCATCGGAAGCTGTGATATTATGTGAATTAGCCTGTGGCGGAGATTGCCTTGTGGTAGCAATTCATCACCTGTTTGGCAGAGGTGACTGCATGAGCGACTGAGCGAGCGGTTACTGGTATGACGTGCGGAGCGAGCATCTGGTGTAGGGGGGTTAATTGAGGGCGATTAAGGTGATTAATAGCTTTGTTTGAAGTGAAAACACAAGACAGACTGGCTTGTGTTACAGAGCAAATATTTGGGGGAAAAAAATCCATCAGTGGCATGAGGGCAGAATGACTGGAGGAGGTAGCACTCAGGTGTATGTGTGTGTGGCACCTGGAATATTTAGGTTCTTTATGAAAAAAAAGACATAGTGTGCAATTGAATGTGTGTTGGGTTAGTGAAGTGGCTGTGTGTGTGTGTGTGTGTGTGTGTGTGTGTAGAGGGAAACAGAGACATAGACTTGTCTGTGATCATTGAAGGGGAAAGAGTAATATTGACATGGAGCTGCCTGGTTAAAAAGAGCTTCTCTTTCCACACTGCTCCATTTCTATTATTGTCTCAGAGAGAGGCTCTCACTTTGTGCGTGTGTGTAGGTGTGTGTGTGTGTGTGTGTGTGTGTGTGTGTATGTGAGCCATGTCATGCTCACACATCCGTGTTCGGTACAAACATGCTGCAACACACTTCACATGAACTGTGGTTGCGTAAATCCACGATGTCTCCTCCACAGATGTTGCGCTCCTTTGCTCCCGAAACCCGCCGCCCTGAAAAATCCTGTTTTTCTGAAACAGGGAGCAATTTCACTCAACTGGGTCGAGAAATGACAGATCTTTTCTCAGACATCACAGGCAGGGAGAGGCAGTGATTCAGCATCAAAGCAGATTTTGTGATGAACAACACAACAATCCATGTCCCAGATTAATGTTTAGCAAATTTTACATTTGCTGTTCAGATTTTTAATATGTTTTTTATTAAAATTAAGTGTTTTTTTTTTTCAAATTGTTTCATTTCATCAGACTTGTTTGTGCTAAAATCACTTGTATTGGGGCTGCCCAAAGCTCCTCTGGTACAGCATGTGCCCATGAGCATGCAGCAGCTCGACCCGTGGCCTTTCACCCTCCATCTTATGGCAAAAAAGCCAAGAACATAATTAAACTAAAATAATTAATTTTAGTTTTGAAATGTACTATAAAAATCAATCTTTACTTACATACAAAATGTTTTAATAAAACAAAAATGCAGAGCCTTAAAAACCTTTCCTTACATCATATTTGATAAATCATGTAGTTTAAGATTTCAAAAGTTTCACATGCTTTTAAATATGAATACAGTTTTTCCAGTTTTTTTATTTTTTGCACAAAATTGAATCTGACCTTTAGTGTGTCAGTATCAGTATCACTATGAAGACAAAAGTACAAAAAAACCCCTGAAAATTCCTTGGAGCATAGCCCTTTAAAAAGATAAAAAAGAAGAACAAATTAAATCAAATTAGGTAAAATGATTAAACATGGAGTTGAAAGCATTGAAAAGTAAAGTCTGAAACAGTCCCACTCAAGTATTTCACACTGAAGATTTCATTAAAAAATTTAAATGAAATGGGATTGATTAAAATGTACACACCATCTCACAGACTGTCAATTCTCAACCGAACATCAGCCGGAGATTTGGAGATTTATGGGCGTGCTGAGTTTATTTCGCATCCAGCACTTCACCTGTTCACTTCTTTGAACAGCTTCTTCTTACACTGAGCCCTATTTAGAGGAGCTGTTCACGAAGCGTCATTAAACTTAGATTCATGATTCATAGCATCATGCAAGTTGAAAGTGGGCGGTCTACTGGAGCGCAGAGAGATTCAAATTGGATAGCCTTAGATGCTAGTGGAGTGCAGTCATGCAGTCAGCAGTATAAGGGGACAATCTTCCCCTGCTCCTCTGTCAGCCCAGTCCTATATATTATATTATGCACAGCGGGTTCACAGTATGCCCACCTTTAGCGCTATGATGCAGAATTCAGGAGTAATAAGTTCATGCACAGTGATTAAGGCTAATCATCTGCAGCATGAGATGTACATTCATTTTCGACATAAGCAGTGACAACAGTGACTCTAGCATACCAGCCAGCCCTCCTTATTTTTCCCCGGAGGCTCCTGTTTTTCATTGCCCTCTCGCGCTTTCCTCCCGGTGTCACAGTTCTCTTGTCATTTTTCAACACTTTTTCTCTCTTAGTTATGTTTCTGGCACTTTACAGCACCTGTTTGGGGGGTAGGACCACCAGAACCCTGCTTTGGTTTCAAAATCCACCCTACATTTGAGGTTAGTTAAGTTGGCAATTCCAATTTTGAACTAAGACACAGCGCCGGAAAATCTTTCAGTGTTGAAGCCATATTCTCGCATCTACTCAACTCTTCGCTTGTATCACTGAATCATGCTGAATATGAGTGGAAGATGATTTATGCAAACACTTTTCCCCTGAGACATCTCTCGAAGAATCCGAGCCAAATTTGGCTCAGAGGGAGCAGAGGAGACAGGATCGGGACCTGTCAGCGTCGTCCGTCAAAAGCAGGACACATGTCATAATTCCGGGAAGAGTCTCATTTCAAAATAGTACAAAACACAGTAGAGGGAGTTGAGCAGGAAGACAGTCACAGTGACAGACTTTGCCTCATCCCCCTTCTGTTCCACCACCAGTCAAAACACCGACTTGAAATAGACACTTTGTTCCCCATAAATGGCTTTAACACGTGCACGGTTGAAACCCAAGATGTATAATAACATCTTTTTCTGACACTGTTTATGTTGTAAAAGCTATTAGAATAAATTGTATGCCATCCCTCTCTCCCCTGTCTTAGTTTTGGCACTGGCGCGGTCGAGGGGGTTTTTCTGTGAGCATAATCTGTGTTGACTAAACGGGAAAGTAAAAATGCTTTAAAACATGTTGCTGATCTTGGCAGGTCGTGTCACAGTTACGGGTTATAGCGAGCTACAGGGCTCCCGCTATCACGCCATCTCAGCTTGCCCACACGTTTCCTCAAAACGCTGGCGATTCCCCTCCCAGCTCTCCGCCTGTGCCAGCTGTTATTCTTAAAGGTCTGTGAACCTGACATCAAAACATGGTTTGAAGTGTCATTAAACTCCACTATCCCCTCGTTTTGGACCTCAGAGATAATCAATCACCTGTAAGAGGGTGCCAATATGTTAGACATACAGGGGGGTGTGAACGGATCGGGACACGAATAACATCAGAGTGGGTCGGATTACCGGGAGTCAGAATGTGGTCGAGGGGATTGTTTGAGTTTGGGTTTGGAGAATTTTCTATAGAATAAAATCTGAACCAAGCTGGGTAAATACTGCTTTAATGGTGGTGCAGAACAGCTTGTTTTCGCATTGATGTTATTGCTGCCACCCTCGGTCTATAAAGTTCCCGAACTCGCCCCAGCATGTGCCGGTTCGGTCTCATAAAGGTGAGAGCTCTGAGGCCCGGGGAGCAAAGCTGTGAAGGTTATACCAAAGCTGTGCAGAGCTGATCACAGCGAGAAACTTTATAACGTCTCCAAGGAAAGTGCTGACATTTACGACCTGCATTACAATGAATTTATATTCTAAATAATCGTATCTGATGAAAGAGATTGCTGCACTGTTCCCCTCTTCTCCTCGTTCTGTCTGCCTCCATGTCTGCAGAAAGTGCTTCATTCTCAGCAGTGCGGGTAAGAGAAGGATGGGTACTGATAAGGGAAGAGAAGAGTAAAGAGAAAGCTTGTTATTGTAAAGCAGAGAGGTCCAACAAGTGTTTTAACAGATGGCAACCTGCAGGAGGTGGCAAGGTCAACACCAACATGAACACAACCTTTTGGGCACACTCTTGTTACCGTATGTCCAACATGATAGTCATTATTAATTCACACCCATGACATTATTAAAAATCCAGTCAGTCTTGATTTTTGGTTCTACTAGGGACACAAACCCTGGTCTGTGGTGGAAAAGTCTACGGTCCGCAAGTATGCGAATGCAGACCCTTTAATCGACGCTAGATTGATTTCGAGCACTGTTGCGTTCTGGAATGTGTTGCCTGTGAACTGTAACACAGCAGTCTGGACGCCGCAGCCTAGGGGGCGCTATGGCACGAAACAGCAAGAGTAAGCTGACCCTATCTGTTTTTGGGTTACTTTAAGCTCAAGCTCAACATGTTCCCATACATCGCCATATTTAAGGCACTTTGCAACCTCTTTTCTGTCTCTTATCCCTTCCTTTGTGCAGTGGACAGATCGGTACACATTCCTCCACAGACACGATGGTATTTTTTGCTACAGCTGCACAGATCTTTATCACCCCTTTAAGGACTGACATTAGTTACCTTTACCTGTGCTTAAGGGCGCTCGTCAAGTAATCCAACCACTGAAACCACCCTTTGCCTTGGACTTTTTGTTGTGCTTCGCATGTGATGCTAGCGGGGTAAATACAGTGTCAAACTTAGAAGCCCAGTGCCACTGACCGGAATGCTACAGTCGATGTGTTGGGGGTGAGGATGGGCTGCTTATGTCACAATATGGCAAAGGGTCCAGTGTCCTTCATCGGGGTTATGAGGCCTTGGTGGTTTTTCGTAACAGTTAGCCGTTATCTCATTAGATTTACTTCTGTTTGCAAAACTAAGGGCAGTGTGAAGACCTAAACAAAATTCGCTAAAATGATGAAGGAGCTAAAAGATCTCTGGCCGAGCACTGGGTAGAAGAAAAAAAAAATGAATGTGTCCCTAAAGAAGCCTATAAAGTGTGTACGATTGTAAGTATGAACTTCCTGCAGTTAGCGCACAACTGATCTGCACTGTTATCGTTACGGATTGAATATAAAACGAATTATCCAGGAAACATGTCACTCACTCAGGGAGTGAAATGAGTGCCCCTGAAGGAACAAGGTTAGGAACCACCGCGATAAAGGTTTGGTTTTTATTTGATATCAGAAAGAAAAAGTAAAACAG
This sequence comes from Sparus aurata, assembly GCF_900880675.1. Taxonomy (NCBI): domain Eukaryota; kingdom Metazoa; phylum Chordata; class Actinopteri; order Spariformes; family Sparidae; genus Sparus; species Sparus aurata. Next base: position 25,775,015 of record NC_044197.1, on the reverse strand, counting down.
TTAAAACAGTGTCATCTTAAGTTCAATGCTAGTGTTGCGGTTACACAGGACTTCAAGGTGTCTGTGAGCCGTCGTATCAACATCTCTTCAATGCTATAATGTTTTCTGGAGGGAGAGACATCTAGCGAGAGAGAGAACGTGCAGTCTTGTGGTCTGCTTCGGTTTCTAATATTGCAGAGGTAGTTCTTCAGCGGCCAAGCGGCACCATGTGACGGTAACTGGATCGCCACACAGCTGCAGCCGCGGGCACCGTCGGTCGTCCCCAAGGCTGCTGGAATAGCGACAGGCGAGCTCGGCACACACATACGAGCACACAAATACTGTACATGCACACAGCAGTGCATGGAAAAACCCAAATAGTCCGGGACGGGGGTAAGTGGGGAGGTGCGGGAGAGAACTCTACCCTGCCTGTTTCAAAGATGTTTTTAAAGCTGTGAAATTTCTAGTCCAACCAGGGCAGGCTTGGTTACACACAGGGCTGTCTTTTAAAGCGGGCGCTGGTGTGTTTGTTCTTCTGTTAAATGAAGGGTGGCGGTGGTCAGACTGGAACCCAACTACAGTCAATTAGGAATGTCTCTGTCAGAGGGCAGACCAGGCGCTTGTTCTCTGCTAAAGCCGTGTTGATTATATTAGCTCTGATGGCCATCGCCCTGAATTTAATGAACAACTGGGACAGATTTGCTTCTCACAATTAGATGAAGCTCTTACGGCGAAAACAAACTGAGGGCTGATTTTATAGAGCAAAGTGTCAACCGGTGTGGTACACGACAACACAGGGTCCGGTGTTTTAATTTACCTCAAACAGTCCAATCTGTGTTTAAGTGTCATAAACAATGGATCTCTCCAACCTAAGAAGAAAGGCTTCTATGTGGACGTGAACAGACAGCATATTCTCTCATTTTTTTTTTTAAAGATTTTTTTGGCATAGACACCTTTATTAAGCAGTAGACAGATAGGAAACATGGGAGAGAGAGGGGGATGTGACATGCAGCAAAGGACCTCCAGCCGGAATCGAACCGGGGTCGGCTGCGTCCACGGCATGCGCTCCAACCACCCGACCACCTGCGCACCCATATTCTCTCATTTAACTTGGAGGACTTGTTTGATGACCGCGTGTTTCAATAGCGAGACATTTTGGGAAAATACGCTATCGTGTTGATGACGTTACAGCTGTGTGTTAACCTCAAAATGATGATCATAGTGTGAAACGATGGACCTAACAGATGATATTAGATTAAATGAAAGCGCACATTTAGGCTGAAATTTAAAATGCGCACGAAACCAGAATGCCCTTAGTTTTAAAACCAAATATCAGTTATAAAGAGGGCTGTTCTGTGCAGTAGGACTGAAGTCGACTCTCGGATGGGAGGTGGAACGTCTTCAAAAAGCTCTACAGCTGCCTTCATGTAGCACTTAGATGTGCTGTTAATGCTGTCATCTAGCTCGTGGCAAGAGAGAGAGAGAGAGCTTAAGCGGAATTGCAATGAAATATTAGCTCCTAAGTGGGTACCTTTCATCTTCGCGCGGGGCAGATACTGTTTCGATTGTGTTTTGTGTGCTTTTGTTTTGTCATTTTCTTCTCGTAAGATCATCACCCTCGGCTGAGGAGCGCAGACCCGTCCGCACCGCACGAATCCCTCTGTGCAGACAGGTCGGTCTGACCTATTGATCGTGTCTTGTTTGCTTGAGTCCGTCCATCCATCGCCTGATAAAAAAAAATACTTTCGGGGCTCGCCTGACCCTCGCCGGAGCCGCACACACCGCTCACTCTGTACCCCAGACTTGAAAAACACTCGCACTGATTTGATCGCTGAAGGTCAAAATTTATAGCGCAAACATCTCTCAGATATCACTGTCAAATTTGGACAAAAGTTGAAAAATGATTCTTGGCGCTGTTTCCCGAGTGTCTAAATAAATTACATCATTGGCTGGAGGGGGTCCGGATGATTAAAGGTTGATATTTCAAACTCTGACAGGCAGTGCAAGCACAACAACGGGCTCATTTTTAGGTAGCTGAAGAGATGAGAGCACAGTTTTTCACTGTTTGGCTCTCGCTGTGCCTGAGGGACAGTGTTTACTTTTCTATACTTAATCTTTCTTTCATTTTGAGAGGTCATCGAAAGGCATCAAAATGATTGTGTGCTAACCGAGGCAATGGCACACGGCTGTAGTGTAACCCTACACCAGTATCTCTGAGTCAGGCTTGGCTACCAAACAGCAGCGAGCATACGGGGCCTGTTGCAGGGCAGGGTGGGACAGGAGGGAATCCAAAGTGCGCAGCAAGTTGGCAGACAGATCAAACGCTCTACCCTGACCCCTCAGACTCAATGCTGCAGATACTTCTTTGAAATAAATAGAAGGAATACTGCCCGGGGTGTAATGATAACATCCACACACCGCAGACGGCTGTCTTACAAATAAAATATCCAAACAAATAAAACCAGACAGGAGATTCGAGTATTTATCTGTATAAATACTTTATTTCAACACAATGAAGCAAGTAAAAAAATATTTTTTGACAGCATTTTTTTTGTTTGTTTTCATCTTACACTCCCCCCAGGTGGAGAATGTCTTTATTACTGTCAGGTAGGCACTATCAGCCAGAACAGTGCTCAAGCTGTCTCAGTATTTGTAAAAAAGTTGCTTTTTTAAACTATTGTTTTTATTTCATGCTGAATGAACTTATAACAATTTCGTGTTGATTAATCCATTGATTATTTTCTATTAGTCGATTAGTTATCTGGTATTATAGATGTCAGAAAATCTCTATTGGTGTTTACCAAAGCCCAAGACGACGTCCTCAGGTGTCTTGTTTTGTCTACAAACCACAGATATTCAGTTTACTTTCACTGAGGGGTAAAGAAACCGGACATTTTCACATTTGAAGGTCCTAGTATTTGGAAGAAAAACAGATTTCCTAGTGTCATTGCCAATCAAATACTGAAGCTTTGGGATGGTAGGTCGGGACAGTTGCCACCCCAAAGCTTCAGTATCTGAAGAGGTGGGAATGACACCGAAAAAATCTACTTTCCACTTTCTTCTTTAGAAAAATATATTCAAACTGATTAATCATTATAGAAATTGATAAAATAATCAGTTATTAGGATTTCATGCTATTAATGATAGAAAATAATGGCGCTAAATCAATACAGATGTCCAATCAAGAGGATCTTGGATTGTGAATATGAGTCACCAACTCTGTGAAGCAAATTAGAATTGTTCAGTACACAAACTTCTACTATCTGAACCAACTGGTTGTGATATACAGTCAGTTCAAATGCAGCCGTTTCAAGTGGACCAACACATAATCAATAAAAGATCATTTGAGCAGAACTGCCGTCAAGTGCTGTGTGTCAGATTCAGGTTCCCCATCAGCCTGGAGGGTTCTCCGCACTGTCCAAACATCCCATAACAACGCTATTAAGTACACATAGCAGCTCTGTTAGAAGTGTCAAGGGGAATGACCTTGCCACACAAGACATACGCTTTTAGTCCGCTCTCATTCTGTAATGAGGAGGGCTGGCAGGACGATCAAAGGCTTTCCACTGAGCCCTGATACTAAATGTTGCTGATGATGTGTCCAAAGAGAGAGCTGAGACTCATATTTTGATCATAGCGGAGAGGTCTGGCTGCTTTAATCAGGTCTTAAGGGCGGACAGACGGAAGAATTTACCTTCGCTGCACGTCTGCCTTTGCACACAGCTAGTGTAAACACCGCAAGGTGGTAAAGGAAATGAAGGCAATGGGAAAACAAAGATCTTCTTGATAGTTGTGTTCTGTGCAGCTGCAGCGTGATGGCTTCATGCTAGGCCAGTAACGGGCCTGTAGTGGTGTAGGTAAAGACTGCAGTGCTCGGTTATCAGTGGGAGGAGGTGTTATTTTGAAATAACAGGGTTGAGGTGAATGTTAAGAGTTTTGAAGGAGCTGTAACCTGTGCGCTAGCTGTTTTCCCATGCCTCCCCCACCCACCAGCTCTCGCTTTATTCTCTCCCCCGTGTTTCCAGTCACTGCCGATAGAGTCTGCATGATGAAAATATGAAGATCAGAGTTACAGGGGAACGCCAAAGCAAAGCTTTTCTACCCTGAACAGAGTGAAATCAATCCTGCTGAAATGGAAATGAGGCACAACGAGAGAATGAACAGCGGGGAGCGTCACAGGTGGGCGACAACAGGCGGCGGGCGAGGGAGAAGAAGGGTTGTGGCTGTTACAAATCCAAAAACATGTTTTAACCTGTTGAAAATGCTTTGTCAGCAAACTGGCCTGAATCCAATAACCCCCTCACACGTCCTCTTTCTCTCTTCAGTCCTCCTCTGGCCCACACAGGAAAATGTTAATAAACTGGGGACTGCAGATCGAATCAAACCTTTTGCAAAGAGCACGGAACAATAAAGCTAATCTATCTGTCCCGCGCACGGTCCTAACAAGAACGGTGGGACGTGAATGGCATTTTAGAGCAGGGCTGCTAACTGTTAGCCGCCACACACTAAGGACACTCCAGAATGAAACATGGGGGAACTGGATAAATGAGCTTTTCCCCTAGCTTTGCCGGAGGGAAATTGATTTATATCCTCTGTGTTATTCCTCACAGAAGTCATTATCACCCCTTTGTGACTGATGCTTATCTTTTTATCATCACAGTAAAAATGGCAATTTGCACTCTCTGCAAGGAAGAGGGTTTTAATATTGTAAAAATCTGCGCAAAATGGTGTGTCAAATAATGAAACAATGGCACATATTCAGCCCTTTCAGGCCCACATCCTCACCTTCCTTTGTGCCAATCGCCCCCTCTCTGTCTGTCCGTGAAAAGACAGGGAGAAAGGCATTCTGATATGGTGCGAGATAGCAGCAAACAAAGACACGCGATCACCTCTGTGTTGACGCCACAAGGTCCACAGTTGTCAAAAGTATCTGACCTCCATCTCTGCGAGATTACTCCGCGGAAAGAAGAAAAAAAAAAACAGAGAAGGAGAGAAAAGTGGATATAGATCACATGCGTGTTCAAACAAACTCGGCCGGCGTCAGGCTCGGCATACAATGAAGAACAATGTCGCCTAGGCAACCGTGGCACCCTCCCATTCACCCTTTGGTGGATATTTCCCATCTTTCCTCATTCTGTTGGTGTGATAAAATGATACTTCATGAAATATTAAACAGTATGCCATATGATCAGTGAGTTTAAGGCAACACAATCAAAATGACGGACCGCAGTCTGACAAAATGTGAGCGATAGAGCTTTGAAAGAACAATAAATAATTGATACAAACGTCTCGGAGCGAAGGAGAGGACAGATGCAGAAATGTCAGAGACGTGCGTCTTTTGTGCCGTCAACCCTTTGTGTCTCATTACAGTAACTTTTTTGGCAATGTGGTGCCCCTTTAACTGTCACCGCCTGCTTCACCCCAGGTTGCTCCCCTTCTCGTTAGTCCTCATGTGATTAAAGAGAGATTTCCGAGCAGCACCTGGTGCCTGAGATCAGCCAGACACATCAACAAAGCACGAAGTGAGAAGTGGGCACAAGTTCAAACGCTAATGTTTCACCAACTTTGTTTTATGGATGTTCTGTATATTTCTTCAGGAAAAGACAAAAAAATAAGATTTATGTGAGAGGGTCACAATGGAATGGCTGAGTATATTTTCACCGAATTTCGTAAAGAGGTCTATAAAAAACAATTACATTCTTTGCGCTTTTCTAGAAGATATGTTCAATATACAGTAGGTATAAAAATGAGAATATAGTAATAAACATTTAAATGTCTGATTGTTATAGTTTTAATTATGGTCGAGATATACGGGAGCTGAATACATTTTCACGAAAAATAAGACAAAATACAAAGATTGTAATTATTCTTTTCATAAATATTTCACCCAGTGCCACTTAGCAACCAGCTGTCGTCAAGAAAAGTGTTTGAAAACCTGTAATACACCCAGACTTTTTAAACATTTATTCAATCAGCATGAATTCTTAGCCCGCCCATAAACAAAGTGCACTACGGCGCTCTCCATTTGCCTGTCAGGCCCTCAGCAGAGCCTCTACAGAGAAAGGTAATGGCCTCACAGCAGGAGTCCTGACTGAGCTGCAGTGAGGGCTCTTGACAGAGCCGGCATGAGCGCCTGCCTGGTCGGCAGGAGTGTCTGCACTCCAGCCCTTAGCTGTCAGAGGTCTGGGATCAAGAGTCCTGCTGGGTGCACTGACGTCTGGCCCGCCCAGGATACCCTGATCACTTCCTGAAATAGAGCCTGTGACTGTTGAGTCGACCTTTGAGTCCAGTATTTCTGTTGGTTCTGACGGGGATTTGACAAGGTGGAGACCTGACGAGGCGCTGCCATGATGTTTGAGATGTTGTTGTGATGGTGCAGGTATCAGCTCTGGTCGTTCTCTTCTCTCACAGCCTCTCCAGCTGTTCTGCGCCTCCTCATCTTCCCTGACATGCTCTGAGCTTTGACACAAGAAGTCATTATAGTCGCCTTCTGCAGACGACCTGCTCTTTAGGTGGAAGAACTGATAGAACTGGAAGTCACACTCATACAGAGGCTTATATTTATACACAGGCACATAACTGGACATCGCTGCAGCTGCGGGGTCCTTGTTGAGAGGACAGCAGTGGAGGTTAGGGGAGATGGGCAGTGGCGGCGGGTGAAGCACGGGGACGAGGGCAGAGGAGGAGAAGGAGAGGTCGCTCGGCAGCTCCCTCTGTCTCAGCTCCCGCTCCAGCATCACGTTCTCCAGCTCCTTGTCTGCGAAGGCTCGCCTCTTCCTCATCCGGGCGCTGATGGAGGGACACGTGACGTGCGTCTGGTCGCGCTGCGTCTGCTTTGACCAGCAGGGGGTGTCGTCCTCCAGCTGCACCTCCGGTTTGAGCCCTGCACCGGGAGCAAAGCCACGTATTTCATTCATTTACGGATAATAAAGCTGTTCCGACCAATTAATTGTTGTGTTTATGTTTGAGTACGTCGCTTTATTATTTTAATTACGCAGTTGGTTAACGGTGTCATTTTTTCTTTACTGAGAGCTCAGACAGGCTGAAAGGGCTATAAAGAAGACAAAGCCTCCTGCAGGATTTGACTGCAAGCCAGCAGGTATTAAAGCACACTATGTAATACAGTAATGGCCTGTTATGAAATAGTGAAGCCACAACGACTGTGTTTGTTTGGATGAATTACGTGTGTGTAACGCTGTGTAATGACATCTGAGAAGAGGCACTGGTGTAGCATTCCCTGATCATTCGCAGGTACAATGTGAGCATATGTGCACAGAGAGCATGCACTTGGGAAAATCTGTTAATTGACATTTTGCAGTACAAAAGGTCAACTATTTATTTTGGGTTGAGACTTGGTTTTTTGGATGAGGCTATGATGAACCGTGAAGATTAAATTGACTCCAAAGTGAAAATTCAGTCGTCATCACTTCTCATGCTGATGGAAAGTCCGGTGAGGTTTCGTCGTCCACAATGCATTCCTGGAGCTTCACGGCAAAAACAGCGTTGCAGCGTTCTCCTTAACAACTGAAGTAGATGGGGACTTGTTTTAAAACGTTTGAAAGTTTTAAAAAACTGGATAAAAAATAAAATGGCCTCGTACAGTTTGTCCGGCGTGATCCAAGTTACTGGAAGTCCCACGATCCGAGATGTGAAAAGACGCTATTTACACAGTTTTTAAAGCAAAAATCTTCGCTGTAGCTGCCAAGCTAAAGGCGTCAGAACACACTCAGTCTGAAGTCAGCTGTCAAATGCATTTGGGATCCAGAGACTGGGATTACACCAGACGAGCTGTATGGAGCTGTTTTATGTTTTCTTTTAGTTATTTCTTCCGGTTTTAAAACAAGTGCCCATCTACAGTGCTTCAGCTGTTGACGAGAATGCCGCAAAGCTGTGGGTGGCTGTGAAGCTCCAGAAATGTTTTGTGGATTGTGAACCTTCACACGACTTTCCGTCAGCATCAGGGTGAGTAGATAATGACTAAATACTCATTTCTGGGTGAGCTGAGGCTAGAAGAAGGGTTAAAAAAGTCAGAAAAAGGTTGAAAAATGTTAATCAGTGTTTTCCAAAGCCCAAAATAATGTCCTAAAATGTCTTGTTTTTTTCTACAACCCAATTATATTGGGTTTACTTTCATATAGGAGCCAGAGAAGCTGAGAATTTTGACTAATTTGTCTTGCAGAAATGAATCAAACTGATCAATTGATGATCAAAATGGCTGGCAATCAACATAACAGATGACGACTAATCGATTAATCATAGCACAGCAACCTTGCATGAATTCAGATGAGCTCACTGCATAAACAGCAACATGTTAACGCTGACTCCTGGGATTTCATCTCGTTTACTGGAGAGAAATCTGCACTGTCTATCGCAGAATCAGTGTGTTAATGAGAGAGAGGGTGTTAATTAAAATATACCCTGCAGGATGCTCTTAGCCAGGATGCTCGGCTCGGCTGCTCTGCTGTAACGCTGATACGCCGACCTGCGCAACGGGGCTGCACACCTGACCCCCCTCTTGCCCTGGGAGAAACATGGGAACAGGAATTAGACATTTGGACATAGTCATATTATAGCGAGACCTTGCCCCGAGGGTAATTAAAGGGAAATAATACATTATGTAAGAGGGAGGCAGAGCTCTTTGTGTTCCTGAGATGGAAAAAAGAGACACGTTTAGCTTCTTATTGTGGTAACATCAGAGGAATATGAGTCATTTTGTAGAAGCGCTTAAATGTGCTGTACTATTCTATACTTGCTATTTCAGTTTGTACATTATCACATTTAAAAAAAAAAATTATTTGTAAACATTTATTTGTATTATACAATCAGACTGTAGATTTCTGTTTCAGTAAACCTTATTACTGACATAAATCTGAAAAATAAGCTTAAATGAGAGCCAGTCTTTCTCTGAGGGGTGTTTAAAGTTCGACAAACTGATAATATTTGCGAGTCTTTTTATTTGTGTGTCTCATGGCGGCTTTGTGTGACCAAATTGCAGGTCCACACACAAATATAAGAAAGAAGGGAAAATATATTTTGATCTTGAGGAGACTTAAGATCGATAAACTTACCCAACAGCTCAGCTCAATCTTAGAACAACACCTAGGAGCCCCACAGCAAACTGGACTGGTAAAGTATTGCATTCATGTCTTATTAAAATGTTCCAAATCTAATCTAATTTATACAGGAAAAAAAAAAAAGCTTCAGGTGAGACTTCAGCTAATGCCACAGGCCATGAGGAGGTCAGACCTCTGCAACACACATTACTTCAGAAATTATAGTATTAATTGTGCAATTTGAGGTCTGCAACTTCATTGTTAAGTCAAGTCTATTTTAATTAATTTGCACTAATTCACAACAAAATCACATACACGGCACTTTCCAGCTGGTGCAGGTCTGGCCCATAATATCTGAATAATTAGTGTACAGTGGCCGAACATTTCAACTTCGGTAAAATGTCAAAATCTTCTGTCACAAAATTAAAATGCATAGACAGATCAAGAAGATCATGGTATCATATAATAAATAGCGTTTTAATCCTATTTACACTTTCCCGTCATATATTAGTAGTAACACATATTGTCTCGATAGTTTTTTTCCCCCTCTACACTCACACACCACATATGATTACCCTGATGTTCGTCCGTTAAAGCTGATTTATTTCCTTATAATCATCTACTGAAGGCCGTGCTTTATTAATCCCTTCATCCTCCATCTGTGCTCTATCACTGACCTGCCCTTCCTCCCTCCTCACCTCCGCAGCTTGCTGCCGCCTCAGCGCGACCTGCGCTGCCATGACGCGCTGCCGCTCCACCACCAGCAGGCAGCAGGCACAGCGACAGTCCCTCCAGCGGCAGAAGCGTTTGTGGCCTTTCAAACACGAGACGACGCCGTGGTTCCGACAGCGGGCACATTTGGGGCTCCGGGTCATCTTGCGAGGTTTCTGCTGCTGATGGCGCTCTGGAGGCAGGGCCGCTTTATTCTCTCCTCCGTCCCCGCGGCAGCCGCGCTGCCCGGCGCATCCGTCAGGACCCGTCACGTCAACGACTTTCTCCGGTTTTAGTACATCAAGTTTTGCTGTGGTCTCCAGCTGCAGGCCTCCTTCCAGCTGGGAGGACATCTATGACTAAAACCACCGGAATCCCACTTTTAATCCGTGATGCACTGTGACTTTTACGCATAAGACTAAAGATTATTTTGACTCAAAATACAACAAAATAAACGTGATTGCGGTGGTTATTTATCAAAGTAGAGTTACTCTACCATGTATTTTATTGTCTGCTAATAGTTAAATTAAAAAAAAAAAAAATGAGGAGAGCTGATCAGGAACAAAGTTGGTTGTGTTTTACGCATGTGAAACACAGAAAAACAGGACTTGATTCCAACACCGCTGCACCTGTAACACAACACGCACTGACTGCAACAGACTCTCCTGATTGAAATACATCAACGTCCATCAGACAGAAACTAAAACGACGCGTTAAGAGTGTGACTCCGGGTTCGGAAAGGCCGTGCGCCGCAACTGAACAACGAGCTGACTCCTCCAGCCTGCTTCAGCCTGCCGCAGCCGCTGCTACATGACGGTGTTGTCAGGGTGGAAACTTTGCAGCCTACCGCCAGACGTTTGAAATGTTAAGCCTCTCTCAGCTGCTCTCTGACGCTGTTTCCAAGAACACGCGGATGGCAGACCGGGCCACGATGCCGAACTCCTGGCGCGGGAAACCGTGCAGCAAAGATTTCGAAGGGGGAAACCCGTTTGCAGCTAAAGCGACTCCCCTCTCCCTATAAAGTGCCGTACCTGGACCTGCCCTGTCCTGCCCACCTTGGGAGCCGTTCTCATCTTTCAACGAAGATCTGTATCTGGCCAGACCCACATCTCCAAATGACTCCAGGCGGGAGATCAGTTATAAAAAAAAATTTTTAAAAAGTGAAAATAAAAATAAATTTTAAAAAAGCACACACAAAAAGGCCAGATGCATTTTACTGAATTATTGGAATTTCAACAATTTACAAACCATAGCAATGGGAGGTTCATTCTAACAGTGATGTGATGACATATACAGAGGGACCAGACGAGCTAATCAGGCTACCTATAAAACATATTAGGTCATATGCCGCGAGGGTGCATATGTGTGTTTTACCTGATTGATACAATCTGGACTAATTACGCAGGCGCGGAGAGCACGCTCGGGGTGAAATGGGGGAGTCAGAGACGGGGGGCGGGGGGGAATCACATTTTCACATTACCTCGGAGTAATCTTCACACTCGTTTATTCATACTGCTGTTAAATAATTCAGTGATTTAATGGCTCTCTTCTTATTTCCGGTGTCACCATTCCAGGGGCCTGAAACAGAATAATCAGAACCATTGAAATACATAAATACTCCCACTTAGTCGGGCTTGTTTAGGTAAGTGTTTTTGGCACCGGTTTACCAAGAGTGACTTATTCTGATTCTCACCTTTAAAAAAAAAAAAAAAAGAATAATGCTGTCATGTGATTTATTATGTGACTCAAATCTGGTACTAACTGTTTCTGAAGCTAATTATGTGTATTTTTAATGCAGGCTGGACTTGCCCTTGGATTGTCATGTGTAGAGTGGATTATGCGTTCAGTGAGGTTCAGTGGAGGACTGCTGCACTCAGCTTCCTCAGTGGCGTACACTTAATGCTAATGCAGTGCACTGTAGTGTCGTGTATGAAAAAAAAAAAAAAAAGCTGTTTCCTTGACCCCATCACCAGGAAACAGGCTGCACCACGGCCCGCGCTGAGATGGGTATGAACAGTGCGCTCCCTACTGGTTCAATTCTGTCATCACACCCAGGGTAGTTCTGTCAGGAGGGCTCAAGCGCACTTGTCTCATTGCCAGTTTATTTCATATTAATATGTCTGCAATGTGATGCAACACTGAGCAACCTAAAAGAGCCCCTCGTCTCGTTCTCCTCCAGAGGACACTCCAGGTCATCACTGGAGATTCTGACAGGGCTAACTCAGGTGCTTCTCCACTGCAGCTCCAACTAGTTCAGCTCATGATAGCTAATGATCAGTATCTGCTCCATGCTTCAGGCTAACAATCGTTAAAGCATCATGTATACAACTATATTAAAACAGCTCAAATGTGTTTACATTTCTGCACAGTGTATTGTGTATACACAGGAGAGAAATTATTTTAAAATGCCTGAAAGTTAATGCGACATGTTTACATCCGACGATGTAGGATGTTCTTTTTTCACCTTTGTCCATTTGTTGGCTGGTTTGTCAGCAGGACTACACAATATCTACTGAACAAATCCCACAGAGCTTGTATGGTGTCTGGAGAATAGATATATTTAACAGATTAACATTTGGTGCAGATCTGGATGAAGGGATGGATCATGGAATTTTTTTATTTTCTTTTTCTATTGTGGCTATATACATATATATATTAGGATTTCTCAGATAACTATGTGTGGATCCTGATGAAAGCTCTGACATGTTTAGGTGACTGATATCTATAAGCGAGTAGATTTGGATGCATACCAAATTTCAAAATCAGGATCTAGTGGATTTCAGTGTGTTTGTTTATATATAGGCATAGGCTTGATTGAATCAAAGAGGAATGGTCAACACTGACTGAGCTGTGTGCTCTACTGTGTGCCATTCAGTGCATTTTTTTTACATCCAGAAATGATTCAGCACATTTTGATCTGAATGCAAAATGCGCTGAATAATTTGGAAAAAAACATTTCTAAAATTGTTCCCCACAAATCCCTGTTGCTTTGAATATTTTAGTGATTCAGATTCAGTTATTTTGAGGCCTAGTTACTGCGAGCTTATCCGTAAAATTAAATGATACCTGCCTGATGAAAATGAAAAAAACAGTTATAGGTGTAGGTCAGGGCCATGGCCTACAATATTGTTAATAACAATTTACAACAGTGATGGAATAGCTTCCCCTAATATTACCCAGTGGATTAATGAGGGGAACAAATGTATTCCTTTAGAAAAGATGACCCATTCAGCGATAAGCAGCCTACAGGCGTGTCATCGGGCCTACCAGAGGGCAACATAGCAGATGTAGAAAGCTGCAAGCACCTTGGGGTCCCGAAAACAACAACAGTCAAGTACCTTCATAGGCAATTGAGTGAATGGTAAGAACAACCACCGAGCACAGTGTACAGGTAACAGCTGTGATGAGTATGGGCTGTACGCCCCTAGCTCAAAATGGGAGACACCTCAGAAGATGGTGGATAATTACCAGGACAAGCCAAGCCAGTCCCCTGGGACTCCCAGATACAGAGCAACAAACTGGTGATGGCTAACCAACCGGACAAAGTCATAGTCAACATCAGGTGAAGGCAGTGTTTTAGGATGTAGCAATCCCAAGAGACAACAACATCTGAAAGAAGGAACACAAGAAGCATGAAAAATACCATGGGCTGAAAGAAGAGCTGCTGATGATGTGGAGAGTCAAGGCAACAGTGGTCCCCGTGGTAATAGGAGCACTTGGGACTGTGACCCCCAAACTGGGAGCATGGCTCCTGCAGATCCTAGGAACAACATCCAGAAGACTGCAGTCCTGAGAACAGCTAAGGTACTGGGCAGAACCCTCAAGCTCCCAGGCCTCTGGTAGAGGACCTGAGCTTGGATGAGGGAGGAAGAACAGAAGACTGGCCGCAGGCCAAGTGGGGGATTAATTATTATCTATTTCATATGTGTATATTATTCTTTTCGCACAGCATCTCACATTCTGAGGCTCAGATGGCAAAGGCCGAGTTGCTTTAGGTCTTGATCCTCGACTACACCAAGGCCAGAAGTGCCCTGCTAGGATATCTAAGGATGTTGTCAGCTCATAAAGGGTTAAACAACCCGATCAAAGATGTAAGTACAAACCAGATCCAGCTGAGCCCCAAAACACAATCACCAAAGTGATACAAACATTTCTCAAACAAACAACCAGTGTAGCTGTATTGGGATGATTTGATACTTGGTCCTCTTGCTATCATTTTGCAGCACAATTGCAATCTGGAGGTCTGCCAGAGATGGGTACTGCTGACAGGAGTAAAAGGCATAAAGGATGGGTAGCAAAGTAGTACATCTAATATTTGTAATGTTAGTAGATTTAATATTTGCAGTGTTATAATAGCATTTAGACTATCATCAAACATCTGAATTAATGTGAACGGAATATATGTTTTCCCAGCCAGATACAGGAGAACAATGCGTGTTGTCATTTTGCAGTATACACACAAAGCGGTGGTGAAATCTCTCCCTGTCAGGTGAAGAGCGGCAGCCATGGTGACCTCATATGTATCAAAGGATGCACTCAAAGGAAGAAAGAACGGCCACATCAAACAGAGCTTTCCCCGAGGAGTTCAGCCCTCAGGGGAACTGGTAAGGACCAAAGACCCTTCCCACCACGTCCAGGCTCTTCTGGAGAAAAGAAAAAGACATATGGACATATGGCAGCATCTGATCAATAATATGATAATGGATATTGCGCAATTCACCAAGTAGGAGATGAATACACTGCACTTGAATTTACACCAAAAATGTGTAAAAGCTGCACATTACAGGGTTTGGACTTATTTTGCACTCATTATTATATCTAATACAATAAAAAAAGAGTCGCCTGAACATTGCAATCAATTACTGCAAAATCGTTATGTTTGATCATTTATATTCTTAAAATTTTTAGGGTAGCTCAGTTGGTAGTAAATGTGTCCTTGGTACAGAGACCGTGTCCTTGCTGCAGTGGCTCAAGGTTCAAAACCGACCTCTGGCCCTTTGCCTATTTCTCTCATCCCATTTCCTGTCAAATAAAGCCACGAAAGGCCCAAAAAACCAGTGAAGAATTCTTTTCAACCCCTATCAAAATGATACTGAACAACTGGAACCGATTACATACTATTAAAATCTTTTCACATATTAAACTTCTGTGCTTCAGAATTTCTCCAAAACTACATCTTTGATCGATGAGGATGGGACCGAAAATCTCTTGACAAAAAACATCAGGGAAACTTGGAGTAAACTGCAGGCTGCTTGAACAAAGAGAAGAGGTTGAAAAAAAAACGAACAAATAGTTCGATAACTATAACATGTGTCGCCCTCCCTTTTTTTTTTGAATATTGGTAACACACGTGTGAACATGGATTACTTTTTTATTTAAATAAAGAATCAAAGAAATTCAACTTGCATTGTTTTCCTTTTATATTCTATGGAGTTAAAGCTGCTTGCACGAGACATCTTTGAATTCTCTGCTCTGGCCATGATTATGCGGTTTCCATAGAGGAGCAGGACGTGTATATTGTCATAAAAAAAGAGCCAGCAGGGAGTAAAAAATGAAAAAATGAAAAAATAAAAAAAGCACCCAGAAGCTGCTCTGGGTTCAGAGGGTTAAGGTGTTTAAAGCAAACCACAAATGCTCTCAATTTTCGGTTGAGAACAGTCTGCAGATGGTGAAGGGCTTTCTGTTGCTGGGTACATAATCGGCCGGATATGCATGTTGTACAGTGTGTCCATGGAAACCAGGTAAGTACCCCCCTCATTAATACCATCAGCACAGCTGCTTGCTATGGAGTGCACCTCTCAAAGCCCCTCGACTCACAGACAAATTGACTGTCATCAGCAGTGACATGGTGCTCTGCCATTCCCGTCACACCTCCACCTCGTCCCTGCACTCTCTTCGTCTACATCCTGCGGTTGTACTGAGAGTCGAGCCCATCCACTTCCATTTCCATAGCCGAGATGGAGTTTGACAGACTTCTCGGCTCCCGCCATTCAACCTGCCAGCGTGTCCTCCTCCATCTGTCTCTCCCTCTACGACTGATGCCCTCGACTGACTTGTGAGGGAACTCGAACAAAACACAAACAACCTGTAAGTTACACTCAAGGACAAGAGCCCACGCTCCAACTTCATATAATATGCTGAAGTTTAGAGAAGGAAAACAGAGTAGCTGGGAGGCAGGGGGGAGTTTTTCAAACACAATCCTGAGCTGAATGTCAATTCACTTCAAAGAGAGAAATAAAAAGACACTGGGCTATGTTTCACAGCGTCTTTACACAAAGGCTTTAGCACCTTTATCCACCTACTTCCAAAGAGCAGGAGACACCTTGGCAGTTATCAGCGTATGGCAGGGGCCATTAAGCTGACAGCTTTTTTCAAGGGAGGTTTAACCTGCACCCCAGAGAGCATTTGAGTTTGTCAAGCCTGTTAAGACGGAACGTGTGCTGAAATAAATGCACTTCTAACCCCGTCACATGAGACACAATCGGGTTCTTTTTTGGGAATCTTCTTAATATGCTGTGCACAGCATTAAAAGTGTTGCCGTATACAACAACACAAACAGTCTGAGGACATGAACCGGAGCGAGGTGTCTCTGCTGATACCCTGAAATCACTTTAACTTTAACTCATCCCAGTTAGGTTTTGGAAAAAAAAGTATTAAACTTTGGCAGCAAATGAGGAGGATGTATTCTGTGCTTCAGGCCTCAGAGCTGCAAAAATATCTAACCTGAGTAATACTGAGGGAATATCTGTGGTTTTTCATTTCCCTCAAAGAGATCAGCCGTATTATGCCTGCAGTTCATGATACCTCAGTGAGACCTCATATCACCATCGGACATGGTGATATGGTGATAAGCTTTTTGAGCACTGATGATGCTTTTTACACATAATCATTACTCATTATGTGTTGAAGTAAATATTCTTGGTGCTGTTATTTGCCTTCTTCCTCGTCTTCTCTTCCAGCCCAATCAGCAACACATGTTGGCAATGTACAGTTCTGAAAACCGTGGATATGGTGAAATTTACATTTCTATATGTTGTTACTTTACATTTCTTGAGGCCACAGTTAGATTCAATTTTCAAATGTATATTGTGACAATGTTGTGCTTGTGGCTTAGTTGGTTGGGATTAGGAAAAGATCACGTTTTGCATTAAAATACTTGTTTTCTTGCCACAAACACAGCTGGCCGGCTGGTACCGCCATCGCTGAGAGCAAACAAAGCCTGCTCAGCGCAACTCTTCTCTGTTTTAGCACCTCAGTGGTGGAACGAACTTCCGACCAGTGTCAGGACAGCGGAATCACTCACAATCCTCTGCAAAAGACTCAAGACTCATTTGTCCAGACTTTACCTGGACCCTGTGTAGCATGACTCCCTAAATCCTCCACTTGCTTCGTGCACATTTCACTGTTGCATCAGTCACTGCAATGCATTTGTTTCAGGGACTTTACTAGCAGAGTCGTTGGGAGTTTCAGTTTTATAGTAAAAAATCTGTGATGTCTGGGTATCTCAACTGAAACACAACATCAGAGCTGGTGAGGAGTGTTGGGTACAGCCAGATTTAAGCAGATAGCACCACAGAAAGTATATCATGGCAGAGATATTCAGATTTTTAAACAATGTGATGAAGATTTGATGTGAGTAAAGACAGGCTTCTGCGTGGTTTTCCATTAAAGATGAGCTCTTTTGTGTTAGTGTTAATGAGGGCATTCAGTGCAGCCATGGTGATGGGGATGTGTCGGCTTGTTTAGGGGTTTTCTAGGCAAAGAAGAGAAAGAGAGGATGGGAGGAGACCGGGTGAAGACTAGACGTTGGGTTTAGAGTGAGTCATGTGTGAGGAAAGAACAGAGCGGGGTTTGGACGGCATCTGTGTATCTGGGTGGGTTTGTGGTTTCTGTGGCCATAGCTACATGAGTCTCCATGATGTGATGCTTGATGACCTGAAGAAAATCCTCCAGGAGCCAGAAGTTGCCCCCTCACGGTCCATTTGAGCCAACACTCCGTGCTGTTGGCTTCAACATCTCCTTCTGCCCGTAAGACCACCCTGTCCTTTTCTTCTTACATCCCGATTTTATTTTTAAACCTTTATTTTCTTCTTTCTTTCTTTCTTTCTTTCTTTCTTTCTTTCTTGCATTCTTGGTTTAAATGTAAAGTGTGTAGGATTCAGGGGGAATCGTTGGCATAAATGGAATATTATGTTTTTTTTTATCATTAATCACCTAAACTTAGGTTTGTTGTGTTTTGATCCGCCACCATGGGAGAAAGTGAGGTGAGGGGTATTCAGCTGGTTGCAATATGCAACCTCAACACTAGATGCCACTAAATCCTTCAATTCGGAACTAAAACTGCATTTCCCGTTCAGCCTCAGAGCAGAGGTCTTCTCTAAGGTGACTTTCCGAGCACAAACAAAGCTCCCTGTGGACCATCAATGATCGGGGGACGTGCCGCATCACACAAACACCCAGACCCTGATCAATGCTCTATTCAACACGTCTGGTTTCAGGCCAAATCGAAGCAAGACAGGTAATCCCTGACCTATGCGCAGCTGTTTTTTTTATCTCTCCTGAATGAATTTAACCCCCCTTTGCACTGATATCTCGCCGTGATCCGGAGGTCTGCACGGGGCACCCTGAAATGCTTTTGTGTCTCTGCGTTGACTATTGATTTAGTCTGTTCCAGGCTCAGGTTAATGAGAGCTTTTAAATAATGCAGACAGAGCAGCGCCGTACACGCGGAGCATCTCACACTCGCCCCAGTCTTCTCACTTTTTTCCCCTCTTTTCGTCTTTGCTCACCTCCCTCCCGTTCTCATTATCATTCCCTCCTTTCCTCATCCCAGACAGCATCTGTATCCGTACAGGTGAGGAAGGGTAGCCCCGCCGCACTCCTCTACCTTCCAATCTCGCCACCTCTGATCCATTGTCTTCAAAGAGATTCAAAGGCACTCCTTACTCCCAGAGATGAGATACCCGCACTGCAATAACAGAAGAACAAGAGCCTCCCAATTTAGTCGCTCCCTCTTCCTCCCGTATCAGATTGGATCTGTTTCCACAGGTTTATTGGCTCTTTTGTCTTTCAGCTTGTCCCGGGCTATCTCGCCGAAGGTGTGGTTTTATGAATAGTAAGCAATATCCCCTCAGACACAAAGCAAAGCGCTCTCTATTGTGTAATTACTGTAGCGTAATGAGCCTCCAGATGAATAAGCTCTCCGTGAAACTGCATTTTCACAACACACAGTTCTGCAGAGCGCAAGCGGAAATGCAGCTTGACTAATTAGAAATAATCACAAACGTTCCATTTCTCTCGCTTACCTTGCACTTTTTCCTGCAAGAGATGCGGTGCCGGTGAGATAAATATTCAAAATATTACTTAAATCTATGTATGACAAGGACCGAAGAACTCGAAAAGAAATATACTCCGCTTTTGCTTAAAATAGCGAGAGGCAGACCTGAATTCCTCAGTACTCGTTATAAGTTATTTGTTAGTCAGGAACTCAGTGGATTTTGCTTACGGTGGAGGTGACGAGGTCCCTGGCAGATTCAGCAGAGGCCTCTGACAGATGCTTTGCAATGCAAATCACATCATTATGACAAAATGTGAGATTATTCTTGGATGTCGGCTGGCACCGGGGAGCTGTATTAAACGGCTTCTAATGTCATTTTATTCTGGTGGGGCGCGCAGACAACACAGATACACAAAATCGAATAAAGATAATCACAGCTCGGCAGGCTTTTAAAATAACCCGAAAAACACACTCAGAAAACATCAAAGTTATTCACAAAACAGATGGCCTTGATGTATCTCTTTTGGAAAGTGTCTTCAGATGCTAATTAAAGGACATTAATTGACATCGGCTTTAAATTGCTTTTGACAAGCAGGAAAGCAGGTAGTGGGAAGAGAAAGGCTGTGCGGATGAGTCGATGCTAATTGTGAGCCTGCGCTCCGGAATACATGTGTTTGATCATGACACGTGCATTGGAGGCTGCCAGAGGTCGGGTTTCTCTGCACTACTTTAGCGCCTGCCTTTGCCGCTTTTTTTTTTTTTTTTTTTTTCAGCTTGAAAAGTATCTTCTCGTCACCGCTCTCTGCTGACTGCCTGTGACAGCTTGGGAGGATGTATGGAGAGCAGTCGCTGGGGGTACATTATAGATGTTCTCACGCTTCACTGTTTCTTCCATTAAATCTACTCAAGAATCAAATTAGCTTTCTTTCCTCATGTGTTTTTTTTTTTTTTCAAAGCCCACCAAAGGCGCCCGGCTCCGTATTGTGGCCCTGATAAAGTGCTGTGAAGGAATGAATAAATGGAGAAATGGAATAAGTAATAATAGTAATTTTTTTTTTTTCGTGGGGGGGGTGGGTAATGCAGACTAATCAGCCTCTACTGTGGCTGCTGGGAAACTCATTAGCATACAGAAATATGCTTTTTCCACTTTATTGGGTCCTAATTGTTGATTTCTCTGACTGGATGGCTGCCTCCCCTCGGATAATGATGCCATACCATCCTCCATATGGGGAGAGTCAGCCAGAGATGAAGGGAAAGAGGGAAGAAACTGAGGAAATGAAAGCTATGAGCCATTCATTTACACCTCTTCCTCCGCCATCTTTCTTTTGACAGTTGAAAAACAAAGTGTATCCTGGCTCCTGCGTGTGAGCAGGAGAGGGGAAATTGAATAAATATGGTGTAAGACAGAGGATTGGACATCACAGGTCTCTTTCTTTGAAGACGACTACAGACGGGGCTCATCCGGAGCAGCGAGAATTCTGCCGACTTCAAAAAAAAAGAAAGTAATAAATATGTGATAGGTGTCAACTGAACCAAAACAACACCGCCTGCACTCCCACTATAAAGAGAGCCACTGCGGCTTTAATGTATCTTTTATGCGTTTCAGTCTAAGGATGCTCTTGACATCACATCTCCAGTCCCTGCCTTAGTCAAAGGATGTTGCGTCCGATGTTTAAGTGGGACTAAATAAACCTAATGTAATGCCTTTTTTTCATGTCGGCAACATATTAGTCTGTGTAATTTCTCCGCTCTGTGTCGCTTCAGCAGCTCATGCATCAAATTAACAAAATATCTTATTTGCATCTTTTCTGCATTAATGACTCAGATGGAGGGAATTGTATTTATATTGCAGTGTGGCTGGAGGAAGAATGACTTCAGGTTTGGTTACTGTTTTTTTTTTTAAAGGCACATAGCTAGCTCACTGTCACTAAAAGGGCTGCTGTAGTCATGTGTATTAGTTTTTGTTTGTCACAATTTGTGGTGTTTCTGCAACTAATATACAATATGAAGGTGAGTTAGCAGCTGGAGCTTCAATGCCGCAGCTGCCCTCCCAGCACATACCAGCAACAGGGTCATTATCTCATAAGGCCTCTCACCTACAAATATTAATATATGCCACAAATATTTCAGTGTGTTCAAACTTTTATAGATCATTGCCAGAAGCACTTACAGAGCTTCTGTAACCTTTCAAAAGAGCCCCAAACCATGCCTGTACTCCAAATGGCTCAACGACAGCTTTGAATGTACTTTGATTATCTCATCATTTACATACATTTTTCAAGAATGGTAGGAGAATGACAAAATACATAATTTGCAACTGCACTAAAATTAAGGCTTAAATAACATGTCTTTTGAATCTGCGTCAGTGTGTATCTAAGCAGCAGCAACAAGACGGTCATAAAAATGTGGTCGGCGTCTTCGTATCAGATATTTCTCTAATGGGCAGTATGTGTTTCAGCAATAAAGCCGGGGGAAAAAAAAGATGGTCAAAAAAACAAAAATGTAGCATATTTTGGAGGAGCTACCAGCCACCGTATCATCATGTGCCAAAAACAAAAACATAGTCCTTTAGGTTAAAGTAGCTGTTTGGAGACTTTTGTCCACTTGGTTAAGGTTTGGAAATGATCATGGTCATAGTTTAAAGTGAAACTCTCGCCAAAAAGCAACCAAGGCTTTATTTGTGATTAAATATGAGTCAAACCATTGTGTAAATGCATAATTACGACGAAAGAGGCACTTTTAAGATTTACCGTGGTTTCGTTTTCTGGCAAGCTAATTTTCAATGGGGTGCAGGGGCATTCTGACGCTAGCATCAAAATCGCTTTTTTTAAAACACGAAGAAGGCTCGACACAACATGAAACTTTGCTCATAGTATCAACAGGGTCTCTACACATGAACACAAGCATTGAGAACATTGTTTGTGTATGCAGAGTTTACTTAAAAGAAGGTTTTGAACTACTCAGCATTGGAGCTGGATCTCCGGCGCGCCGCCGTCAAAGCAGACAAAAAATGTTGATCCCCGAGTGTGACCTAACAGGCAGGAGAGTAATGGTGGACCCCCTACCTGTTAGGTTGCACTCGGGGATCGACACTTTTTGTCTGCCATGACGGCGGCGCGACAGAGGTGCTACTGCTAACGTGAGTTGTCCAAAAACCTTCTTTTTAGTAAACTCTGCGTACACAAACAACGTTCTCAATGCTCAAATAAATTTTACTTAAATAACCCAAAATCATAATCACATTGCCTCAGCGGGCTTTACAATCTACAGTAAATGACACCCTCTTTCCTTAAACCCCGGTTGTGAGTGAGGTAAAACTTGCTATATTGAGAAAAAAAAAAAAACTTTTAACAGGGAGAAAAAAAGATGGAAGATAGAATAGTCTTACCGAGTGGTAAAAATCAACAATTAGACAAATAAGAAAACCCTCTCATGGTCTTACAGTGTATTAGGAGACTAGAGATATTTGATCCAGTAAAATTAACTTTGGAAGTTAATTCAAATAAGACTGTAAATTAGATGCAATCATACAGAAGCAACATGATAACCACATCAGATAAAAGTACTATTGGAGGAATGGTATTGAACCTGCTACCCGCTTTCATTCCCCTCACCTCTGCCCTGCCACACCTTGGCAGGTGGGGGCCTTTGGTGGAAAATCTCCTGCTAAGCGCAGGCTTATGTGAGATGATCCCAATTCAGGCAAATAAAGAGAAAATAATTATTTCATCACAATTTCATAATATATGATGTAGTTGAGGTGAGCTTTATTGACCCTTCTAGACTCTTAATCTGCCTTAGAAGTGAATACTTCAACCTTGAGCAGAGATCAAACACTCTTTATTCATCATCAGTATTTGATGCTAAATTTATATTCAGAAGTTGTTCAACAGTTGCTTCACCCACACTTAGAGAGATCATTAGGATGCCTGTACTACACTTGCACGTCCGCATCAACTGTTCAAACCAGGACAGACAAGTTCAACACTAATTCATCATATACTAATTTTTTTTTAAAATGTATCATACAGAGTCATCTGTCAAGCATAGTGGCTCAAATTTCGGGCTTTTGAGGAGAATTAAGTGTCAACAGAAGCGTGCAGGTGCATTAATGTAGAAAATAGACTTTAACACAGGCATCTGAGACACTGAACTCCTTCAATTTTGTATGTGAGCCTGACCTCCTCAAAGGTGGAATCTGTTGAATGAAATGCTCCTACAAGCAGTAAATCATCATCACACGCCATAAATTTAGTCATTTGATTAAAATGAATACTCAGACAGCCGAGCTGCAGCTGTAGAGTGAATCCTTTCTGATTGAAACATCCCTGCTGTGAACCAAATCAAACAGTAGAAAATATATTGCACCTGTGTACATCCATAATATGTCAAACGGACATTAGCATTTAAATAAAGTTCTACAGCTCTGTTGAGGAAGACATTATTGATGATAGATGTGGCTTATTATTATCAGGAGCACAGCAGGAACGGTGGGCCACCCCTCATCAGGAGAGACATGGGCAGCTATTATTAGTTACAGTGTGTGACAGTTTGTGTGTGTGTGTGTGTGTGTGTGTGTGTAAAGGAGTGTAATCCATTATGATGCATCCTGGTGATGTCGGCTGTTCAACACTCCTTCGTCATAAAGACGTTGCCTGTGGAGAGGGAAAGTGCTTTTTACAGATTGCTGTGGGTAAGGCTTTACTTTAAAGTTATCATTTGTAGAATATGGCCGACAACAACAACTGCTGTTTTCTGCTAGGTATCCTCAGCTGTTGCTATCCACTGTTAGCTAATTCGTTCGTGGAGCAGTTGCCCTTTGGTTTGTCTGGACTGGGTCCTGGGACAACAGAGTGACCATGAGTCACCGCAAAGTTGAACTGAGATCAACCTCCAAGACCAAATTGAGTTTACTTTTACAGCAGGGAATACAATCCATCTCCAATGGCTCTGACCCAGACTATAACTTTGGAGACGACAAGACGTCAACACTGCTGATTGTTCGCACTCACACATTTCTCCTTTAACTTCTATTTATCATCAAAACGCAGTATATCAACACTTAATAGATGGTTTATAACACTAAAAAATGGCCTAAATCTACCTACCACATTTCAAAATGTGTTTGTCTCAATGCAACTGTTCTAAGCAACCACAACTTGTGTATGAATCACTAACAACAAAAGCTATAATCAGATTTAAAGCTGCCATGAGGAGCCGTCATGTTTTGCTGATTCTGGCGGCCCCTGTGGATGAAGTCGGTATGAGCACCACCCTATCCAATCAGAAAAAATAAGTCAGAGTCCAACCTGGTGACAGTATTATATATAATAACTCTATTGAAACTGTCTCGCTAATGGTCTGATTATTATTGTTTATTTTTTTTATGTAGGTCACGGAGGCATCAGTATCACATTGAGACAGTTCCTTATCCAGTTCAGAACTACTTGCAGTACATTCGATGATTTATTTACAAATTCTTATAGTGGGTTATGAAACATTTAGTAACTGTTCACACACACTTACAAATCATTTGCAGGCTGGTGCATGTTTTCAAAACACATTGGAATCATAATCAGCTTCAAGTATGAGTACACAAACAAGGAGTTTGACTCCAGTCAAGTTTGCTCTGTAGTGTACAGGGAATAGTTTTTAGTTTAGTTAAAAAGAAAATAAATAATGAAATGAAATTAAAAATGTAGACTATTATTTTCCAGATTTTGCAATTGTAAGAAGTGCAGAATTAGGGGAAGGGCTGTTTCTCCTGAAGTCTGCTGTCATCTTTACAGTCTACGAGTGGGTTCAGCTCCAGATGGTTCTGACCACACCAGAGGGGCCGGCTGCTCCGCCTCCCGTCAACGTCCCGGATGAGACCACTGACTGTGGTGTTGTCTCCAAACTTCAAGAATTTCACAGAAGGGTTCCATGAGTGTAGAGGGAGAAGAGCAGTGTAGAAAGGATACACTCTTGGGGCCGTCAGTGCTGGGTCTGGAAGCTGGTGATCCACTGACAGGTGGAGGCTGACACAGTGAGCTGGGTGAGCTTCTGGTGGAGGATCTCGGGGATAATGGTGTTATACGCCATACCGAAGTCCACAGACAGGATCCTTGCGTAGGTACCTGGGGAGTTGAGGTGATGCTACCTGTAGCACTGTCCCTGGACCTCGACCTGGGTGAGGGGTGTGAAAGAGTTCCTTTCAAACCTGGTGTAGAAGGTCGTTTTCCAGCCGGTGTTCCACAGGGTGGGGGGATGGTCTCCTGTAGTCCGTAATTTTCTGCAGGCCTTTCCAAACTGACAATGTTGTTGGCTGAGTAGCTATTTCTTAGCTCCTCAGTGTTGCTCCTCTTAGCTACCCTGATCTCCTCCGTCAGTGAGTTTCCTGCTTGTACACTGCCCTGTCGCCCGACTTTAGGTGTAAAACAGGGTTTATTGTTGTTGTATGTGCGGAAGGTCTTGGTCTGCACACACATATCCTCACAAAAAAACTAATGTAAGATGTCACAGTATCAGTGAGTTCATAAGACAAATACATACTATTCATTCTTGACCTCAGAAATAGTCAAATGATGGTTTTCTTGAATCAAGGGTCACTTACTTGTTGTTGTTTACTTATAGATACAATTACATCCATGAATTCTATATATTTATGAATATAATTAACAAACACATAATGTTTTGTATTCATATAAAACATAACATTGTCTACAATCTTGTATTATATAGTAGTAATACATTAATTTACTATTCATGTAGCAGATACAGATGTTATACAGGCGGTGTTATAGTTGTTGACAAGTAGATTCATTAATACTTAAATACATATGGTCTCATATCTGCTTACAACGTCTCTATAATGTGCTATAAACAATTCATCAATTATTTACACAGCCCAAAAATTACGCATTTTTAGTTTTTAGTTTCAGTGGGTGGAAATACAACATTCAAATGTTTAACACAATGTTTGTGTCTGTTAAACTGTGCAGACACAAACAAGCTTACAGTCTGTTGGTGATGCATGTATATGTAATAAAGTATTCATGCGCTAATATTGCCTCAGGAATGAGGTTGGATCAACTGATAATTCGAGTCTAGAGCTCTTTTCATCTTTAAAGTGCAAAGGGGGGAAAAAAGAGCAAGAAGCCGTGAATATAAGGCGAGAGCTATAAAATTGAGAGAGAAGCAGAGCAAGAGTAATCCACAGACAGAAAATGATAAGAATCGAGAGATGAAGGGGTTTGAGGCTGAGGCTGATGGTTGAACTGCTCAAGGAGGAGGCTGTAATGGCCTCCTAATAACTTGGACAAGTTGGCGCTGTTGAAATATGGATAAGACAAGAACTGAGGCGCACTCATAAATACCATTAGAAAGACTTGGGGAGGAGGGAACAACAGGATCGGGATGATATGAGGAATGGCGAAGGATAGAGTGGAGGGTAATTACTGTGAATACACAGTGAGAGGAAGGGAAAGAGGGAGTAAAACAGATGCACAGAGCAGGGATGTCGGAGGAATTGGAGCAAGGGAGGAAAAATGGATCGGATGAGGATAAGACTAAGGTGATATAGCAGCTCCTGATGTTGATAAAGGAACATCGAAAAAAAAAACATAAAGTCACTATATAGCCCTCAGTTGCTTTTCAGTTTATATAGAATGTCATATGAAAGGTAAATGTAACACATCATGATCAGTTTACTAATGACAATGTATACATTTATATCTGTATAAGTTCTCTGAAGGAAGCTTTCTGAATCTGAGAAAAATAACCACAGAGTTATAGAGTAAAAATAAACATTTAACCCTTTCATGCATAGAGGTCACTACAGTGTACAGCTATTTTAAAAGCTGTTTTCTTGTATTTGCATAAGTTTTGATGGCATAGTTGCACATCAACCACTTCAGTGGACACTATTGCATCATCTAAGACACTGCCATCCATTGCAAAGCCATTGCAAGTGAAAAAAAAGTGAAAGTGAAACCAAGATGGCCGACAGACAGTCAGCAACACCAAGTTGCTCATTTGTTTCTGATCAAAGCTTCTATAAAAAGAGACCCTTGCAGGTAAGAAAAATATGGTGACATCAAGTAACATCAAAGGAGTCATGCAATTGCTAAATTTTCCAAGTATTGATTTTATTTTGGGAAGAAATTATGATTAATCACATGTCCACTAAATTGTACGTCATGCATCACAGGCTATATTTCAACTACAATCCATAGGCTACGATTAGTATATTACCACTGCTGTTCTTGAAAATACTTCATCTGCAGTAACTTTTTTGGCTGTAAATCAACATGTTTATGTTTTTAGAATGTAACTTAGAAGTTTTTGTGTATCTTACTTTGTAGAGCTTAGGGGCAGAGCATAATAGACAGGCCTACAAGATAGTGGAAGAATTACTACAGTCAAGTGAGGATGAGGATGCTAGTAGCAGTAACAGGAAGGACTAGCAAATGCTAGCAGTAGTGACAGTGGAGCTGAGGACACTGAGTCTGAAGAAGGATGCTGAGGGCGATGAGGCTGAGGGAGCTGAGGATGCATGTCACACATTTACTAGATCGCCCAGTGGTCCACATGGCCCCTTCCTGCATTGGACAGTCTCCATCTGACGTTGACCAGGGATGGAGCAAGAGAGAAAAGAATATGCTCAACATTCCAAGGCCATTTTCCGTGAAGCTGTACAATCAGCATATGGGAGGAATAGATCTAATGGATCAGTGCGTTGCTATGTATCCCCACAGATGCAAAAACATACAATGGTACATCCAGGTGTTCTTTCACTTCCTTGACGTGACCACTGTGAATGCCAGGCACCTCTACAGAATGTCTGGGTTGGAACAGAAGGATCTTCTGCACTTCAAGGCATGTACAGCTTGTGCACTTATAAATGCAGAATCCATCAATGCCACCCCACCTCCAGTGAAGCGCAGACATGTGTCCAAGGCACCTCCTGAGATCCGATTTGGCCCTGGAAACCATTGGCCCCAGCTCACCGAAGCAAAAAATGCTAGCAGATGCCATAATGCTGTGTGTGGATGAACAACCAAGTGCATCTGCATGCAGTGTCTTGTGGCTTTGTGCCCTGGGTGCTTTGCCAATTATCACTGAAAATAGTCTCTACGCAAGGAGCAACTAGCATGCTTTAACAAGAAATCTATGATGCATGCCACCTCTACTCAAGATACTGTAGGATCCATATTTAGTTCAGAGACTTGTTATTAGTGTCATACTATCATCACTTCAGAGAATATACCAGGTCCATTTTTATGCCAGTGGTCTGTTTTGACCTGGATAAAACAGATTTTAGTTCTGATTTTGATGTGCTTGCAAAGTTTAGGGTAGGATTCCTTGTAATATAGCTAGCCATTATATTATTTTATAGTTCACATCACATTTGACATTTCAACCCACTTTATTATGTAGGTTTATTAATTTATTTGTTAAATACATATTTTTACAAAAACGCATGATGTACACCTGAGTGGACATGTAATTATATCTTTATAAAACATGAATTGAAAATAAATAAATTTCAAACCTTATTTTTCATGCCTAAAGATTGATAAAAACACTTAGTAAAAAAATCCAGACTGAGGTTATCATAATTCATGCATGAAAGGGTTAAAAGTGCCCGAAATCGTATTAATCCCATTTTCTTAATCCCATTTTTGCTATGAGCAGCATGGTTTTATATGAGCAATGTGATGTTTTCTGTCAAAATTAGAACAGCTTTGGTTATTTCTAGGGACAGACTTGGGTTTGTGTTGTGGTCTGAGCTTTTCTTGCTGGTTTGAACAGGTTGGGGCTCAGCTTGGGAAAGGGTAATGTCATATACACAAATGTCACATGCACTAATCAGGATTTAGCTAAATTTATATCAAAGGCTATCAGACATAAGCCTTTCCCTCCCACAGCTTGCCTACACGATGCTGACTTGCTGACCAAGAGCAACGCTGTGTTGTGTTTGGGGAAAATGCTCCATGTAAATGTTCCGTGTGATTCTCTTGTCTTGTTTTAAGTGTTGTATTTACAAGGAATCATTAAAAACATTCAACATTTTTTTGAATGCCATAATATAAAACACTTATTTTATAGCTAAAGGTAAGTTTATAGCAAAACTAATGATCAGAGGAGGTTTGTAAAAGTGTAATTTGAGTTTCATCAGTCATAGTGAAACAGCCTCCAATCAACATAAAAGGAAGGGAGAAGAAATGATGAATACTGATTTCGTAACATCGGGGACACAAATTTTCACGGTGAGCATTTTAATTTGACTCACCTAAGGCATGTGTCTTGGGTAATGTTTGATTTTTCATTGGCTCATTTGTTGCTGGTCTCCAAATAAAGTCCAGTCATTAGCCTGTTCTACAAAGAGTGCTGTTTCATTTTGTAGAGGTTTTATTTGTTAAAGCTTACATGACGTCGATGTATTTGCTTTTAGTCTGCATGTCCATGCAACTCATCTGTACAGCTGACAACAAGAATGTTGGAATGATGCCGTAATGATCCTTCCTACTTTGATTGGTTCCTTGCGATGTGGGCCGCACATGTTTCCAACGGAAAGGGGGAAGTTCGAGGGGCGCTTCATTCAGCTGTGACAAGGACTGCAGAAAGGGTATGCCCAAAAAACAAAGAGATGTTATTATGGTGCATATTGGAGGCGTAGGATCGAGTGTGACAGGAGCTGGCTCCAAAGTCGAGACGAAATAAAGTCACAATATCTTTACTGCAGAGAAATCTGTCTCTCATGAGCTCCCAAACTTAGTGGTAATGTCAAACCAAACTGCTGGAAAACCCCTTTAACTGTCAAGAACATGCTTTCATGTACTGATGAAATAATACCAACATTATTGACCGCATCGTAATAATTGGACATTATCCTGTTTTTGTTTTTATTAAATAAATGTACAAAATCAAATGTGCCTTTTAAATTACTTGCTATATTTCAAGGTATGCATATTTGCCATAACATAGAGTGATGAAAGTATTAAAATATTGACAAGATATTCCATTATTATCACAATGGATAGAGGGAGGACAGTTTATGGAACGGGCGCTAGGAAGGAAATAGAAGGAAAAAGAAGGCGGGATGGGGAAAAAGTGAGGAGGAGAAAACTGTATTTCTGTCTCTCTGTTTGTGTTTGTCTAAATAAGAGGGCGCGGGAAGGCAATGCATAAAAGACTCAATCATGCAAGTTGCAGGGACGTCGATGACTCTGTGTAGCGGGCGGCATGTTTGGACGCGGTGACTCATTTTCCACTTCAGTGGTGGGTCATGTTCAACACAGCACCCCTGCAGACATTATCTAACACACACAAGCAAACACACACTGTACTGTGAAAACTCTCAAACAAGTTTGACTGACGCAAAAAAAAAAGAAAAGCTGAGTTACTGGGGAAGGAGAGAAAAATGAGTCGTTTCCGAGAAAGCTATTATTTCAGCGCTGAGCGTGAGATTGCCTCTGACTGTGATCTATGAGACAACGTCCCAACTCTCTTACTTTGAGATGTGATATCCCCCGGGACATTTATGACCGGCGTGCTGTCACTCGTATATTACATCAGTTGTTACCTTGTAATGGCTCCAGAGCAAACAGGAGCCTCTGGTGTGGTCGTATTTCTATCTCCGTATTTTACATATCTATATATCTTCGGTGGTGAAGGCCTGTGAGTTCAGGCTCCCTCTCTATCTCTTCAGCTGATGCCGTTTTCCACTGCTGCCAAAAGCATAGTGCAAATGATTTATTAAGTTTATGACGATGTTGATCACGATGGTAATAGAGACAAGTCAGAATTCTGGAAAAACACACATCCAGTCAAGCTAGCAAATGCAAAGAGGCCAATAGATGGAGAACCATGTCAGGTGAAAGTAAATCAAAAACTTGGAGTTTTTTTTTGGAGAGGCTGAGTTTTGGAGACTGTGTCAGGAAAGATATATATTAAAGTACAGTTTAACTATCATGTATAATATGCAGTTTAAAAATTGAAAACAAAAAAAATTAAGTACCCTACACATATGATTAGCCACAAATTTGTCTAAGTGTTGCTTCACACTGAAATGTCAGATTTAGCTGACCTGGTGGATCACAACCCTCATTTTCTTTTCACCAAGTCATGTTGTTAAACAACAAGCAGTGTTTCAAGCAACCAGAAGAGTTTTGAAGTTGGAAAAAAATGTCATCCAAAAACTCTCAAAATCTGGTAAATTGCCCAGCGCTTGTGTAAGCACTGGCATATGAGACCTGGGAAAGCCTCAACCCCTGTTTAAGCTAGTTGGGTTTTAGAACTGAAGCAAACAAGTTTGCAGCCTGGTACAGAAATTATTTTCTTGGTGTCTGTGATGTTTTATAAGAATCGCTTGTTTAAATTATATTAAGACTATCTAATATGATTAGGCATAAACAGTGACAGTTAAACACAACCTGACTGCTATGCCTCACTTCAGCTCATTTGTTCAGCTAACAGTGATCTTGACCTTTTGTCTCGTCTTTGTGGCATCAATGCCCCTCAGAGAATTTTTCATGCAAATATTGGACGATTAATAAGGTTTGCTGTGTAATTCATTGGACTAAAACACTGGAGCAGAGGGACAGACACTGGTATTTTGGATTAACTCGCAACCCTTTCACTGTCGACAGGCAGAAAGCTGCTGGAGACAGCAAGCTCTAGAGAAAGCCAGCCGTGGCAGTGCCGGGAGCTTCTGGAGGAATAAATACTGGGAGTTCAGCAAATCTGTTTATTAAGCAAACTCTACAATGCAAGATGCTTCTGGACATTTCTATCCCACTTTTCCAGTCTGCTGACCGCTGAAAGCGCTTTACAACAGTGACATTTACCCATTCACACACACATTCATGCACTGATGGCAAAGGCTGCCATGCAAGGTGCCAACTGCTCATCAGGAGCAATTTGGGGTTCAGTGTCCTATCGCAGGACACGAACAGGCGACCTTTTGATTACTGGACGACCCGCTCTACCTGAGCCAAAGCCACCCCTCAATGGCTGACCACCACACACACACCACCACCACATATGAACTGTAACCGAGACACTGGTCGTACACCTCATTTAAATTTCTCGCCCCTCCTCTGCGCCCTGTTTCCACAGCTAATTTGACTGGAGGCAAGCGGCAGAAGAAGAACATCTTCATCCAACCAGCTGTGAATGTGTTTATGCCTCGGTTATGGCTCTGCCTCACCCCATCGTACATTTATTTTTAAATTGGTTCACTCTACTTTACGCCGTGAGGGTGCGTCTCATCGCAGCTAGCCGTTGTCGGATGTCTACATAAACATTTGTTATGGTCGGGGCAGCAGTGATTGTGCAGTTTGTAGGTCACGCAGGAAGAATGAGGTGACATTATTGGATAGGCAGACGGGGGACTGTGGGGGCGGACGCTTTTGTTGCAGTTGTCAAATAAAAAAAAAAAAGCATAGGGCACATTTGCATCTGCTGGCATCTGCCACACACTCCGGTGACAGGAGACTCATAATTCAAAAACATATGCAAGTGCACACACAGCTAGGCTTGTTCAAACGAGCACACAGACATACACACACACACACACACACACACACACACACACACATTTCATGCCCAGAGTCAAGTTGCTTCACTTCCTCCTCTGCTTCCTCCACCGTCCTGTTTTCCCTCGCAACCTTCTACAACAACAACACGCTTGGGGTGTGTATGAGGGTGTGTGTGTTTTGCCCGGCATTTAGCCAGTGTATAGCTAATAATGGAGTCCACTCAGGCCTGTCTGACAGCATTGTTATTAGCCCCCTCCTCTCAATTACCAGCCACTAGTCAGTGGGGTGTGCACACTTTGACACACACGGACGCACATTCACACACACACACACACACACACACACGCGCATGCATATTCACTCATGCGGGCACAAATGCAAACGAGACACAAGAAGATGAGAATATTTCAAGCGGGGAAATTGGGAAGGGAGAGTAATCGCTGTCCCACGGAGTCAAATGTGACAACAAAAAGTCAACCTCTGCTTTGGCCGTCGAGCCGTATTAAAGAGGCCGCTGGCAGGAGATATGAGAAATTATGCAAATTAGTTTCCGGCTGTATTTCCAGATGACTGACAGGCTCCCTAACTGGCAATTAGCATGTGTTGGTCTCTCATTGGCCAGAGCTGTGACTGTCTGGTGACAAGTGAAATGGATATACCCTCCTGGCTCTCAGCCATTTAATCACATCTCTCTGTTTGTCTCTGTCCCCCTCTGTGTGTGTTTGTCTCCCCCCTCTCTCCCTTTTCAGTCTTTCTCCACTTCCTCAGTCTTCCACGGCTGTGTCACTATTTGTCCATCCGGGTTTTTTTTCAGCTCCTTCGCAAAAGAGCTGAAAACAGGCCAAACAAATTAAGTTTTCCTTCGGGGGTAAAAGCTCAAAAATGTAATGTAGTCATAAATTAAATATATGGTGTTTAATAGTGCTGATTGAGTGGTGCACTTTCATACATTTAGGCGATTCACAGGATGCATTTTAAATTAAGAATTCTTACATTCCCCTTCCTGGTAAATGTTTTTCAAAACTTTCAAAGCTTTTCTGTGATCCTGTGCTCGTTCAGAGCCACAGGAGACATGAAGGCTGACCAGTAATCTTCAAACTGACCTGAATGTTTGCATATATTAACTGGCATTCATCTGGTTACTTCTCAAAGGTCTGGATTAGGGAAGATTTCCTCCACCATATAAATCATAATTTACGCCTTGATTAAACACTACGAGGCGAAAACAAAAAATAAACTTTTCTCTTGTGGAGACTTTTGCTCAACTTTTGACGTGCTGTTGGCTTACAGACGGGGAAAGGGTTTCTGTGACTTTTTGTTTGCTCGATAATCTACAATCCTCCCAACCATTTGCGCTTATATTTATTCTCAGCTGGATTTTATATTTTCTTAAAACCTTTTTCCTTACGACGCCTTTGGGAACGTTCGATATTGTTTTTATTCATACAGTTTTTATTCTATTTTATTCAGTTTAGACGCGCGGACAACAAAGTGGAATCGGAATCTGTGGATGTTCGCTAGCGGCTAGCTACACGGCCCACCTCCCGATGCGATGGACCGGACGCATCGGCACGTCCAAAACCGGACCTTGGGTAAATAATGTCCGCCACGCTTTTTCGCGAACGTTGCCGTCACGTTTCTCTTTGTTTCTGGTGCAGGAAGAAACGGTAAAAACAGGCTTTTGTCACGAAAGTGTCGAAGCAGCAAGTTTGGTTGTTGAGGAACAGGAAGTTGTGGGAGGGACCTAGGCGGATGATTGACATGCAACGACGGTCGGTGTGTAGACAGCGATATTGAGAGTTGAGAGATTTGTGACATTTAGCGTGTTTGGAGTGTGTAGTTAGTGTGTTATGTAGTGTTTGGTGTAGTGTGTTTAGTGAGTAGTGGAGTCGGTTTTTTGTTTAATGAGTCAGAATGAGGAGAAGCTGAATGTGGAGCAGGCAGTGCAGCTCTTCATTCAGCTGGAAGGAGCACAGGCAGACCTGAGCATTGCCTGCATTTAAATGTAAATAGTTACATATAACTTTGTACATTTTTTAAATGTATGCACAAATTTAGCAAACAACAATGTATATTTGCATTATCAGTAAAAAAAAAATGGTTTGTTAAACATATTTGTGGTTTTCACAGTAAAAAAATCTAACTTTTTCTACTCAGATTTTATGTTTTTTTTGTGATTTTAGGTCCATTGTGTTAATACAGTATGTCAAAATGAAAAAATAACTGTACAGTCACACATGTGAGGTTGTGCTGAAAATATTGACACCAAGTAAATAGTTTTTAAGGTGAAATATAATGGCAAAATCAAAAATAGTCAAAAACAGCCAATTATACCCTGGAATATCGGATGTCACAACAAACCTAAATATCCCTGACGCCTTCAAACACAGCCTCATTTGGCCATCCATGAAAAAGCTGCTTAACCTCCCACTTTTTTATAGGAATACACTTTTCTTACGGGCACTGCACTAGTATCCGAAATGTACAAAGCTGTAGCTTCGTCTCGCTCTTCGTACGCCATCTTTCTCGAATGCCGAGGCCAAGTTTGTTGTTGCTGGTGACATAAAGAGGTCAGCCGGAGGTGGCTCTGTTACCACTAGTTGATATGGGTACAGCGCCACCTATTGTACCAGGTATGACATGCTTCGGCCAATAATTTGATTTTCTCACAGGCATGTATACTCGGACAATTGAGTAGCATAGTCGAACTATAGATGTAATCTGACTAAGCTGTGATGTAAACGTACTGAGAGTATGAATTATTATACAAAAGATGTTAATTATTGGCTAAGTAAAGTCTTTAGTAATGGACCTAAAGAGACGCATGAAGGCTACAATGATTTTAATGTTTATTTGAGAGATGAGAGATAATGTAAATCCCTCAACATGTCAACCACAGGCTAAAATCAGAATAATTAAGCGCTTTGACTCAGTCGAAGTTTGTGTTGCATAATACAAACTGCATAAGTGATGTTCCCTTGTAGCATTCCTATGGTTTGATATCATATACGTTGATAAATTATTCATCACAGCATGGACAAGTGCACAGCGGACTTATCTGCTTGTAAAAAAAAATGGTCGGGAGGGAAAGGGGGACGGAGAGAGGAGTGTGAGGAAACGAGCAGGAAAAGAGTGCGCGAGGAGACGCGAAGAAAGCAATGTGTCGCTTTAAGACCCCTCACATGTGTTGGCTGCTCAGCAATGAACATATCATCGCGGATTAGTCCCTACCTACGGAAGACTGGATTTCATCAATGCCATCTAACGAGTCCAAATGCCGCTTTAAGCAAGCAAGCCTATTAATTCACGGGGTGCGAGGGTTCATTGATTGCTGTAGCTGTGCTTGTTTGGTGGAAGTGAGCTGCTGAGAGAGAACGTCTCAATCAGATGAGCAACACGATCATCCAGCCGCGGTCATCCTCGTCTGTCCTTATGACGAAGGAGCAAATTCCACACAGCCGCTGCCACAGGGTGAACTGCAGCACACTCCCTCAAGTAGACAATCTGAATTATCATAATTAGTATTAATCTGGATGAAAATCACATCCAGTGGAAGCGAAGCACCTCTCATATGAGACTACAGAAAGAGACCAGTGCATGATTATTAGGATATGGTGTGCTTGACGTGTAAATTGTCTCATCATATACCGAGAATACAGTTTATCTGCATGATCAACTGTTCACTTTACAAGCGAATGTAAAAACCACTGAATAAACGCATTTCATGCATCATTTAAAAGGCATCTTAATGAAAAGACCCTTTTTCACTCTTGGATTTGTTTTATTCTGCCAAACGTCGTCATTTCACTCTCTGTCTCTCTGAAAATCCTTCATGTTTCTCTCAGTTGCACAACAATAATGCATAACACCTTTGCAGTGGCCTAAGCTTGAATTTTTGGTCTGCATTTCCCTTCTGGGGGATGAGAAGCGTGAAGTGTGTGTGTTTAAACTCCCTCTTTAATCAAATCTGCTGGATCTCCTCTGGCGTCAAATCCCCTCATGGCATGAGCAAACATCTGGGTTTATATGCGGTTCAAGGCCCACTTCCCTGTATCTGAGCTTACACCCTATCATTTAAGGCGCTGTATAATTTCGGTGTCACACTGACTTGGACGAAAAGCCGGAGACTATCGCTCCATGTAAATGATCCTGTCGTGGTGCTGAGAGATGTGTTCGGCCTTGTTATGTAAAGAAATCAAACACAAAACAAGTCAGTAGGGAAGAAAATGTAATCGTGAGAAAGAAAGACGTGAACTGTGTAAATGCACAATATGTAACTTCTGAAAAAAACAACAAAACAAAAGACAAAAGTAGCACAGGGTCATGGGAGTTGATGTCTTTATGGTTAAACGGCCACGATTACCAAATACCAGAATTCTATCCATGTGTTCCAGGCAGAAATGTTCCCAGACGAGGTCGCGCATGAACGTTTTGTTCAATCAATATTAATCACGATCCCTTACTCTCTGACTCTCTCCCGGAAGTTATAGTGCCAGGCGACCAAATTAAACACACAATCCGGAGTAATGTGGACAGAGAAATCAGCTGTTTAGATGAACAGTACTTCGTCATTCTAATGTTGGGTCAACTGTTCACATGGGATGGGAATAATAGGGTCTGGTGTTTACATGCACAAAAGTGATGCTACTTCACACGTTCTTCTCTCTCGATGGGTCCTTTTGTGTCGTGGTTGTCCGCTCCCTGTCCCGATGATGGATGTCTATTGTCATCTATGTTAAGTTCTCTAAGAGTTAAAAACAAACTCTGCAGCAGACCAGTTCAAGTGGGGAAATGTACGTCAATATGCATTCGGCAAAAGATGGTGGGAATGCATTTAAACTACTCCCTGCTACCAATTAAAACTTGTGTTTGATGAAGGCCTGTTTATTCTGTTTGGGCTTTTAAACAAATAGTTATCTAAATAATTCATGCAAATGCAGCTACTGATCTCAAGCTTTTCAAATAGCATTTTTTTCCAGTAATGCAAGCATCACAAATGAAGTTGAATTTCCCTTCATTTTTCAGGGGTGGAGGGAAAACTAATAGATACTTCAATGTCTGTTGGAGGTAGGGCGAGCAGTTCTGGAGAAAGAAGAAGAAGAAAGAAGAAAGTTGATAGTGTTGAGTCTGATACCCCGGTTATCTGTGCTCGACGAATGACACTCAACAATAAACACAAGTGGCTCGGACCAAGCCACCATCCAGAGGCGCTGGTGTTTGACGTCCTGGGATCTTTTTTCTCACCCGCCCTTTAAAATGAAAAGAACACTGAAATGGTAATGTGAGAAGACCCTTGATAGTGCTTTCGATATGTCCTTTTTCTTTTTTAAAATATGTGTCAAAATATGTTCTTTTTTATTTTTTTTTAAGCAAATTTGTACCGTCCTTGTAAGTGCTTTGACAAAGCAGGCTTTAGTCCTGCCTGTACATTTAGAGAGGGAGAGTGACCGTGGTGTCCGACACAGACAGAGGATTGTGAGCTACGGTGCACAGATTGCCCAAAGCATAAGCCGATTTAGGACTTGTCGAGGTCGGAGATAGACCCGTAGAGCTGGCGTGTACATATCTGAGAGGGCGGCACCGAAGCAGATGGAGAAATAAAATGAGATAGAGAAAATCAATCCTATCAGACAGTGGTGGTGGTCATGCCATTTCAAATAAGGATCATAGGTGCCCTGCAGCTCGGCCCTGAGCCACTTTCTCTTGTTTTCTGCTGAATGGTGTGCCTCCACTCTCTGCCTCCTTCTTATTCACGCAGATGTATTGAATATGTGGCAAAAGCCCTTGTTCTCTTGATGGACAAAGATTCCCTCCCTGCATGAATGTGATATAGAAATAAGAACAGGGTCGTCAAAATGTTTTACCTCTAATCTCTTCCCATAAAGCTCAGCAAAGATCATTTTCATTATCGCTTAAGCTTTATTCCTTTTGATTATCTTTTAGTGTCACTGCACTTTCCATTTTCATTTACGGTAACCCATAGGGATCTATAAAAGTGTTTTAAAGGCGTATTCAGGTAACTTTAAAGGAGAAAACCTGTAGCTGCTGTTGTTCCCGTCTCCCCTGCTCTCCTCCTCCCATGAAACGTTTGTGCTGTTGTTCTGTCTGACTGCATGTGTCGCTCCTGTCGCTACCGAAAAAAAAGCAACACTTGATCTCAGTGGATCTAACCCGGACAAAGATCGGTTTAAGCCACAAAAAACAAACCTCACACTGGCTCACGACACGACACACGTACAGTACAGTGCAGCGACTGTAAAACAGCTGGTGTGTCTCTCCCTTTCCTGCTGTATGCTGATAAAAATGCCACATATATCAGCTATGATATCTCCCTTAGCTGTAAAACTTTATTTAAATGCTAATTTGGGTTTGATAGATTAACACAGTGCAAGTACAGTTCCTCTGCAATGCTTGGCTTGCCAGCGGTAACGTGGCCTTCTATGATTGCTTTGATACACCTCACTATTAATGTTGTTTATGTCTTTTTTGCTGCCGGTGTACATCCGAAGACAAATGGGTGTTTTGTTTATGACACTGTATTGCATTTTATCATTTTGAAGACAGGACACTCCTCCCCTCATTGTCGACCCCCACAGCTCATCCACATTGCTGCTATAGGAAGGCAGGCAGAGAAAATGGGTGTGAAAATATAAAAAAAATGAAAGAAATGAAGGAGTAATACTATTTGCCGCGAGTGTCTGTTTTGATCCATCATATATATCCCATTGTAGCTAAGAGTATTTTTGCCGCACTCAGCAACATTCCAAACAAAAATAAGTTATCCAGCCTAAGATTTTGGACATGGGTGATGAATAGCTGTCAGTTTTTATAAAATCTGTCAGCAGAGGCCTTCAAAGTAAAGTCGATCCTCTCTAAACTGCACAAATTGCATCATATCTTTCATCCACTGAGTGAAGGAAAGTGGCCTTTCATCTTTTTTTTTTCCACTTGAATACAATACAGTTTTAATGCAAGCCTTCCGGCAACCGGGGGAGCTAAGGCAATAGCATTTAATTTGGAACATTGGTTTCCTCTACTTCAAATACTGCTGTCAGTGGGGATGGATTTTGAGGGGTCCAAAAAAGCATGTGTTTGTTATTCTTAGAGACGGTGACAGGTCCAAAGCGTGTGCCTAAGTTTCCCTGTTTGATTTTTGCACCCCAAGATATGCTTCAGAAGTGGTTTCCTTGAAAAAAGTTAAGGCAATGAAGTCAGACTCTTGCACAAAAAGATGAGGAGTTAACATCATCTCAGTCTCATGTGTCCTAATCTATCTATTCTTACTTTTTTTTGCACAAACTGGCATCTGCCATCGTTGACTGCCGATGGAACACATGCCACGTGACACCAACGGCGTTATACTGTTGGCTTACAAACCTTGTTAGAAGCTGGAACCAAAACTGACCAGAATCTTTACGCAGACATGAACAAAACAATCATTTTGGACCCCACAAACATTTCACAGTCGTTAAGTCACAATCATGATGTTTTTTAGGAGAAGAGATACTTGTTCTGTACTTTTCAGCAAGCTCTTGAGAGGTACTCATTCTAAAAATGACATGCCTGTGTGATTTTGGTTCTTCTCACGTCAGAGTAAGAGCAAGAACGAAAGCTTTTTGGACCCCTTCCCTCTGGTTGTATGTTTGTCTCCCTCTGTCTGTCAGTGCCCATCAGCCACACGCCACTCTCCCCTGCTGTTTCCGTCCTCCTTGAAGTTCCCCTGTGCCTCCTCTCGTGTCTCTGGTCTCCTGTTTGGGTACGTTTTCGGATTTTGACTTTTGGTTTTTCTATGTTTGATTTGAATTTTGCTTTGGGTTGTACTTTGTTTGGCAGTCTTTGTTACTACTTTGCTTTTTGTCT
The DNA here is from genome assembly GCF_900880675.1 of Sparus aurata. Taxonomy (NCBI): domain Eukaryota; kingdom Metazoa; phylum Chordata; class Actinopteri; order Spariformes; family Sparidae; genus Sparus; species Sparus aurata. Next base: position 25,734,609 of record NC_044197.1, on the reverse strand, counting down.
AGTTTTTGGTCTAGTTCCCTTTTTGTTTTTTTGTACTTGTTCAGCTTTGGTTCAAATAAATTTCGCCTTTTGTTCCCCCTTATCCTGCCTCCCGTGAGACTGCCTTTGGGTCCACCTTAATTCATAACTCAGCCTTAACAACTGGCTGCCCAACAAGTCATTCAAAAAGTCAAAAAGAAAATATGAAATTCATTTAATCACAGCAATTATTTAGAGAAATAAAACACATTTTCTACCAAGCAGCTACAGAAACATGGGAAATGGGACTTAAATCATCCAAAACAATAACTGTGAAGTTGTTGGCAGAGAGAGGCTCTTCGTGCACAAATCCAGCTATTGAAATTTTCATACACTGAGCTTTGGTGGGATTTCAACCGCAGGGGGTTTTGACTGTTAAAGGACTACAAAAAGGACGGGGGGATGAGGCGAGGGCTTCTCTTGTTTTGTGGTCAAATATAGAAAATAATTAGTCTAATCATTACGGGGTTTTGCATGCGGATGATTAGGAAATTAATCTCAGACATACTGTTGTCACGTTTTCAAATTTAGCAAGCATATGATGGTTTATAAACGGGCGCAGAAATCTTGCATGAACATGCACATGTGTATGTTCAGAGTAAAATCAGAGGTAATTCCACAGTTTCTTCGCCTTACAGTAACAGCCGGATTAAGACTCTGAGTGCACAAGAATTCTGGTGTCTCGTCCATCTGGTTCAGGCATGAAACTTCCATGTTCAGGTATTTTTAGATGAAATAGGTTTTACATCCCGCTGCACAAACAAGCTTGTACGCTGGCATGGCTTCGGTTTTTTTCCCCTTCTACATACACAGTTATGCCACAAAGACAGATATGATGGGATGTATGGAAAAATACGGAAAAAGAGCAATACAAAGAAAGGAAAGAGAGGATACATCCCGCCATTGGAGGTGAAACCTGGAATAAGAAAACAAGTGCGGAAGTGTCCGGTGAGAAGAGGACGGTGGATGTGCTGGTATGTGTGTGTGCATGTAATGGGTTGCAAAAGGTGTGTGCGTGCGAAGCCAGGGGTCATCCCAGTCTGGCTGTCTGCGGCTCAGTTAAATGTCACTCGTTGACGTGCGCGGACACCGCCGACGTGTCCTTTGAGGCTGTCACTCTGATGTGACATGCAAAGATCGCAATCTTGTTTACTCATCGACCTACACCTGCCCGGCAGTGTGCATGGCGCCGTGTCTGCGCTGCTGCGGCAGAGTTTCTTCATTTTGCCCCACAAGCCTTTCGACATATCTGTGAAGTCACCGGAAAACAGAAATGGAAAAACAGAATAGAGAGAAAAAAAAACTTACACTGCTATTATAATTCTGCCTGCTGTCAGAGCAGGCTGGCAATGTCTGTGAACACTTTGTGCAGTTTCTCCGGAGCAAACCGAGCAGACTCGTATTCCCGGCTGTATACAGAATGACACTGGGGCACTTTATACAATTGCATTTCAACACACACACACACACACAAACAGCTTGCTGCAGGGGACGACGAAGATGTGACAACGGACAAGGTCGTAATGCTAACCTCAGGGCCCAACTACATATGTCAGTCACATACTCGTGCTGTCAAGACCGACACCATGATTTACTGGAAAAAGGAGGTCACGCAAACTAAAGATGGGAAGATGTCAAGAGAGACGCGCGGCCCCTGAAGTTGTCAGGGTCTTCCCTATGGGTCATCGATATATATATTTATGTGTGTGAATAAACACCAATGTGCCAGTGTGTTTATCTGCCGGAAAACTCCCTCACTCTCTCAACAGCCTTCCGAGACAAGAGCTCGGCTACATCTACCCTTTATTACGGCAAGAATGAAAGCGGTCAAGACCGTCCAGGAGCATCTGTCATTACTTCTTTGTTCCTGACAGACAAGAGTCTCCTGAAGTAGTGTAGGATGGATGGATCAACAAGACTTTTAAAAGACTATTTTCAATGGCCAGTCAGTGCTTATTTCTTTCCACCGTGACCATGTTAGTTACCTAACCATAACCAAATAATAATAATATATATTTTTTTAAATAATCTTCCTCATAAATTGCTACATATTTTAACAACCGGGGTTCCATTTAATGTAGACTGTCGGCTGGGAAAGACCAAGATTTTTCATGTTGTGTGTGTTTGTTTTATAAAAACCTTGTATTTCCCACCCTGTAGCACTCCAAAAGTGTCAAATACAGCATACAATAGCATACATTGTAGTTACCCCTTCCCTGTAGTCATTTTTTCATGCGCCCCTCTAATACAGTAATATAAAGACCAGATAAAGTTCTGGTGGGTTTGATGGGTCATATGCTGCACTTTCCTATCAGAGACTGGGGTTCACATCCTGGTGGTGACAAGAGCTAAAAGTGATCTGTTTTTCAGTGATCTGTTTATCAGAATGTTACTGACGTACGTAAATTACCAAGCACCGTACACAAAGCATGACATCTTCCCATGAGGTCCTTCAAACCCGAACCAGGGTTTTCATATCTTGGACTTATTAGCCCCATGCTCAGTAAAGCAACTATGAAATTACAAAATTGAGGTTTAATCCGGCAAAACAAACAAATAACTGTGTTGAAGGACGTTAACTTGATTCAGTTCAGCAGGAGTTCTTAAAAGACTGACTTGCACATAGCAGCAGTGGTGTTTGAACAACAAGACCAGGTAAAAGGTGCGAACATTGCCCATGAAAAATGATCTCAGACAATCAATTCAACCATCCAACTAGCCGTCGACCAGATGTGCTCAAACATTCCCTCTTCTCCTCATCAGCTGACTGCACCACCCATTCGCATACCTGTCCAATCTTCTCATCAGCCTGCAGTCACCTGAGCTTCCCCACCGGTCTCCCAACCTGCATCTCAATCACCAATCAGCCTCCACTTCTTATTCCAGTTCCTGCCAGATTGTTTATGTTGCTGTGTGCTTCACGTCTTTCTTGCCTGCTCCTTGGAATTGGTTTCAGCCCTTTTTTTATTTGATGTAGACTATTGTACCTTGTTTTTTTTAAAGTAAAGTCATAGAACTGCACCAGCTCTGCCTCAGAAGTCTGCGTTTCAGTCCCATCCCCTGTGTTCCTCTTTCCCTGCCTGACACCTTTCTTATTTCTGAATATATGGAGTCAATCACTGCTGGTCTTACTGGTGAACTTCCAGCCCGACCTGTCAGTGTCCTTTCCTGTTGCATACATGAACCAACCAGCCCCTTGTTGACCGTTCATGAGGAGCCTGATTTAAAATCTGCCTGTTATTTCAGGTAAGGGCTGCTCTGAGCAGGAGCCCACTGTCCCTCTTTGAAATGATAATAAGACCAGGTGGAAAAACAGATGCCAGTGAGGAGGGAGGGATGGAGGGATGAAGCAAAAGATGCAGAGATGCACAATGATGTGGGGATATAGGAGATGGGCTGGTGGATGAATATGAGGAGGATAGATGTAACAGTTGTAGGGAGAATGGACACATATAGGGAGCGATCGAAAGAGCAGAAAAACAAAAAGAACCCACTGGGCGGACTGAATGAAGAAATGAAAAATTTAAGAAAAAGAAGTGTTATAGAGTGTTATATTCCTGGGTCTGATGGACTTATGACGATGATTTATTTACATCTGCCCTCTCCTCTGTCTTGCTTTTTTGAGATAAGGAATAACAAATTTGTCGGATTAGCATATGTTATCATTCAAAGCATGGCAGTACACTCAGTAGTTATGAATAAAAACTATTTTCTTCCAAAGTTAGAGACGCACCATACAGAACTTTTATCTAATGGCCTGGAGCTGTGCCATTGACTAACAAATAAGGGACGGAGTTCATGACTAATGCAAACATTATTTGGACTGCAGCATACTTTTCCACTTTTGGTTTATAGGTCAGTAATGCAGTAAAATAAGACCTGGAAAATAAAGTATTGTCTCAGGAAAATCATTGCAGTAACTATCGTTCTATCGTTACTATTACCATTTTTAACAGCCTCTTTTTTTTTTTTTTCTTTTTTTTTTTACAAAGGATGTGAGGGCAATAAAACCACATTTCTAAAGGCTTGACTCAATAATCCTACATGTATGTTAAATTTAGCTGTGAATCATTGTTTATTCAGTTTATTCAGTCATGAAAATGAAGAGAGTTTCTACATTTAGTTTGCTTAGGCATTAAAAAAAATCTGTCAGAGCTTTTGCTTCTGATTGAAATGTCTTCCCCAGAACTACATAATGCACCTTTTTTAAGAGACAGCAAAAGAGCGCTGGATATAATAAATGCTAAAACAGCTTGAACTCCAAACAAAAAAAATCTCATCTCACACTTTGTTTACATATCTGAGCTTTTCGTTTGAGATCTTCACATCTTTGAACGTGTGCAAATGTGAAGTCAGTGAGTGCTGCATTGCATTTCAAAACTGAAATTCAACTTTCAGAGATTTTTTTTTTTTTTTTCCACCAAAGCCTCTTCACTCCAGAGAGAAGTGGAAGGCAGGCGTGAAGGAAAAACGGATACGAAATTTAAGTTCAGGAGTTCTTGAGATGCCACTTATAACACTGCGGCAAAGTCTAAAATAAACACATCACTGTTGAACTGAGATGAACTTTGTATGCTATTTTCTGAATGCTACTTCATTATGCCAACTCAGTGGTGAAAAAGGTCAAAAGGGACCATGATTGGCTCCCCAGCCTGTTACCAACGGGGATGAGAGTCTTTATTTGGGGAATGAAGGCGTGATGACTCGAGCACTTTACTCGTTCATGTATATCTCTCTTTGGACACTTGTGCAACCTCGTCTCTCTCTCTGCACGGCGCTGCATCCTGCTCTCATCCTCATATGATTTCTGAAAAGGAGTGTTTGTTCGCCCAGCACTCTAAGGTTTAAAGTACTAAGTGGGCTATATTCAACTGGCAAGGAAATGTTTACATAATGTCAGTTTGCAGATGAAACCTTCAGTATCTGCCTTTAGTGATTCTTACCACCGCTTAAAATCTAAAGCTGTAAACACTGCCATAAAGTCAGAGAGTTACATAAGTAAATATCGTTTAAAATGAGGGCTGTGTCTCATATTATTGTTATTTGCGATTCTGTGTCTTGCACTTGTGTGTGTGTGTGTGTGTGTGTGTGTATGTGTATGCCCGGTCTATCTTTCTCTGCTCCAGGCGCAGCACTAATGGCTAACTGAGGGCAGCTGTGAAGTTGTGGGCTGGCTTGTCAACCCAATCACACTCTCTTTCAACCCCCTGGACACAAGATACAGTTTTGTCTGTTATCTGTCTTCTTTGGTTAGTTTGTAAATTAATGATTTACTCTTTGTTTTCAATCCAGCGTCCTGCCCATCCTTATGTTGCGGCTCTCAAAGCCAGTTGTAAGAATACGTTCTGTTATTTAATCATCCGTGTATGAGTGTGTGAATATATAGCTTGCTTTCAGGGTGTCTTAATGAAGCTTTGTGGTGATTAAGAGATGGTTTGGCCTACAACTCATATTATACAGAAGTCTGTTTGGTGCAAAAAACCCAAAATTTTTTCATTTTATTTTATTTTTGGGGAAAATAAAATGCTAAAATTTCCACTCCTCACTCCTGTGTGTGTGATGGGATAAATTGCTTATTTTGACCAACACACAGTACAATAGTACACAGTTAATAATGATATTAGCCTGACATAAGCTGAAACTCATCAAGTGGAAACCAACATTTCCGAGTGACATTGTTGCCGCTGCTATTGCAAAGACAACCATTGTCACTTTCTGTTTTCCTCAGGGTAGAAACTAACAACCACCGAGTAGAAAACATGGGTTTACTCATTCATTTAGTCTATAATGGAGACATGAAAGCAGATAGGAATGATGCCAGGCTGCCAGCCTGACGAGATCTCCAATCAGCTTTCATTGTCCCAGGAGATTTTGTGCCCGGCGGCAGTCAACATGGCATAGTGAAAACAAGGTTTATAGGCAAACAATCTCAATGCAGATAGCGTCATTAATTCTATAGCCATTATATTGTGCAATCAACATTCATTTCACTGTTGTCACATGTCTAGGGCCAGTTTATCCAAAAGTTCAGGCACTAACTGGAGTCAGAAACCAGCGAGTCTCAAATTCCTGAGCAGCGCACCAACAGTTTGGTGTCATGAGGTTTCTACAAAGCAAAATTAAGAGGGGCTGAATTGTGTTTTTAACTATGCCATTTCACTTTATCCACATGAAGCAGACACTCAGGCTCCCATACACTGCTTTCCCCTCCACACTCATGCCTACTTCCACTGCTGATTTGCATCGACAACATGTTCCTCGCCGCTCTGCACTCTTTTGATACCTCCGTCCCCTCAACCTCCCTCCGCACTCGGAAAATAAAAGGGACTTTTTGCCCTCTAGATGTGTGTCAGCCCTCGAAATGTGTCTGTGCGATGCAGTTTTAATTATATCGCATTAGCCGCCATATCACGCGGAAAGGCGTCTGTGTAAGAGGAGTCACTAAACACATTTGGCCCGTAGCTCCAGTCCTGTGGGTGTTCGGAGTCTGGCTCCTATGCATGTGTCAGTGACTTAGTGTATGACTGCGTGGAGCTGCATGCGAGCGAGTGATAACTTGTGTGCATATGAATGTCCCTATACGTGAAGGCATGTGTGTGCAGGTATGTCTAGCTTCCTTTCTTACGATGTGGTTTTTAAACTGCATATCCAAAGACACGCTGACAGTCATATAAATGCATATTACTTGGCCGGAGGGTCTCCGTGCGTCTGTGTGTGTAATACATCTCCAAGAAAGTGAGTGCATATTGCCAGTCCGTTGGCCCATGATGCATACCATTTGATCCACATTCCTCAGTCAAATTGATGCAGGCAGTGTCATACAGATGTGAAGTGCCCGAGGGTTTTTCTATCCGTCTCTTCCGATCCCCTGCTACTGTGCAGCTCTGTGGTCTGTGCACAGATGTAAACCAAACAGGTCATCTGAAATTAATTTTCCCCCTGTCCTCCGAGATTTAGCCAGCAGTGCACAATGCTAGCTGATAGCGTTTGTTTCAACGTATAATCCGCTCTCCTGTTAAAATCATCCTTCGAACTGCCGTGTAATCTTTTCAGGGATTATTCTTGTGTAAACAGAATATCCTGCCACCAACTGCCCCCTCTCAAACAGAGAGTCAGAGAGACGATTGGAGACCTTAATCTTATTAAAGCAGTGATACACTGGGACTATCTATTCCGAATTTCTTTTGACGTCATTCGGCATTATGCAGTCCCAGAGGATTCTCATTCCTGGGTCATCAGTTCACTTACGTAACGTACTTAAGGGAGACATATTATGCTCAATTTCAGGGTCATGATCTTGTTTTGGGTCACTACTAGAATAGGGTTACATGCTTTAGTACTCAAAACACACACAACAGTTATCTTATACTGTCAAGGGCTGCAGCAGCACTTTATTCCCCCCGCTGTCTGAAAGGCTCTGTTTTAATGCCTGTTTCCGAATATTCAGTCTCCTCTGATTGGTCAGCTCACACACGCCTAAGCCAGCACCACGACGAGCAACACAGAGCAGCCGTGCTAATTGAATTCCAATGTACCACACTGTCAACTAGACATAAATTATGCAAATGCATGACATGGTGACATTGCGTGATGTCAAGAAGTCATGGAATGAAAGGCGGGACCACTGATGAAGTGTTTCGGGAGCAGTATTTTCTGTGAAAGAGTGGAGATTCTGTAGGGGTGGGCTGTCGCATTTTTAACTTTCAAGGTCTTTTACATGCACAAGAACCTATGCAAAACACTGAACGCCCAGTAACCCTCCAGCCATCTCATTTTATTTCATTTCAAGTGTTTTAGTGTTTTCAAGCCTTTCACACAAAGCTATTTTTTCTCTATGGTACAGTGTCTCGGTTTGAGCGAAGTGCTTGGCTGAAATGAGTATCCTGTGCAGATAATGTACGAGTATCTCCATACTGTAAGAACAGTTCATGTCTCTGACGCCTGAAAATGTACTGTAAATATGGATAATACCTTTTTAAGTTTTAAGGTAATGATAATTGGCTCAATTCAATGAGAAGAGAGCAACGGTGTATCCAAATATTTATTGGATTTGCTTGTAAAACATTCAAATATAGGCAACATCCCTAGAAACCATTTGAAATGTGTCTGCTGAAGAATGTACCGCTTTAGACATTTGACGCGCTGCTTCGTGGAAACGCTGCAAGTGTGACAAAGACGTGACAGAGCTGTAGCACAATCGGAACACAGCTGCAGCCAGTGGGCATCCAGGGTAGCACACTGTCACAATGATCATGTTAGTGTGTAGAAATGAAGCTGCTGCATGTATATATTTAAATTTCAAGGGTGCTTAAGATGTGTAGATACATAGAGTGTGTGCAGAGCAATCCTAATTAGTAAAATGACTGTGTAATCTCGTTGAACAAGAAGTGAAATGATGCTTTAATAAGATGGCCACTAGAGGGTCAGTCTTCTCCCCCGAAGCCACTGTAAATGAGTTTAGCCTGAAACTCCACTGTAATAGTCTCCAGTTTAATTCCTTCTTCAAATATGTGTTTTTTGGACCTACTCCGTACTGCAACAGTGATTGAACAGACCCAGGAAATGGAAAGTTTAAAAGAATAATACATCCGCAGTCCTCTGAATTATCTTGTTATGCAGCTAATGCACTTGTTAGTGGTGGGAATCATATGGCGGCTCACCGTACAATAACCCCATAAGACGCTGTCTGCATTAAAACATGTAAGCCTCATGCATAATGGACTTTATTGCTCTAAGTAATAAGTCATCCCACTTAATTCCCGTCATAATTACTGCAGCCATTTGTAGGCTTTGTCACTTGAACATAAACATATGTTGTTTCGGGGCACTTGACGGGAACAGTTTCCGCTGCTGAGGAGGAGGAGGAGTGGGAGAGAGGAGAGTGTATAGAGGGCTGCGTTTTATCTCTGATGTTATAAAATCTTTCGCTATGGACACTTCATATCTCGATCAATTAACACACCTGTGAGCAACGGCTAGGAGAATAAAGGAACGGAGAGGAGAGGACTCTCGCTACTGAACCTTCACATCCTGACCAATTCACACACATGTGTAAAGCGTGCAGCAAATAAACTATGAACTAAACACATACCTGATGATGTCAGCTCAGCCACAGCAGGTAAATGTCAACGCTTGAAGCAAGCAATGAACACAGAGTCAGGATCATTCCTGCGGAATAATGTCGCCTCACGTGAGCGTCGCACAGTGACGTTACAGCAGCCGCAGTCATTTGTAGGGAACCTGTGAGTAAACACTAATCTGTGAACAGTTGATTGATCCATGTTGATATAAAGACAGTGTGTCTTCTTCATCCTGGCTTCAGGCCTTACTATGCGTGAGGGGCACCGCGACACGAGCGCTGTCAGTCAAAGACAACCGACAGATTCCCCCAGCGATATTAACGATTATTTAGATGGGATTCGTAAAAGAAAGGCATACTGTTAAATCTAGCGTGATGTATAAACTTAATAATACGAGTGAAAGAGCTGCCTTCAAATTGTAAGTTAGGCGAGAAAGCACAGATTGTTCTCCTGACATCACCTAATGCTATCTTGATTAGATAACCCTTGTGGTGTAAATGTCTGTAAGTTCGGTTGATTTGGATGTGTAAACTAGTTGAACCGCTTAGAGTAGTTGTTTCAATGTGAGAATCTATTTTAGGAAGGGTCTGGTCATTTGAATTAAATTGATTATTTCAACATAACTAGTGTGGCATGTTTAGTTCACTTTGTTTTTGTACATGTGATTCAAATTTGTGCATTTATTGAAATCCAAACTTTAAGTTGTTTACATTTCGAAAATCTATTTCAGATTGGAAACTTGACCTGATCATTCAAAATCATGCGTATAAAAACCTGGTTAGAATTCAAATTTAAAAACAGGTTTTGCTAAATAAGTGTTGTAGTAACTCATAATAAATGGTGGTAGCAAGCTTGTTTCAAGGACAAGTATGACCACTTTGACTTAACTTCCAACTCCTTTAACATTTATTGTTGCACATATTTTGTCGGCAGCCAAGATTTGGATTTCTCTGGAGGTAGTAATGTGTAAATATTGCTATCTGAGAGAGTGAGGGGCTTCACATGTTCAGCATTTTCTTTAAAAGCAAACGCTGACCTTGATGCCACCATAAAACTGAATAAGTTGTCAGTGGAGGGCCACGGAAAGATCAAAGCTGTTGGGAACACCATGGCAAGAAAACGACAAAGACCCTCGAGATGAGACTGGAATACCACTCTGCACTGAATGGGAAGGAGTCAAAGTCCTCAAGTCAAGGACGACATCCACATCCAACGCCACAGGACATATTTGAACACATCAAGACTTGGTCAGCCTCCTGCATAAAATTCAGAACTTAAAACAAATTTGGTATTAATATGACAATACTGTTATTTAAAGAGAACAAATAGCTTTACATGTGCCGCATTTTCCTCAGCTACACATGTTCCATTACCTGTCGCCATAAAACTAGCAATGCAAAAATAGAAAACATTAAACAGAAACATCACCATCACCATCACGACTGCTCCAACACTTGTTACGTTTCCAACTGGTAGCTTGAACAGATGCAAAAATATGAATCTTCTCGAATATGAATAACATCCTTATTACTGACAACTTTAAAAAATAAAAGCGCTGTGATTTTTTTTTCAATAGCAGTTGCCAGAGACAGTAACTACAACAACACAATAGTGGGACGAGACAAAGACATTTTGAGTTAGAATGTTTTAATTTTCCACAAGGCTTTTCCAAACCTTACCGACAACTAGGCCGTGTTGTGCTAACATCAGCTAATGTGTCTATGTGACGTGTCCATGAAGGTCGTGTTATCAATACGATGAGACTTTGCATGCTAATGTTGCCTTTAAACACACATTGGTGTCCTTGGTGATGGTGATGCAATCATTTTGCAATCATTTTGGTGCCTAACTAAACTGCAACTGTTTCACAATGCCCTTGACTATGACTCTTTGATGTTCATACTGTATATGTCATTTTAAAAGTAAAGTTCTGTTTAGGTATGAGGATGTGAATACTCTATGGTGACTACTGCAACCTTTTAAAAACTGCAAATAAAGTCAACTAAAAGACTTAGAAAAAGCACATAATTGCAAAAATAAAACTGCCGGAAAATACTTGTGACCCACTTTAGAAGCTATTTTCTCTTCTATAAATGAAGTTTTATTGCGGAGTAACTGCAGCTTCAGCACAAACTGACCCGGTCACAGTGTCACAGCCTTTTCCACAGTCCAAACATCCTCCGGGGCTCAGAGAGAGATTTGTTAAAAATCAGAATGGATGGCTTCACCGAGAGTTTTTCCTGCAGATAGTCATCTGTTGTGACTGGTTGGGCACATTAACGCTATAGGGGAGAAGTATGAATCACTCCTACTGCACTGAAATATACTAATACAGTCTTTCGTATTCTCACTGGGTGTCTTTGTCTTCCTGTGTCTGCTAACATGAGTTTTTCTCTCATTCATTCCTCATGCAATGTTATTATTATTAGTCTCAGCTTTGGCACGTTCTGTTTGCACACAGTGCTCTGACTAATTCAAAGTTGAAACTAGGCGTTTTCATTCATGAATGCTCCCTCATTAGTAGAAAGCCTCGTACAGTTGTGAATGAAGTGCTGTAATATTCTGGCAGCTGTTTACTTGGTTTTCTGCAGTTTATGTTGATTAGTCTCTACTGAGAGACAGACAAAACACTCGGGAGGATGTCAATTTATGTTTTTTTTTTCTCCGACAGACTCCTTAATTAAGCACAGTCAGCCTCTTCAGTGTTGATTTACTTCATAAGAATTAAGACCTTTATTCCATGAATGGATACAGGATGCCAGTGAGCCCGCCTCAGAAACCACTTGGGTTGCCACCTGCTTTTATTCCTGTCAAGATAGCGGTGTGATTTGTTATTGTCGAATACCTTGATGGACTGGAAGGAGCTCCAGATAGTTTAAATGAAAGAACTTTCATTCGGGGATCAAAATATTGACTTACACATTTATGAAGAGAAGAGATAGACTTTTTTATATCTGCAAAGGGAAAAAGGACTTTTTTATGTGTCATCAGTGAAGTAGGAGACGCCTTGTGCCCAGCAGCTAAACTTTTGAAATGAAAAAGATTTGCCTATTCATATATTCTGGAGTTTCTGATGCCTGAATAGATGTGTGGAAGAGATCTTTGAAGAATTATGCTTCCTTTGGTAGCTAAATACAAGTACATATAATTATTATGGATGAAATTAGTACATGAAACATGTAAGGCATAGTGATGAACACACTCTACACCTGACTCTACCCCTCAGCTCAACGGAGATATAAGCATCTCTTTTTTTTTTTTTTTTGGCCCGCATTCTCACAGCTCACATTTGTTTCATTTTTGGTCTCAACAGGAAGTGTCAGCCCAGTTTCTGTTTCATACCCTTAGCATCAAATACTGATGTTTTGTCACATACAGACGCATATATTCAGAAACAGAAGGTACCCTTTAGTATCGGTATGCGACGTGTGAGGCTTTAGACTAAACCCACCAGTGGCAATATGAGACTGTGCGGCTGCTCCAACCGACATAGTATAAAGAGTGACAAAAGTTCTGAAAGGGGTGAACACACGAGACCCTCACCAAGGACACTGGGGTTTGTGTCCAATGTAAACCTGACATCACTGATATTTGCCTAAACCTAACCAAAATGCTGTTTCATGTTTACCGCATGTAAGAGAGGCTTATTGGCTCGAAGGGTTTGCGCGTCACACACAGGCACCAACAACATTTTGGCAGTTTTCAGCAAATAAAACAGTGATAGACTGATAGGAGTCAGATTTTATCATCAGAAGATGATGGAGATAAAACACAGAGCTTAAAGGATCCAAAGCCAGACTTAACTTGAAGTGCATAACTTAACTGCAAATGCTCCTTTATGACTGCTGGGACTGTTCCACTTTATATGGCAGTAATAAGAAAAAGATCATGTTTTGGCTTAAAATACTTGCTTTGGTTGCCACAAAAATGGACGGAAATGTCACGACCTTTAGGTCAAAAATATCAGTTTCTGTTGTCACGCCCATGTCTGGAAATCGTCATTAGGTCTCCTTAAAAGTATCCCACAGTGTCACGTTTCCAAATGTTGAGAAGGCATGGACCCTGGTCAGAAATATTTAGTTGTGTAAAACTTACAAATGTTGAAACGCAGTCTTGAACTATGGTCACTGGTCATTTATGACCAGGCAAAGGTTATAAACATGTAATTTGAATGTGATATGACATGGATTGTAGAAAATGTCAATATTGTTATCTATCCATCCATCCATCCATCCAACCCCTCGTCTGCTTCGACCTCTCTTCCTGCTACTCTGTCATTCTACTGTCATTCATCTCCAAGAGGTGTCATCGTCACCACGGTACCTCAGGGCCGTCCGTGCACCAGCTGAGTGATGGATGGAGGGAGGGAGTGTTGTATAGTGCTGGCAGATGAGTGGAGGGCTAAGGTCTTCTTTATCCATCCTCCACCTGTCATTCCTTCACATCAGGCCTTTCATATGTTATTTCTGTAGCTCCCGCTCCCTCTCTTTCCGCTTCCCCCCTCCTGACTTGTACGCTTTCATTATGTTGTGGCGGGGGTTAAAAGGTGAGAGTGCTCAGCCTCCTCCGTATTGTCCGGTGCTACAGTGTGAGTAGTCATCGCTCTGGCGTATAAACTGACTCATAGCCCACCCGTGGGTCTGTAACACTGACACTGAGCAGTCACATGGGGGCTGAGAGCTATGGTCAGTGTCTGCAAACTGATGGACTGTCTGAGTACTGTCGAAGCGGCAGCCTGTGGGGAGTTGCGCAAGTGTAGCTCGGTCGTGTCAAGTCAGCAGACACGCCTCTTGACAAATGCTACTGTTAGGAGCTTGTGAAATTATCAAAATCAGTTTTTTTATTCAATTAAATTTCCTTTTAAGTATCTTTAATGTCAGAATTTCATGGATTTCACCGCTAGAAGACAAAGCTTGATGTGAAAAACACTCAAGCGATACATTTATTTGAAACCTTTCATTTCTTATAACATAAATTCATGAGATGCAAGGCTGATTAAAGACACACAGTCCCTTCCCGCTCAAAAGCGCTCACCGAATCCACTTTTCTTAGACGACGATGATTCATTATGTGCTACAGTAGAATAATTATTCCAAATCACTTCAGCGTTGTGAATGTATAGGATTGATTTACACGAGCAGAAAAAAAAACGAGCAGTTCCACAGGGCCGAACTAATAGCCATGCACTCTTTCTTTCAATGTGGGTACTGATCAAGTCTTTTCTGTGGTGCCAGGCACGTGACTCTCCCCACAGCCAGTTTCAGGACACCATGATGCTGACCTGCCCGCTGGAGCGTTGGTCCAGATGCCTGGCACTTAACCTTGTTGCTTCCCTTTCATGTTTATGGATGAGATGTACAGGAAGATAAAGAGACCCAAACACAATCCTTTTTTTTCCTTCTCTCACAAATAAGTGTGTATTTCTCACTTGCAACCCATCCAGCAAACAAAAAAAAAACAGGTTTTTGGCAGGTTGCTAAAAAAATAATTTCTGTTGAGACACAAGCTGACTGTCAAAATACTGTGATGACAGACTATTATGCTAGCACCAGTGTGTATCAGTATCTGAAGTCACACCCTCTGTCATTTATTCACCAGTTCTACTAACGCGGACGCTCATCAGTCTCCTGTACACAGAACAATAAACTGAGTACAATGTAAGCATAATAAGTATAATGTCATAATGTAAGCAGGAAGTGATGTAGGCTACGTGTCATGGATGCTACTTTTTTTTTTTTTTTTTCAACCATGTTTAAGGGGTCTGTGTAGAGTGGCACATAGTCTCTGTTTGAAGGCTTTTACAGGAGTTCAGACTTTTGAGTAACGATTTTTTCATCATCATTTTAACCACCACATTGGATGTTGGTATCATCAAACAAAGGAAGACATAAAATGAGTTTCCAGTTTCCTCCATCAGTCTTTATATAACTTAAATCAAATGCAGGTGTTCCCATGTGAAGGACAGCACAGTGAGGAAGGATCACTCTTTGTCAGAAAATATAGATTAGCCAGTGGAGAAAAAGATGATAATTTTCCTTTAATTCAAGATACTCACTATTGTTAGTTAGGTTTTAATGTGTCAACTGCCTACATTACGGTAATTTGAGGTTCATGGGCCACGAGCCAAACATTGCTCTGACTAAAAGATGTCTTCTACTAACAACTTGCTTTGAGCGCATTGCATGTGTTTGTCTGTTACAAAGGGCCATCACATATCATGTAGGCTTTGACTGCACTATTACAGGAAATAATGTAAAACCTCTTTCCCTGGGATTTCTTCCTCTCTCTACTTCATTCTGTCCTTATTACCTTATCACAGTCCCATCCTCCTTTCAGCTTTAGCGTTGCACATTTAATGGTCTCCTTAAACTCATTCGACCCATATTGTAAGTAAGTTTCATGACAAACTTTGGTCATTCAGGTGACATGAGTTAACAAACTAGACCCCCCCCATAGCTTTTAGAGAGAGTTGTGCGCGGTATTTTTTTTGAAGTAAAGATAATATAAAAGCAAAAAGTTTTAATTTGGTTTATTGAATTTGCCTTTTAGAATCACCTAAAATGAGCACGTGCACCCTCCTTCCGGTTCCTGGACACTGTGGGCAGGCAGGCGGCACATTATTTATAGAAGAGTCCAAGCAGCTGGTTTGCAGCATGCTTGTACCGCTAATGAGGCCTCCAGTGTGTGTGTATGAGTGTGTGTGTGTGTGTTTGTGTGTGTGTGTATGTGAGTGTGTGTATGGTTGCATGGATCCCTACTGTGCTGTGTTTTAGGTGTGTCAGTGTTACTCCTGAGAATGTTTTTTTGGTCTGCATGTGTATGTGCATGTGAGAGGACAGGTGGAACACTTTACCCATCTCCTTCTTCTCAAAGGAAGTCGGTGTGCTCATGCGCACGCGTCCCCGTCTGTTGGATTTGAAGATGGTGGAGCAAGTGTGTAAATGAACCCCAAGTCGCAATTAGTCTGTAAACCTCTTTTCTTTGCAGCCTCTGAGACATATCGGTCACAGCAGAGAAGTTCAGCACCGGACATTCATTTAGTCGAGACGAACATCAAAGCTTTGCCTAAGTTGCAAAAAGTTTTTATGCAAATATTCTTTTCCAAAAAAGCAAAATTACTGTGTGAAGCAGGAAAAAAATTTTTTTTAAAAGGGTAGTATTTATATGCAAATGACAGCTCAATTTGGGCCGGTGACGCATGATGCACAGCCGTTTTTCTATCAGGTGAACCTAGCAAAAGGAGCCACTGATGGAAAGCTCCTTTACAATCGTCTCCACATGTCAAAGTCCTGCATCTTCTGTGTCCTCTGTAATCTTTTTGTCTGTGTGTGTGTGTGTGTGTGTGTGTGTGTGTGTGTGTCTGTCAGTGATTCCCTGCGCCTGCTTGTCATTGTGTCACGATGGTTCTCTCTGTTCCTCTTCTGACCAGCACCTTGTCCAATTACAGCATCTATCAGGCTTGTCTTCTGTAAGCTTCCTATTTGATTCCCGGCGGCGTGTCATTTTTGTTTCTGGCCTAGATCCACCTTTGCTCTTCAATTCACTTTAATCATCTCCAGGCCACACTCTGTGTGCCTTTTTTTCTCTCTGTCACTCTGCCCCTTTCCCCTCTCCAGGTACTTTATAAGTTGTCATTCTGCAGTATAAATGTCTTTTCTTCTTTGTTAATTGAATGGCCTCCCATCCTAATCGCCGGAATAAATACGCAAACCACGGATATGCTGCAACTTTATATGCTTTCTATTCTTTAGGTTAAACTTTTTGTTTACTGTTGTGACGACATGTTGATTTTAAGGCAAAACCTTGCATTTTCCTCACCCAAACTAAGATGTTTTTGTGCCTGAACCTAACCAAACACAGCTGAAAATTGTCCCAAGGTCTCCTAAAGTGATAGTTCGGGTCTTTTGATGTGGGGTTGTATGAGCTCTTATCCCTTGTCAGTGTATTATCTGCAGCAAACGACCGTCGGCTCTCCCTCTGTTGGTAGAAGCGGCACGTAACACTGGCAGGGAAGCAGAGCATTGTACTGCTGAATAGCACCGACAGCATAGCTAAAAATGAATTAATAAATCCATTCAAGTGTGCTCTACATTTTGAACATTTTTGGTGCCTAATATTGCTGTCAGACAGTTGCGTAATACAGTGCGAGGAATGAATAGCTGTGCTTGTATGTAGGGGATGTCTGACACCATGTAAACAACCAAAATTTGTTCAAAATATAGCGTACACTTAAACAGATGTATATTTTTTGAGGTGGGCTTTCTTTTAGGCGGCACATGTACGTCCTGCTGTCGGTCACGTTTAGCATGCTTCCCTCTGCTTCCCTCTGCTTCTCCACACGGGGGTGAGCTGAAGGTCTTCTACTGCAGGTAACTTACTGACTAGGAAAAAGTATCTCATACAACCCATATCAAAAGACACTAGCTGAGCCACGGGCAACACTATCGGGCCGCCTGAGTCGAGCTGCGACAGGACAGGTGAGCTTTTCCCCTGCAGCGCTCTAAAATGGTTTCATCACGTCACAAGTCTTTGGTCTGAACTGGGATTTATAAATGTCGAAACACACAGTCTCAAACTGCGGTCACTGGCTTGGCATTATTTTTAATGTGATGAATGTGTTTTGTAGAAATGTCAATATGTTATGTGCATGACACTCGCAAATGAACGCGTCAGTGGTTTGCATTAACTACAAAATTACTTCAGCATTCTTCGAGTGACATTTCAAGAAATACACGTGTTTCTTTATGTGAGACGACAACACTCATATCTATACGGTAAATACAAGGCTACAGCTCACCGCTTAGCATAAAGACTGAGCAGGGGCAAACAGCTATCCCAGCTCTGTGTAGAGGATAAAATCATCTGTAATTAATTAGTGATCATGCGAGATGCTTGTGGCAGAACCATTTTAAACCTTTGGGCAGAGCTAGCTGTTTCCCCCCTGGCTGAAAATTAAGTACATATATATATATATATATATATATATATATATATATATATATATATATATCTTGGTTGACTGTAGAGGAGTTTTTTTTCTGCTACGATGATGACATATGTATTCAAAAATTATCTTAACCACCTAAGATAATAAACAACGTGAACGCCATTCAGCGATAAACTTTAGCATTTGTCGTCTTAATCTTGGGAATTTGATTCTCCACAGAGATTTTGAGTCGCGGATTATGTCTGTGCCTCAGCCTGCACTGAAACATGAGGGAAGGAAGGATAAGACATGAACAGATGGCCGGTGTGGGAAGGTGCATGTGTCTGTATGTGCGAAGATATGTTTGCAGTGTGCCCATGTCAGATTTCTGAACGCTTGCAAATTTGCTGCACAAGTATTTGTGCATTCTCATGGCTACGTTTAAACTCTTTTTCTGCTTTGCTTTTTGCATAAATCTGGCTTTGATGACTGTAATCATGTAAGAGAACACACAACAGAAGAGCAGATACAGGCGGCCATGCTTCGTGTCTGCCTCGTGGATTGCAGCGCTCGCAGCCTCAAACTAAGACTAATGTGAATAGAGTGAAATAGGATGATCATGCCCTTAGACAGGAGGTTCAGCGTGCAACCAGATTAAATTAAACAAAGTATCAGTTTCAACCATGAACTGTATTTCTTGACTCAGCTAAATACCTGAACCCTGTGTGCATCGGGGGTTTTGAACTGTTGGCACAAGAACATGCCTACTTCCATGTTTCTTAGGTTAATGGCAGTGCAATGATTATAGTAACGGAGTTATACAAGTTATATCTGCGGTTTTAAAATTACAGAGGTGAACTGACTTACACATGTGGAAGCTGGAGGGAATGGTGGTGGAGTTACAGACAAGACGGCTGCTAAGCCAGTAACCACAGCTCAAGACCTCCTTTCAACACTTGTTTGTGGGACCACTGGACATTTCTGATGAGAGACTGTGATGCTTTGTGACGATTTGTAAGTATGAAAGTGGTGGGTATTCTTAAGGAGACCTCGCGCCAGTTTCCAGCTGTGTTTAAGGCGACAAAGACAGACATCATTAAAAACCAAAACTTGATCAGCTTTCTGCAAAAACATAACAAGTTCACACAGTGTTTATGATCCGTGAAAACAAACCAAATCTTAATACGATGCTATAAGTTAAGAAATACGACATTCCACGGGGGCAACTGGATGCTGT
The DNA here is from genome assembly GCF_900880675.1 of Sparus aurata. Lineage (NCBI taxonomy): Eukaryota > Metazoa > Chordata > Actinopteri > Spariformes > Sparidae > Sparus > Sparus aurata. The sequence continues at coordinate 25,715,348 of NC_044197.1, read as the reverse complement.
GCAACCAGTCCTGATTAAGGTATTTTCCCATTTTTTATTTTGGTCACTAGTCAAGGAAAAAAAAATGAGACTATTGATCAATATTTTCCTATATTTTGCTATCAAAATATTATGCTGTTCATTAACCATAAACTTGTTTCCCTGTCAACACCTGAGGGTTTGACTAATACTTGGAACAATCATAACCGTCCAGTTCTTATGCCTTGGAAATGTTGTTTACTTCTCCGGTCATTAGAGCACACGTTAGAAATTGGAGATAAACTTGTTTGCCTAGCTCATAGAATCTTTGGCTCAGCAATTAGCCAGAAAGCTCACAACATGATAGATAGATAGATAGATAGATAGATAGATAGATAGATAGATAGATAGATAGATAGATAGATAGATCGATAGACTCAGTGTTGTGAATAAAATTTTCAGATTATTTTTCGTTCACTTTTTTCTAACCTCATGCTGTCTGCTGGCTGGTGCCACTCATGTCAGATACAGCGCAGTCATTTAGAACGGTGAACAGGCAGTTTCACTGGAACTGCTTAATAGCTCCATAGGTGTCCAAGTATCCGGAATTAATTGACACCCCACAGCCAATCAGAATCGGTCATTCACACAGACCACGGTATAATGAATAAATAAATAATGGAACTTCATCAATGAAAACAAAACATTCTTTTGAAAAGGTTTGAAAAGTTGGCATTTGAATGATTCAAGTTTTTGGCAAGGCCTGGATGATCTGGCAGAAGCGGTGGTTCGGTTTTCTTCCGGGTCCTTATTTTTTTTTCCCGCATGAAGATTGCATAGCATCAAAAGTCGCCGCCTTTGAGAAATGTTCCTCCTGGCAATTTCTCAGTCTGTCTTTTTTCATCTCGCCATCAAACAGCATGGACGGATACGGAGTGAAAAGGGAGGAAAGACGAGCTAATTTGCGTTCCTCTGTCTAGAATTTAGTGGGCAGGAAAAGGGAAGAATTCAATCATTATAAGAAGATAACCTTTTTCGGCGGCAGCTGTTTGCCTGCCGAGTAATCGTTTCCTTGAAAATTTGTTTCTGTGCTGAAGCTGCTCCCCCTTTTGGGTTTTGTAGATTACTTACTTATCTCCTCTATCTATCTGTCTCTCCCTCCAGTCTGTTCATCTCTACAATTTCGGGTCCGTCTTCCCCCTTTCTCTCCTAAAATTCTCACTTTCTTTGTCTCACACCCTCAACCATTCTCTGTCTGCTGTTCAGGCCTAATTGGGAGTTTTACATCATTGTGGTGGCGATAATGACTGCACAGATCTACTTATCTTTTTCTTTTCTTCCTTCTCTGACAACTTTTTACTGTTAATCTCTCTCTCTCTCGCTCGCTCTCCTCTCACTCCATGTCTCTCTCTAAACATTACAACATAAATTCCTGCCTTTTTTCTCTATTGCTTCTCTCTCTTAGCATCAGCCACCCTCCGCTCCCTAACCATCACCCTCTGATGATGCTTATGATGGAAGAGCAGTTGGATGAATGGCTGATGGCTTCCTCTATTCCTGGGAATGCAAATAGTTTCATCTGTTAAAATGGAAGTAGCAGATACTCATTATTATTATTATTATTCCTTACACTACGTTGAATGCAGTGACGTTTTGCTTGATAAGCAGTTTCCCCGCTGAGGCATGATGGCAGTCGGTCGTGGTAAATGAAAAACTATCCGTATATACGGCATAAAATGGTGCAAGTTGAAGTTTGTTGTTTTGATTTTGAAGTTGGCTCATTTTAGGCATGTGTCATTTCCTGACACGTGAAAAGGGAGCAAATGTTAGGCAGGGGCCGCAAGAGTCACTCCAACCTCCTGAAATTTAATTGGTTTTGCCGGAAAATGTGTAGTAGCAAACAAAATTGCTACCAGTGTTTTTTTTTCCTTCCTTCATACTAAGTTGGCGCAACAGTCAGTAACACTCGCTGTGTTACCTGTCGTCGGTTGGACTCCGTTGGTCTTGGTTTAGAGGCCGGGTTTACTTGTCGGCTGCTGAGCCAAGATCCAGTTCTGATGTTCATTATTTAATACCTCCTCCTCGTGGCAGTCCAAAGATCCTGTGCGATGTCAACGCCAACGCTTCCCCTGTTTGCTGCACAGCTTCCAGATCCTTATATACTACCCAATCAGTACAGCGCATGTCCAACTCTCAGCAGAGATGAGGAGAAGGCAAGATGACAATATTTTTCATTCAATCTATGCTCACTGAAAGGTTCAGTATTTCTCATAGATGGAGAATAAGTAGATGGAATTTTTAGAACTTGCATAAATTGATTTATTGGGCATATCAGACACAAATTATTATTCAAAGTTGCACATTTTTGCATAGTTCTTAAAACATGTATGTAGGGGTGCACCAGTGGCTCAGTTGGTGTGTAGTGTAAAATAACAATAGTAAGTAGATGGTGGTCAGTATAAAATAACTATAGTAAGTAGGTAGTGACTAATGATAACTGATAATAACTGTTATTATGATAAAAGTAAGAAAAGAAGGGTTATCAAGTGTGAAGAAGATGCTTAAACATACTACTGGGCACCAGCTGATTGAAATGTGCATCTACTGATTAAAGCTACAGTGATCAGATATAATGGGATATATCAAGAAGGGGACTGGGTTATTAAAAAGCCTGAGGGCCAGAGTTGCTAAGAGCTAATGATGTAGATAGAGGAAAGCACCTGTTTAAAAAAAACAAAGCGAGTCACGTACGCTGAAGCTACACACAGGTGCAGAAGGAAGAACAGGGATTTTCCAAAAGAAACATAGCAACGTCAGTAGAAACAAAGAAGATTAGGTGTTGAGGCCGTGAAGCCTGGGAAAACGCTCCCAGTTTTTCGCGTTTAAAAGATGATGCTCAATGCGTTAAACCTGTGGTCAGTTCATGTTTTTTTTCCCGTATTTTGTCTGTGTCTGATCTCGTGCTTTGTTTGCCACCAAGTTCTACTGCAACTCAGCCTTGAAGACTCCTAGTGACTTTTCTGATCTTTGAAATCTTTCGGACCAAGCAAGAAAAGTGAAATCGATTTACGACAGGTGGAGCGTGCGCCCCATGTGTGGCCGTGCCCCCGCTGCAGCAGCCCGGGATTCAGACCCGACCCGTGGCCTCTTGCTCTATGTTGTTGCCGTCTCTCCCATCCTGTTTCCTATCAGCTGTTCCAATATAAAGCCACAAAAAATTCAAAGAATTTGTTTTTATTTGTTTGTTTGTTTGTTGTAAAACATGTATGCAAGGGGATTTATTAAATTCTTCAATCCCCACGATTGTGGAGGTGAAAACAAATTGATCCTCAAAGTGAGCGTTTGCAATTCTGCAGCAAGACGTATGGCCTTTTTAAAAACTGTCCTCATTTTGTTGACAAAAATGTTGACAAAAAAAAGTTGTGTGTCTGTAATGACATGCGGCCCCTTTGAATAAGAACAAGAGTCTGTTTTTTTGGAGAGAATATTGCAAACGCAAAGCACGCCGACAGCAGGCGTGACGTTGATGAGGTTTGATAAACTAATTTGACTGATTACACTTTGCTGCATATTTCATCATCCACTCTAACATCCCTAATGTGACTGATAGAGATCACTGTAGAGGAATATGGATGTCTACCTTCGAAGACGGTCATGATAAGCGAGTCATTGTCGGGACATAACAACTGTATGGCAACATTATAACAGACAGCAAAACGGGAGATTGAAAGGCGGGCCATCTCTCTGCAGTGCATAATTACTGTCTAGTCAATTTGTCACGAGAAAGAAAATACAGAAAACAATCAGCCAAAGCGGAGGAACTGCACTCTGGGCAATTAATCACAGTTTCCTCTCTCTCTCTACACTTGTAGTTATGTGGTTGTTATGTCCTTCCAGTCTTAATCCCCCCAGCAATTTTACTGTATCACTTCATCGATTTTTCCTAGTCGTCGACGTTTCGGTCAATAATTCCACCTGTAGCACGCTGTAAAAAGTGTGACTTAAACGAGCCAATCATGCATGTGATTAATTAAATTCTAACAAAGGGGGGGCGTTCGTTCATCTCCGTTAATCCATTCATTAACAGCCTAATTGATTTAGATGACTTTGTTGCATTAAAAAGAACTACAGAAGGAGCGGTGCAGGGCGAATTATAACACTATTCTTTAGATTATTGACCCTGACCATGCTCACAGATGCACCGCATACTGAGGCCAAATACGGCTAAAAATAGGCAGAACGTGATGTCACATTATTAAGCTTCAATTCTGGGGCTCGTGTTACGGTGGTGTAGCGGTGGGATTGAGGCTAGGAGAGGGCATGAGGGTGGATGCCTGGATCAGTGCCCTGGCTCACGGCTAAATCCCATCGCTCATCCCTATCAGTATGGAAGAGATGAGAGCCGGTGTTTACTCACCCAACCCCCCCTCAGAGAAAGGCACAGAGGCACGGTGAGATTTAAATGTTCAAATGTGAAATGGGCTATTAGGGAACGACAGAAATACAAGAGGTTTCAGATGCATGCAGGTCGGTAATGTCTTCGACATGTGGGAACGGTTGCATAGCAGTGGCAGAGCTACACGCTATAGGCTTGGATATAAGCACCCGTTTGATCTCTGACACCAATCCACACTTCACAGTTTCCCTCTTTCCCACCATTGGTGGACTGCGATGGCTTAGCGAGGAGCAACAGAGCCAAGCCCCAAAGTGCTGCTCGGGTTTTAAATCGACGGCTGAGGCTATGGATAGCCGTTTGCCATTCCCTTTTCCTCCTGACGCCAAATTGTTTCTTGCTCAGTTTTTTCTTCCTTTGCCACATTTCTCTGAGACTATCCCTCCCTCGTTATCTGCCCTCTCTCTTCTTTTCACTTTCCTCTTTTCATATCCGTCTCATTAGCGGATGTGCCCTGCTCGCCCATAGCAACTTGATGCCATCCCGTGACCCTGTATCTCAGCAGGCCTCCAATCAACACACCGCAGGCGGAGCCAGGTAGCAGAATCGAGGACCATCGCTTTCCTTGACCCCCATCTTCAATTCATTCCCTCTCCCCATGCCATTGCGCCTTCACTTTCTTCTTTTTCCTTGTCCTTTCGCTCCCACCATCCTCCCCTCCTCCCTTCCCTCGAAATTCCAGCCCACATCGCTTTCACATTACTTGTTTATGACCTGACTTTCATACTGGGAGTAGGAGCAGATGGTGGTGGAGTTACAGACGAAAAGGCTGCCAGCCAAGTGACCTCAGTTTGAGACCGTGTTTCAACATTTATAGGCGAGAGACCGCCGGATGTTTTTGACATGGGACCACAAAGTTTAAATAATTGTAAGCTTGACACCACTGCATATTTTTTAGGAGACCTCATGACCTTTTACTGCCAAGTGAGTGGCAACAAAAACTTGGTAGAGAAGTTGGTAAAACTAAAGAGAAGTTGGTAAATCTCCTGCTGTTTTTAGGTATTTTTTGCCAAAACATTATGTTTCCTATCTCTAACCAAGTGGTGTTAGTGCCTAAACCTAACCAGACTTTTCAAAGCTGTAACCAACCCATTCCATAAAGCAGCTAGCGTCCATAGCACGCTAAAGCATAAAAAGCTGGACTTGTGAGGTTTTCATGCAACGGCAGCGTAATGGAAATACCAAAGCAGGACACGCAGCAGTGTGGAGCTGGAACTATATCTGGGCCACATATCTGTTAAAGCAGCTTTATTTGGCCCGGTTCAGGCAAGTTGAGGCCAAAACAAAGTGTGACAGAGACAGATTAAACGCCGCTTTATCAGGCACGTGGAGCAGAGCACTGTGGGAATCCTCATGGTATTATTTCCAGTGATCCCTCACCTGATTCCTGCTTATTTATTTATTTTTCTTTGAGGTCTCATTACAGGGTGCAGATGCGTCGAGGTATGAATATATGGAGCAGGAAGCGGCGGTTCAGAGCCGCTGATAGAGGGAGATATTAAAGGTCAGCCTGCGCTGGAGCTGTGTGTTGCTCCACTTATTTGTATAAGAAGGCATAACGTTTGGGAGAAATGTACAAAATAAGTGAGTTTTGTCTGCATGATTGGACACCTGAGCTTAGATATGTTCGCCTGCTGTCCATTGTCTGTTCGGCAGTTTGCACATTAGTGTTGACCCAATAAATGTGTGCATGGCTGTCTCCCTGACCGCGTGCTATTTACGCGCACTGTATGCTACTGTCAACCGCGCTGTCATGCTGCAATATTGTAGAATGTGTCAAATATTTTTCTCCTCCGTGAATGTAAGTAGGGCGGACAAAATAATAGAAACACCTTTTGAATTGAGCGCAGTCCGGTTCAGCACCACCACAAAGTACAACCTCAGAATTAGAAGGAGTTTGAAAAATGTTATTTACTGCTGCCGCTAGGGGTGTTGTGACTGTAGATGAATACTGTTAATGCGTTCAGGGTGGGACGTGTGAGGTACACAGTCGAGTACAGTCGAAGTTGAGTACAGTCCCTCAACGAAAACTCAAGCATTTGCTAAATTCTAATCGCGAAGGATTTAAGGTTGCCATGACAATAGATGAAGGAAGAGGTTGTTCAAGTACATTTTGCCATGCCCATTGCCAAAACCCATGAAACACTTCAAAAACATTTCAGGAACAAGCCCCTTAAAACAGTGATTGACTTTAGATGTAGGAAGGAAGGAAGGAAGGAAGGAATGAAGACAGGGAAAAGCAAAGAAAGAATGAAAGAAAGAGAGTTTCTATTTCCTGACGGGTCGTTGCATCGCATTACATCATTACACAATAAAATGCTTCAGTCAGTACTTTCTGTTTATAGAGATCAAGTTTGCGCAGCTAAGTCTGGCATAGATGGAACTTTTTCATCACAGTGTGGGTGGCATCGCACTGATCAAAAGGAACCCGTCAAGCAGCCAGAGTCCAGAGCTGGCAGTTGGATACTGCTTGACCCGGTCATTGCAAACAGTCGCTGCTTTTGTCTCATTATATGGACGCATTGTTTACTGAACCAAACCGTGAGTCTCTCCCAGTTGAGAGCATATTCTCTCTCACTACCATCCAGCATGCTCACATACACTAGTACACTAAATACAGTTGTTTGAACCAGCGGAAACATTGCCCCACTTCAATCATTTGCATCTTGCTCAGTGGGGATGCACATGCAGGCGCATCTGACATCTGTGCCGGAGAGTAGTGAGACTTTCAGGTGGTGCTGCTATTTATAGACGTGTTTTCTGCGTGGAGTCTTCCCTCTCTTAATAAGGCTGCTGCCTGCATAGCGCAAATATCAAAACTGAAAGCTGTCGTGGTCTGTCTGCGGCATACTGTGGCTTTGATGTCTTTACTTGTAAAAGGTCTGTGGTTTCATGCTCCCAGAGCTTTGTGCGTGGTTTTATTTCAAGAACTCATTCAACAGTCATGTGGCAAAAATGTCTTGATCTGACCCCAAAATCATTGGGTCATTTTACCAAAGAAGCATGATCTCACGGATATTTAGCAAAATAATTCCAACTCTTTCAATTAGCTATGATCCTTTGAACCGTACTGTAGAAAAACCCACTATAGACATGATTCAACCTGGTTTACAGTTAAAAAGTATAAAATGACAATGATCATTTTGTGCAATGTCCACTTGGTGAGTGGAGCAATCAAGAAATGCTCTTGTGAGGCCTGTTGAAAATCATTTGAGGACAAGAAGGACTCCACGGCCCACTCACCAGGTTAGAAATGTTGGTACAGTAGTTTGCACTTCTACAAAGCACTGATACATTCACATTTGTACATGTGAAAAAAAAGTTCACATCACATGTTTTATTGCCTGACTTTCAAATAAGCAAGTGGAGGTCATTACAGCGGAGTAACAGACCACGAAGCTGCCAAGCCAGTGACCACGGTTCAAGACAGTGTTTCAACATTTGTTCTACCGCGCTACAACACATGTAAGCGTGACACCACCAATGACACCATGACAATTTCCAGCCATGTTTGTGGAGACCGATACCAGGTTATTTAAGCCCCACCACGATCTTTTCATCAATCCCACAATGGCTATGAAGTGTTTTTTGTGCCTGAGCCTAACCAGAGCTGAAGCGCAGTGTTGTCACAGCATAAAATAGGAAGTTGCACCTGAAAAGTTGCAACAAAGAAATGTAAAGTTTGAACATATCCATGGATTGCATAAATATACCTTGCCAGCATTTATTCCATTGACTGAATTTGGACTCCAAGCGAGTTCCTTGTGATGAATTTAGATGGTGATTATATTAGCTGCCGTATTTACTTTGGTGAAACAAAGAACTCTCAATTTGAGGCAAAGCAACTTGTCGGAAATGTTTTCGGAAATCTTGTGCACCCATTAAACTCTAAAGTCTTTTTTTCTCTCTGTCTCTCTCTCTCTCTCTCTCTCTCACACACACACACACACACACACACACACACACACACACACACTGCTGCCTATTTACTTGGGAGCTCCAACCTAAAGACAAAGCCTCTGTCAAGTGGGATTTAGCAGCGACATGGGCAAAGTTGGCTGGAACTCTTGAGTGACATCATTTGGAAGCAGCGCCTCTTCTGCATGAACAGGAGGGTTATAAAAGGAGCTGGAGGAGGACAGAGAGCAGTTTGATGTGTTAGACATTTTCAGTGTGTGTGTGTGTGTGTGTGTGTGTGTGAGGGAGAGAGAGAGAGCAAAAGTCTGGGTCTGCTTATGCGCCCCACTGTGCATGATTCTCGCCCGCCCGTCTGTGACACTCTGAACACGAGATAAGCCTGATGGATGTCGTCACACTCGTCTGGCAGGTGTGTAATCATAATCATTAGTGAGAGTGAGAGACATAGACAGACGGAGAGAGAGGTTGTACACAATATAAACAGCGACGCAATGTCATCCTTGTCAGAGATCTCGCGGTGCTCGGTATACCCATTATATCCTTCATTCGTGCTCACACCGGGCCCGTGTTTGATCTGTCATCCTGCTGCTGTGCTGCACATTGTGTGTCGAGTTCTGTGGAAGGGTCCCTTGATACAACCTGTGATACTGAGATACAATTATTTAGACAGACTAATCTTTTGTTTCAACTTTGCGTTTCCGATGAGTTCCTGCACCAACCAAAAGGAGTTCAAGTATATCTGGGTCTTGTTCAAGAGTGACGGGAAAATGGAGCGTGAGATGGATCGGTTTGGTCCGGAGTCACCAGTATCAGATCACCTGATAGAAAGAATGAGATCAAGGATACATGTGGCTGAAATTAGTTTATTCCATTGAGTAGCTCGGACATATGAGTAGAGCCACTGCTCCTTCGTGTCAAAAGGAGCCAGCTGAGGTGGTTTGGGTATCTGATTAGGATGCCTCCTGGGCGCCTCCCTTTGGAGGTTTTTCCAGGCACAAACAACTGGGAGGAGACCCTGTTGCAGAAGTCAGTGGAGGGATTACATATCTCCTACATAACTCCTCGTGATCTCCTTGGAGGAGTTGGAAAGCGTTGTGGGTTGGAGGAACATCGTGAATATCCTGCTTAGCCTGGTTCCTACTGCGACCTGACACCAGATAAGCAGAATCAAAATTAATGGATGGAGGGTAAGGTTTAGACACAAAAAACATTTCATCGGGGTTAGGAAAACATCATGTTTTGGCTTAAAATGCCCACTTTGGTCGCCACAAACACGGCTAGAAAAACTTTCACAATATCTTTTTCAAAGTTCCCGACAGTCACTAGAATTTCTTGGTTTTGTTGCTTCAAACACCGCTGCAAGCAGTGGTCTCTCGCCTGGCAGCCATCTTGCCAAGCTGACATTTATTCTGGTGACAAGAACAACATGCAGGAAGTAGGATGAGATTCTTCTCCACTTGAATTTTGCAGTAACAGACTCTCGTGTTAGATGAATAAGCTTTTTTATGGTTCTCACCATAGACTGAGAGGAGCAACAACATGCCGATTTGCATGTGCCAGTCGTACGTCAAAGCGTCCTGCTCTAATTCTGTCTGTCATTTCCTATTCCACAGAGCCCCACAATTGTCACAGTCTTTTCCATTAATCTCAGTAAACACTTCCTGGATGCTCACTGAGCTGGTCCATTATGGTGATCACCACGGCCCAGCACTGCAGCCCATTAGTCAATGTGCATAAGGGGCGCATCTGGTGGGACTGCAAAGAGCTGCAGTGTGATAACAAGTTATTTGGGTTTTCCACAAGAACAATGTAAACTTCCTTCCTCCTCTGTGTGATAACGAATAAATAGTGATATTTCTTTTTGTACAATCATTACCATTAATACCTGTCAGTTTCCTGAATTGACTGTGTTCCCAGCACAAGCACCTCTCATTTAATACCGATTCAGATGAACGCTTATGTTCTCGATCAAACCCTTCTCGTCTTTTGCTGTTCTGACGCGCAAATTATTCTCCACTCACCGCATAAGGGTTCTGATAAATTGGCTGATTGATTTATTGATTGATTCAGTGAGTGAATAAATGATGAATGGCTGGATAGATGTGTGGAAGGGTCAACCTGAGGTCATAAAGGATAACCGGTGGCAGTTTTTGTTTTTTGTTTTTCATTGTTTTGGGTTTTTTTTTAGGGTTTTTTTGTTGGTGAAATAACCCACATACAAGCAGTGATGGAATGTCTTTTGTTATATCTTTTTTAGCTAGAGAAAAAATGTGTTTTTCAATAGACTTTCCCAAGTTGAAATCCGATGGAAAAAAAAAGATTTTTCCTTAAGTTGAAGTAAGCATGTCCGAGGCACACTGAAGGCTGGATGCCCTGCAGGCACACCGGCCGGGAGTACCTGTTCTACAGCACCTGGCGAGAAGTTAAGAGGATAATGGAGGTTAGGAGGGCAAAGTCTCACACATAGAAGGGAACTACCAATTCCAACAGTGTCAAGATCCTGAGATAAACTGGCTAAACATTACTACAAAGAGTGGGCTGAGCTCAAAAGGTTACGTTATAACAAGGATTGTCTTTCAACCGTTTAAAAAAAAGACTCTGAGCAAAATAATCTCTGGGTTCGGCCTGCATTTCTTCACCCAGCGTGTTCCTGCTCATTACTATTTTGCTATTAGACTAGAATCAAATATTTATGCGTCTCCCCTGCAGTTAAGATTGAGGTTGAAAATGGGGTGCTGCTTCAGGGAACAAACATCATATTGTCTTTGTAAATGTAATTAATATTGCAAGATGTGTTTACTATGTGAAGCACAAGCAGGTACTGCCGCAGCTTTCCCTACATCTTGCCATACTTTGTGTGCTTTTGGATTCTCTGCACCGTGCCAACACCATATGGCCAGGATTTCTCAAACCGAAATGAATTTAGTCAGTCATCCTGGGATCCAATCTAATGAAACAAAGGGCTCCGCTGTCATGTGGGCAACCCAGGAGAAATACGCCTCTGACCCATTTTTTGCTTCAAACCATTAGTTTAAGAAACCGAGGCATATGGCGTTGGTTGTAGGCTGCATTTTGTGTTCGGGCTGGGAAAAGGGAGCTTGAGTTAAACAGTTGTGTTCAGAGGCAGATGTGTGTTGTGCTGTTGTGTAGCCTGGAGCGACGGCTCCCTGAGTAAAATCAGCCAACCGCCATTCTCTCCCATTTCCTCTCCAAATTACTGTTAATGCAAAGACAAGCCAGCATGTGTGAATGCTGCTGTTTGCACCATAAAACAGACGCCGCTGCTGCTGAAACAAAACATGATAAATGGAACACCTGTTTACTTTAACACCGCAATGCTGGTATCCCCAAATACCTACATAAAGTGTTGATAAAAATCTAAATAAACCCATTTTGTCTGCAGTAAACAAGTGGATGTTTGCTATGTTCTCCTCTCACCCACCCTCCTTTAAGGTATTCAGACTGGGTTTAAGGGTTGACAAAGGCCTTCTTGCCAAAGCTTCACTTGACCTATTTTAATCGCCTCTTGTTGGACTTAGGCACCATGGTACCAGCATGTGGTGATCTAAACTGACCCCTATCATAGAGCACAGGAGGGACTCAGCAGAAGAGCAGACTACAGCCCCATTCTTGCTGTCTAAGTCCGTACACATAATCCCCCAGGGAGGTTGTTTGTGAGCGATATCGCGACAAGAGTGTAGCTAAAAACCCCCCCGTGGAGAAAACCAACTGCGGTGTTTTGCCACCGCCTCACTCTTGTTTCTCAGTTTCTCCTTCTCCAAACTGAAACGGCAATCTAATCTTCCCCTTCTCACTCACCTCACTTACCGTATCACAAATACATGGCTTGTGCATATGCGCACTTTCACACAACCTCCATCAATCTACATCCGGTTCCCCCCCATGTACCCTTCATGTCTGGCTCATTGCCCCCCAGCCCCCCACCCCGGGGAACAAAACACAGACACATATGGATGCCCATGCATGCACACACGCATACACACACACACACACCTGCCAAATCCATGTAAGTGACATAGCTCACTTTTATGTGGTCAGCTGAGTCAGCAGCTCTCCTTCGCTTTGGCGTGGGCTCGACCAGACACCGTCTGCGATCTGCTCTCTCAGTCCAGCTCCACATTAATCATTCTTCCCCTTTTCTCTGTCTTTTTCTGCTCGTCCATCTAGGAATGATTCAAACCACACTGAGGGTAACAATATCAGGTGAGTATCACCATTCAGACACTTCAGGCATCACAAAGTGCTCTGGAGAGACTTAGAAATGCATTAAAACTAGAGCATAGGAGAATACGAAAAAAAATTTAATATACATTTATAAGACAGAAGAAACAATAAGCAAAAAAGCAATAAGCAAAAAAGAAAATTAATTTAAAAGACAATAAAAAAAAAGCAAGCAAATGTGAAGAGGTACATTTCCTGTTACATTTTCTCAAGGGGCAGTTCGGAGGATCGGGCTGAACACAGATCAACACAGGGCAGAAGAAGGCAGAAGAGCGTGGCGAAGTACAGAATCCTCTCATGCCATTATCAACAATTAAGTGGTTTCAGCAGTCCAGGGTTCATATTGGAAACTTTCAGCTCCAAACGAGAGAGTAAAATACTCTGGGTTGCAATTACATGCAAGCGAGCGAGCGTTTATTTCTAGCACCACTTTTTCTTTGCTCAGTTTGCTATAGAGAGAAAAGAGACTATTACTTCTTGTTTATTGCTCTTGTCCCGATGTTGTTTAATGCTTGGACAGAAGGATTAGGCCTGATCTCAATATTCCCGTCTTCATCCCCTTGTTCTTAATTCCATTTAAATGCTTGTCTGAACACAAGCCAGGTCGTCCCTATAGCCTACTTTGCATCTCACTTCATTAACATTGTTGCTGCTCTCCAGTTTAATCCCTGCTGAACAGCAAATAATTGGACGTCCCCTGGTGTTTTAGTGGGCAAAGAAACAGTGAGCACTCATGGTGCCGTGACTTCTGACCTCTGCAGCGTGTTTACCTCATCTGCCTTCTTGTACCAAAAACACAAAGACACACGGACGTACAATGGAAAGAATCAATATGTGCGCAGGGAGTCTGACTGTTTGTAAAACCACATAATAAACACAAGCACTGCTGTATACTTCAACTGTTTACTAGGTTGGCTGGTTTGTTTACATTATTATGTTGAGATTTTGGAATGTTATAAATGTTTGAAAAAATGCTATCAATCTTGAGCAACAAGAAATAGGTTCTCCACCTAATATGAGAAAAACACTTAATAACCTCCTGTTTGGATGGAACATAACAAAGTTTTATGTGCGTACATGGAAATTAGACACAGCGTGTTAGGAAAAATAATTGGAAATGTCATCTATGATTTGCATTTAGATGAGCAGCCTTTCATTTTGTGCTGATAATATTATGATCAGGCCTGTGGGAAATAATAGTGCAGGTGAGACAGAGTCAGCACTGCTGACCGAGCAACGGTGCGGAGCAACAACAGAAATAAGACCTCGCTCATTTACATACATACAGTCAGGCCTATAGAGACTCCACGTTGATCATAGCTTTATTTGCTGGTGTCATTGTTAGCTGAAATGACTGGAAGCAAATAAAGGTTCATAAGTGGATTCACTGCTCACAGCAAAGCTATTGTGAGTACTGTGATTACGATGTGTGTCGGTTAGGTTGCAATTAAAAAAAGGCCGGGAAAGATGTGAAAGAAAAATCGGAATCCTTCTAACGTGTTGCTGAAGAATACATTTGCTGTTGTTGTATATCTTGTTAAGACATAGTATTAAATTGAACGGACAGAAATGTGTTAGTTGCAGGATGTTGTGGATACCATTGCACGCCAGCCAAACTATTTGCGATCACTTATAATAAGACGAAACAACGACAAATCTACGCTTTACATAACAGGCAAACATTGAATTTTAGCACTGCATTGCTCAACTAAACTCCATAAAGTACAACACTAACCACAGCATGAAGTGCCAAACTCAGCAAAAGAGAAGAGAGAGGAGGTAAGAATACAATAAATTCTTCAGTCCGTGTCAAAGTCAGTTCAAGGTGTTCCAGTGAGCAACAAACAAAACAAAGAGTCAGTCGGGCTCAAGGTAAACGTGGGTGATCCAAGAGTTTAGTGAGCACAGGAAACGCCTCTGGGTTGTGTACTTCAGTAAAACATGAGTCATCCAAGCAGTAAACCGAATTCTACCCTGGATTTCTTTTTCTGACTACATGTCTTCTAATCCTGATGTTGTACCTCTAAGATTAAGAGTTTCTAAGTCCTGTTAGACATGACACAAGGATGTGCAAATCAATATCTGGTAAGCCCGCTCAAGCTGTGAGAACTTTTGACTCGTTGCTGACTCCTCCTCTCCTCTCCTCTCCTCTCCTCTCCTCTCCTCTCCTCTCCTCTCCTCTCTGGTTCAGTGCTTTGGGACTGCCCCCCGCTGTGACCTTTCACCTCTGCCTGCCTAATGATCTGATCTCTCCTTTTACCTCCCTCCCTACCATCTCTCTATCCCTCTCTCTTGTCTCCCAGGGGATCGTGGGATTGAGGACTCAGAGGGAAGAGGGCAGATTGGGTCTGCCCTTTCCGGCTGCTTTGTCTCCTTTCACCTTCACCCTTGTCTACCAGTCTTTCTCTCTCTTCTCATATCTGCCGTCCCTCTATTTCTTGGTTACTTCTCCTTATATCTCCATCCAGCAGAGTCCAATCTGAATAAGCGATGCTGCTCACTCTTTACCCTAATGTGTAGGTTGGGACCCGATGGAGCAGGTTATGTTGGAGGAATACTGATGGCAATGGGGGGGAGAGAACCAAACAAGTCACATAGAGGCGTCTGGCAGATGGACAATAGGGAAAAGGGAAGGAGCCCGTATTTAATTCAAACAGCCAAGAGCCTGAGTGTGAAATTGGCTCAGATGCTCAGAAGATAGAGGGGAACAAGGCCTATTCTCTGCTATTCTCACAACAATTTTAACATTCATGAGGCTTATTCATTATGCCTTATAAATAAGCCTTGTAAATGTGAAATTTGTTGTCTACTTCTTTCTCGTCGGCGCCCTTTCTGGAGCTGCAAATTAACAGAAGAGCCGGATAATTTACAGGTTCTTCCTTGAACATCCAATCCATGTTTGAGTCGCAGCGTGATTGCTCCTGATTAAATTGTCTGCGTCAAAGTCACAGCTCGGCCCGGGGGGGTGGAGTAAACAGCCCCATTAGCTGTTAACAAAGCCTCCCAGATATGAAACCATGCCTGCGCTCGGCGTTAAAGCCACTGGGAGATTATCCAGGCTGCAAATACATGGGCGGCTGAGATGCCCTTTGTACCACATAACAGAGGGCATTTCATGGGCAGAGCGCTGATCCCCTTACTGGTGTGCGGTTGAGGCAATGTAATCCCAAATTATTTAACCAGATTACTAGAGCATGAGAAAAAATTCTGCCATTGAATTATGTTCGGGGGGGTTTATGTGGTAAGATATGAGTTCCAGTGCCAGTGTGATCATGTCCCTCCATAGCCAGACACTGTTCTGCAGTTGGAGGTGGTCGGCAAATGTGATCAGCGTACAGGTGAACAAAGAGGAAGGACATACGCAGACAGGAAGGTAAATGACTTAAGCGCAGGTCTTTGAAACAGCATGGCAACGGCTCTTGAAACCTCCACCCCTAATTCTGAGCAGCCACTTTATTGTAGGGTTAGCGTGATGTTCAGCAAAGCCAAAACAATGAGGGATTTTAAGAGACAATAAATGAATTTTCAAAAATACAGCTTGGAATATGTTCATTACTTAGTTGGCAGATACCAACCTCACAAACAAAAAAAAATTCGGACAATTTCACTGAAAATCACAGCTCACACTGCCAGAAAAATTAAGCCTGTGAGGTTCATTCAGCCACGCTCATGTATGAACCATTACAGGCTGTTTGGCAAGAAATGGCACCATTGGTTTGGTCCCAGACCGAATTAGCCTGCCAAATGAATGCCTCTGCATTCTGAGGAGTATGAGTGAAAAACAGGGCTCTATTTGTACAAAAAAAAATGAAGACAAAAATCTACTTAAGACGACACACTTGTTTATTCTCCAACCCCACAGACAGCACAGTCCTTCCTGATGAGGCAGCCGTTTCGATAGACAGCATCACTCCTGGCCTCTTTAAAGGGCCGCTATGTAGTTTTGGAGAAGGAATTCAATCTCAGACTTTATATACTCACAGTATTAATGAGGTGTTAAAACAATACTCAGAAATGGTGTTTTTTTCATAACTGAATGAACAAGCTGTTCTCCGAAAAAGGTAAGGTCCCCAGAACACTGTTTGAAGTCGGACAGGTGATGGGGTCCGCCACATATAAACAAAGTGAAACAAAGTGAAACAGTATGAAACGGTGTTGTTTGTTTATTCAGTCATGAGAACAAAGAGAGTTTAGTTTGTTATTGAAAAAAAAAAAAAACAGTATGAGAAGATCTTTCTCTTCTGACAAAATTTTCTTGCCCAAAACTACAGATCGCTCCTTTCTTTCAGACTTATTCCAAATTGCATGCTTTACATCTGCCAAAGTCCCATTTTGCTAAGAGGTGATATGCCAGCCGTTAATTAGTTGGCTGACCTTCATCGTCATGGTAACAAAATAAACAGAAAGGAAAAGCCGGACGTGTTTCAGCTAGAAGCCATCACAAAGAGCTCCAGCACATCTTCCAGATACACATGCTCTTTTTGGAAAGTCACTTGCTGTTTGTATCCGGCCGTTGGTAATTAGTGTACTCCTTGTTTCTTCTTGTTTGTTCTTGCTTGTTCTTGTGGTCACACCTTCATCAGTTTGTCTCTGGGCGGTTCATGCACAGCTGGATTCTATCGTTGCTGGTTGTCGTTCGATCCTCACCTGTATATTGTCATGTGCTGTTTTGGGCTGAGGATGGCTTCGAGCTGAATGTGTTAATTTTTGCGCACAGTAACTAAGAACATCAGTTATCCGCTAGTGCTGCAGTGCTTGCTTTGTTTTAGATTCTTGTCACTGTCGTGCAACCGAATCATTTCTTCAGTTCTGGAGTAGTCAACAAAAATAAACATGCAACAGGCGCCGATTCGTTATGTTTAGGAGAAGATGATTCACGTAATTGACGCGAGTTGAATACATTACCTCATTAACTCACAGATGTAAGTTAAATTGGGGTCAGTGTTTTCTTCTGGTTTCACACGGGACATGAGCACTGGTCTCCTGGGGGAAAGGTCCTGGGTCTGCTTGAACCATCAGTGACCCCTAGCCTCTGCCCCACTTAGTCACCACTAATACTACATCCCTTCAACTCGTATTAGATGTGTTGTTTTTGGACGCATCCGTTTCCCCACGTAACTAAATTGAAAGGCTTGGTGTATCACCTGATCTCAAAATTAGACTTCAGTCTGTGGCATCACTTTGAAGGTCAAAAGTCGTGTTTTTTTGGACACCACTGAGCAGCTCCCAAAACCTTTTTGTTAAATTCTGCACTGCTTACCATTCAGTCGGGTCCCTTTCCCATCCTCGGTGACTAGACACAGCTGCGCACCCCTCAGTATTTGATTGAAACACTCGCTTTGACGGCTCCAGCTGTGTTCTGGCTGCTCTCACTGAGTGGACGAACTCATTCTGGCAGCCTGACCCACACTCTTTCACTGCCTCGCCATCCCAATCCAGTGCGGGGAAGAATCAGATCACATGCAATTAGATGTCAGTGATCTGATTCAAAGCGGGGGAAAAAAGGGCGACGGCTCTTGTGACCATGTGAAATTTCACATCAGCATATGCACAGTCACACTGCTTTACAGGGAGGGGGGGGTTAAATATGTCAGCTGAGGTCGAGAGCGAAGTCGGTCAAATGAGGTTACTCTCAGCCGTAATTGGATTTTACAACATTCGCCTGAATAAGTTGAAAGAGTTGGCAATACCTGTTTATTACTGAACCTACCGAGGCCTACAATGAGTGAGTCGGATCAAATACAACTGACATAGTTTTGAAGACACTGGCAAACGATGTAATTATTACAGCCACTCATTGCTTAACTGCAGCAAGTAATCTAAATGTCGACCGTGTCAAACATTAAAAAGGCAGCACAGGTGTCAGCATTTACATTGAGGTCGAGGCGCATAGCATTGTTATTGTGAGACCATGGTCATGAACATGGATTATTCTTTTGAGTATAGACATGCCTCCCTTGAAAGGTTATAAGCTGAATGTAATAAGCTGTCTGCCGTCAGATGACCCGTGACTGCCCCTAGCTGGTAAAACCTATTGGGTCCCAATATCACGGAAAATAGAAACTGAACACTTGTTTTTCTGCGGAAATATAGAGATGCTTTTGCAGACAGATGCCACTTTGCGACCTCAAAATACCCCTGCTTGAGTGTAAAAGGGGCAAAAATTCAAATTGTTCTCGATTGACTTATTTACACTAAGCATGTGCCTGGGTGTCTAAGTTGTATCAGATATTCTGTCGGAGCAATTTGTAAAATGTGTTTTGTTGTTCTGTTGTGCACATGCGACATCTATTGCATTTCTGTCTTGTCCTGGGAGATGGATCCCTCCTCTGTGGCTCTTCCTGAGGTGTCTTCCATCTTTTTTCTGTTAAAAGGTTTTTTTTTTTTCTCAATACGGCAAGATTTTCCTCAGCTGAATCGAGTGTCTTAGGACAGAGGATCCTGTTCACCTTTCTAGCTTCCCACTGATGCAATGTGGCTGCGATTGTTTGGGCGATCTAGATTTGATCTAGGTGTAAAAGCGGATTTTCGAAGAGCAAAAAGCATAAAACTACGTACACTTGCGTAATTTTTCAAGTTGAAAAACTGATATAGATCTGTATTGATGGATTTGATATCTCACTGGCTTCATGATGCATCAGTCATCTGGAGGCTGGTGTGTAAGAGGAGAAATAACACAATAAAACTCAGAGAGAGAAGATTTGAATTTTTATTAAAACTTATGAAACCTGAAATAGAACATGTTGGATCTAGACTGGCATCTTCCATATTGCAGGTGCTTCCTAAACCTGTCCAGCCTGTCGCTGTACCTTTTCTCATTTGCTATTTGTCTACATACCTGCTTTTTGGTGCTTTTCTCTGTCATGTAGGGACGGATATCAACCCTACTTTTTATTCTATTCATTTACTTTTTTACTCATACCGGATAATCTTGTCATGGGCGATTTGAGCTGCTCTGTTCCGTGTTGTCTATGAAACATCTCATAAACATCCTCTACAAAAACAGAAACCCAAAGTGATCATACTGAATTGAAAACTAAGTCAAGGGATTTGCAGTCAAACTGAAATTACTCTGTAATCAGTAATGAATCATCAGTAATTGAGAACATTTGACAGTAAGCTTCCCAACCCTGCCCTGCTGCCTTATCGTCTGATGATGCAATGATGTCCAGATCTCATCCATCGTCTCTCCCCCCTGCAGCAGGCACCTGGCCAGCTATCGACCAGACCTCACTCATGGTTTTCGGGTCACGAGCTGTGACAGGAAAGCGGATGACTCCGCTGTCCCGTGTCCAGCACGGCACGCAGACACATACAACAATGCACTGCGGGAAAGACAGAAGATTTGCTGACCACCGGCTCTGTTGCCTTTTTTGGCAGACGGAGAGAGAGGGAGAGAGGGAGAATGGAGGAAGGGAGGGAGGAGGGGATGGGAAAAGAAGAGAAAGAGGGGAGGAAAGGATGGACGGCTGGAGAATAAAAGATGAGAGAGAGGGTAAAAAAGAAACGGGGTTAGAGCGGCCGCAGACAAAGAGACGGTGAGAGAGAAAGAGAGGGAGAGAGATAAAGCGACAGAAGAGGGAAGTAATCATCTGAAAGGTCTAAGGGTCTCAGTCAGACTCACTCACTGTCCTGTGGCAAAGACGAGTGCAAGAGTTAGCTCCAGCCGCGTGCGCACAGATGAGAGATGATCAAAATTTCTGCATTGATCTCAAGGGGTAGAAATCAGAAACAGAGTGTGGAAAGACAGCACAGTACTGCAGTGTGAGCGCCCTGCTGCCTCACCTCACACGCGATGACAGCCCATCGCAGAACAGCCGAGGACAGTTGAGCGTTCAGCAGATTCTGTCGCAGTCATAGTGTAATCCCTTTTTTTTGCCCATTTCTGGGGCCTGGAAAAGAAGATGAATTCACACAGCAAAGTTTTCTGTCAGTGTCAATTTCAATCCTCACCAAACAGAAACAGCCCCCGCTACAACTGAATGATGCTATTGGTACATGTTATGGCCATCAGGTTGTGAACTGATCTAAATTTGCGTTAGCGGATTGTTCGGCTACTCTGGGGCAGCACAAAAAAAAAAAACTGCAAACACAACACGTCACAGTCACCCTATAAAATTGATATGAACATCATTGCTGACTGAAACCAAAGTCGTTTAGGTCTTGCCACCCTCTCGCAGCCATCTTGGCAACATCTCGGGCTGACAACACTAGGCTTTTATTTTAATTAAAATAAACTTCTTAATCAGTGGTCACCAAGACATAAACATCGGTATGTATAGAATCACACTTGTTAAAATCTGAGAAAATCCATCGAAAAAGTTTGGTGAAGTTGCCCCAAAATGAAGTTCAAAACATTCCCACAGGCTTCTTCTACAATGCTGTGAGGCGGTCATCTCATCGCACCAGCGCACTCCAACATTAACGTGATCCCCTCCCTTTTTTTTTTTTTTTCTTCTATCAGTAGCTCTAATCCAGCTGCACCAAATTAGTCTAAATTGTCGTGAATCTCGAGTGTGCACTCTCATCAGTGCAATAACACCATTGGCTGATGTTTCCCGGTTCCGCTGTGATGAAGTAGACAGCTGGCTATTAGGGGGGAAAAGGAGGGATTTGTGTCATACACCCCGGACTGCTTTATTCAAAATGCTTCAAGTGGTAAAATCTCTGCTTAAACATCCAGCAGGCACTAAACAACAGCATTCATTTGGAGTTGTTTCTGACCACCTGATGTCATTATCCACTCCTCTCTTAGCTCTGTTTAGGACTTCAGTGACTCCTGAGGGAAATATCTGCCTCTTTCGCTACTTGATTCTCGGCTATATATTCACCAGCTAGTTGCTCATTTTTATTAGCAACTAGGTCTGTTCTTAAAATGTGTCTGCTGCGCCTGAAAGTGACCCTGATAAGAGCTGCGAAAGTGAATCAAAAGCTCCATGGACTTAAGGAGAACTGCAGAAATGCCCGTTGATGCTTGGTGGGTTCATCACTACACAAGATTTTAAACTTTTATTTGATGATTCTCGCTGAAATATTTCTATGTGAAGGAATTATTTAGAATGCAGTTCCCCAACATATGCGCTGACACTTCTTGTACCCAAAATTGTCTCTGTAGAAATTACCCATGACCTCTCATGGTTTGCAGCTCTGTGTTAATAATACGCTGTTTTTTTTAATTATACATGAATTGGATTGTAAATTGAGGCACTCCATCACTGTCGAAAAAGCTGACAAACCGTCTTGCTACATAACCACGGCAGTGTAAGAGACTAAGACAGTGTGTTGAACCCTCTGCAGTCCAATGTGTGTTTGTATATTTATGCACGCTGATGAATATTTTCTCCTCTTTTCTAACACTACCAACTGCTACTGCACACTTACAGTGATACATTATTTATGTTCAGGAAGCAAGTCATTTTATGTATCTGGAATTGTTCTTACGTATTCGAGATTTTTTTCAGCAGTTCTTCAGCACGTTGCAGCTGGGAGTTGCCTGGCGAGTCTTCACGGGAAACTCGCTCTCGCTCTTCTGCTCTGATTCGTGCCCCGGCCCTGAGCTCACTCCTACTGCAGGGATGCCCTGCACTGGTGCAACATACATGGTTTGATCCTCTGCGCTTGACGGATGAAAGATGACATCACACGTGTGTCGTATAGTACTTGTGCATTCATGAAACATGTTGCGCACGGCTCAGACATGTGCGGAGAACTCGGAGGACGTAACGCCATCTGTGCCCGTATTATTCTCTGGTTCATGTCACAGACCATATGATAGTGCAACAGCATGTAGAAGAAAAGATGTGCACATGCCAGCAGTCACCGAACATATATTTTAATGTGTAACTGCATTCACACACAAATATTTTGATGCAAATGAGAGCCAGTTTTCTCTTAGACCTTGAGTAAACTCACATAAAGACTGGTGCAATAACACAGGACTCTCCTTTTGTGGCCTATTTTTCCCTTGAGGGAAACTTTTGCAACAACAAACACAGGTGGCAGTAAATGTGAAAGTGATGCGAAGCTTTATTTTGGTCATTGTCTGCTCCTGTGCCATCCTTTTAATGTTTCATTCACACTCTTTTTATTGAATTATGTATAAGAGGCAAGGATGGTGTTTTTCCATCTATTCATACAGTAGTTTTATTCATTATTCATGTCTTGATTCATGTGTTAAAGTCATTTCATGCACATGAGCCATTCCGGACCGTAGCGAATCAAAACCCAAACCGCGCCTGCACAGCGCTGCAGTACAGACCTGTCTGTTCCCTGTCGTTGCATCACACTTTTTATCCACTTCAAACTCTGAATAAGTCTGGTCACTTCAACGCCTTGAGGTTCTCTTCAGATATCACAGTACATGCCCTTAACTCTGTTTCGTTAAACGACGGTCACTTGCTTCCTCACTGATTATGAATATTCTAGCCAAGTGAAAATCTGTCAGGCCATATTGCAGAGAACGGATCACACATGTAGCGCTTATGGATTTCTTTCGTCCAAGGAAAGGCCAGCACAGTTACTCGACTGTCGAAAAAAGCCTCCTGTAGACAGTATGAACTATACATAACCCTCAATAAATGCCTTATTTAGAACATATAGCTGATGCTCCCTTTGTTTCTCTTATAGCATGTCACTTTACATATCAGCGGAAGCAAAGAAAGCTGGAGCATGGAGCAACAGTGTTAGTGTCATTGTATACACGCGTTTAGATTAAGGATGTCAGTCTCTTATGTTACTGACCTTTGAATTGAACTGTATGTTATTTCACTTCAGCCTCTGTAGAATAAAGGCTACGGTTAATTCTGGGTTTGAGTCGCATAAAGTTGTAAGTCGAGTAATTTAGTTTGAAAAATGTTTTGGAAGAAAAGATAATTAGCTTAGCATAGGATGAAGACTGGGTGAGGGGGAGGCAGCTAGCCTGGCCCTGTCCATAAGTCCTCCAGCTGGCATGATTAAAGCTGACTAATTGACACATTAACTCGTGTTTGTTCATTTAATAAAATGAAAACCAAAGTGTAAATGAAAACAAAGAAATTCTAATGTGCAGGACGATTTCTTGGAGGGAGTGTTGTTACTGTGAGTTTTTTTACTGTGGGGTTTTTTAAGGGCCATTGTGGTGGCCATGGATCCAATAAATGGCACATCTGGATACAGGGTCGGAGTCAGAACTGCATTCATTACTATAACAGCTGCTCCGTGGTGCATGAAGCTAAAAAAGTAGCCTTGTGAAGCCTGTGTGCTAACAGCTAGCTAGAGAGCCAGCAGCTCACTGAAACTTGATATAAGTGAGTTACATAAAAATGCACCCCTGCACAGTAGCTAGTAACAGGGAATTGTGCTCTAAAGGTTAAGACCTTGTTATAAACTTATATATTTCTGCAATTTTAATAAGGACGTTAAGTCACACCTCTTCAGGTACCATGATATATAATTATATGTGTGATTCATGGCACATTTCAAATTGGATCAATAAGGTGGGGATTGACTTAATGTTAGAGCCAACCAGTGGTCATACAAGGAACTTCAGGTTTTGTAACTTTGAGATAGCTTAATTTTTCTGTTGCGATGTTGCCATCTGGCAGAACCACAAGTTCCAATTGGGAGAGACTCGTAATTTATTGTCATGTGTACAAAGAGAAGGAGAAAGTCTTTGGTTGTTAGACTCCATCTTGATGAAGCAATACTTGGGGAGGTGATGAAGATTGGCTGATAGTGAGGCAGAATCCGGTTAGTTAAATGGAGAAAGAACTCATGAAGAAATGCCCATGTCTGATGAATGAGGGAGCAGAGAGCTGTGAATGAAAAGATAGTCTTCCTGATTGAACTTAAACTAAGCTTCATTTTTAGAGTTTAGTTCTTTTAAGGGATAAAATAAGGAAGAACTTTGTGAGTTAAAAGTATTTTTGGACTTTGAACTGAGCCAAGCTAAGGTTTTGTTTCCTTCTGTTTCCTGTCTTCAAGCTAGTTAGCTAACCAATGTCATCGTTACCTTCTACTTTTAGGGTTAGCTAAATAAAGCTGTAACATTAGCTTAACTGTCAAAGAATGGCATCATTTTTTTCAACTTCCAGTAAGTGCCTGTTCAATGTTAATCAACAAAGCTTATTCTTTAATGTTGGTTACAAAAACCTGCAGGTCCTTGATAAGCTAAAATATGCAAAGTATGGGCAGCAGTCTGCTGTGACTCAGCATAAATGTAACAGATAAGACTACCAATTTTAAAAACTGTTCAGATGTAGTTTTTTTTTTCACCTACCACATTAACCACATGCAGCATCTCTGACAATCCAGCCCATGAGCACATAAGTCACTTTAGTCAGTGATTTAAAGGAAATGATATGGCCTTTTATTTTTAAACTTTGAATGGAGCCAAGCTGAGCTAGTTTCCTTTTGTTTTTCTTGTCTTCAAGCTAGTTAGGTAGTGAACGCCAAACATTACCTTTCACTGTTAGCTTTAGCTAAATGAAATGCAATGTTAGTTAAACTGACAAAACTCATCCTTCTCTCTAACTCTGTGGAAAAAAATGTTGAACTATGCAAGATTTGGGAAGCAGCCTGCTGTGACTCATTAGAAAAGTTTTGTGCAGATGAAACTTACTTCCCTTTTTAATAACCGGTTTGATGTAGGTTTTTCTTCCCACATTAACCACAGAGGACATCTCTGGCTGTCCTGCCCATCAGCGACACTTACATCAGGTCAGTGGTTTCACACAAAGCTATTTTTGAACTTAAAGAAGCCAAGCTAAGCTGGTGGTTTCCTTTTGTTTTCTCGTCTTCAAGCTAGTTAGCTAACTAACCTCAAAAGTTACCTTTCTATGGTTAGCTTTAGCTGAATTAAGCTGGAACATTAACGGACAAAACTCATTCTTCTCGTCTAATTTGGTAAAAAAGTGAAAAAAAGTGTTTCTTTAACAAAGCTTATTTTTTTAATGCTTGCAACAACACCTTGCAGATCCACCATAGGGTAAAATATGCAAACGTGGGAAGCAGTGACTCAGCAGAAATGATGAGACATGAGACAGATGAGACTCAACTACTGTCTGACTGGTTTGATGTTGTTTTTTTTTTGTTTTTTTAATCTACTACTATAACCGCAGACACCACTCTGGCTATCCCGCCCATAAGCGTCACTGATTCAAACTGCAGCCGAGGCAGAGGCAGAGAGAGAGCAGAGCGCCGGGCTTGATCACACACACTCACACTGTCAGGAGCAGAGGCAGCGGGAGGAACACACACAGCGAGTGAGAGGCTGGGGATCCTTCACTGCTTTTTCACTTTGCATGAACCGCAACCGTAGACCCCCCCGGGATCTAAAGATGTGGACAGAAGTCGGGAAGCTTGTCTTACTACATTTGTTACTCATGGAGCTCCATTGCGCTAAAGGTAAGACACTTGTCTCGCAGCGAGGAGGCGGCGGGGGGGATTTATCATCGCGCCACGGACGGCAACGCTTCGGGGATCGGTGTGTGAACGGCTCGTCTGCCGCGTCTTCACCAGCGACGCGCTGATATCACGCAGCTGCATGCGGTGGCTCTCACCTGGAGCGACACTTTCGTCCGCGCGGTGAACGCGATCACTGGTGGCATGAGGTGGCGATACGCGGAAGACCTGTACAGTCCAAACAAACACGTGTTTAAATGCAGTAACGTTAGGCTGGTGGTAACAGGCTGTGTTTGGTGACGTGAACTCAAAGCGGAGGCTGCGCTGGTCTGTGTTTGGTGTTTTTTTTTTGTGTGGCTGCAGCCAAAACACCCGCTTAACTAGATGTGCCTGAACAGATCTTTGTGTTCAGGTGCCCGGCAGGACACCGGTTGTAGTCACGGACGCACCAAAGCCTACAGATACACATACACACATGCAAGTCGTCTGACGTAAGCGTATAATAACAGTACAAGTGTGAATACTGTTGTGGGACTGTTGGGTTTAAGAACAACAGATCAGCTAACAACAGGTAATAATACTGGAGGATTTAACGCTATTAAATCCACCTACAACCCCTTAGTGCTTAATTCCCTGCTTTCTCCAAATAAAGGCTTGCATGTGATCTATCTGAAAACTGTGGCAGTAAATCAGTTAGCCATCCAAAATTGAAGAAACAGCCTCGTGAAAAGGTTGTAGTGCAGCTCTCTTTGCCATAGGCTGGTCTGCGTAATGTACTTACACGCCTCATCCCTGTAAATGCCTGTAATTACCCCAGCATGTGTCCATGGTTTGAAATTGATTTATTTTAAAGTGACTTTAATACACTTGATGACATTCAACTCAGCTGATGCCCACGTGTATTCACTGTTCACATGTCCACCATGAAATGAAACAAAGAAGAGATGACCACTTGTCTTTTTGTCTTCCGACAACGCAGGAACTCATACGGAGTCGGAGTGTGAAGCCGGGCAGTTTCAGTGCAAGAACGGACGTTGCATCCCGACCCTGTGGAGATGTGATGATGATGATGATTGCTCGGACAGCAGCGACGAGGAGAACTGTCGTAAGTAGTCCAGTTACACCGGCGGATAGACATAATGATGCCTTCGCTTGCTCTCCAGTGGACCTTGAGTACACCTGCTATCATGCAGAGTCTTAATCTAGGACAAGGACTCCCGAGCATTTTCATGGGAAGGAGTTATAAGCTGACACACATTCAGCCCCAGATCATCACTGGCTGTTTTGATAAGAGCTAGTACACAACTGGATGATTGTAAATGCTAGTATATGTTATAACTTTTGAATGAATGAAGTTATGCTCTGAATAAGCTCCTTATCATTTTGCCTGGGGCCCCTCTGGAATCTCTGTTTCAGTTGTTGGTGTGCAGACGTCAGTGCAGGATCTGCTGATCCTGGATCATTGCTCAGGTCACATGGCCACAGGAATTTGACCAATTTCACTTCCTGAAGCAAACCTCTGACACAAAGAGCCGTGGCTTAACTGGGCGAGAGCAATGCTTTTCATAATATTATCATTATTCCTCTTATCTTGCTGTAACTGGGTAGAGATAACGTCACTCCTGTTATGAGCGAGACCGCTCCCCCTGCTGCACTGTCTCATGATGCTTTGGGTACATAATGGCTTCACTGATATGTGCCATATCTGAAATATTGTGATTAAATTGCAGTCTCAGTGTCATGACATCTCACTGCTGACTTATACAGCATGCTCTAATGCAAATACTGTGGATCTTGGATATGACTGATCACAAATTGGCTACTTGACTGCACCTCTGCTTCTGTGGGCAGGAGTTAGAGTTCCAAATACAGAAATGCATATATATAATTTTGGGTAGTCAAATATTGTATATAATGTCGCTCGGGAATGAGTGACAATGACCCGCAGTGTGCGATTCTGGTTTAGCTGACTCTTGTCTGTTACGCAAATTGCACAGACAATCAACCGGGTAATCCCTGCATATAAATTTATCATGGTAACTAATTGCTTGAATGGTTACATTAGCGGCCAATTGATTCATCGCTTATCTTTGGGACCAGCACACCATACCCATGATTCTCTAATCTCACTTGCTCACCACGACGGTGGCCACTGAATATCTTGAGTTCCCTGAATGAATGCTGTGACATTCACAGGCACGTCCCATTGACCGCAGTGACTGATTGGGATTATTGGACATTTGGTGGGCAATACCTGATGGAAGTAGAATTTAGATTTTAATGATCTCACAGGTGTGGTTAACTTTTTTGTTTGGCGTAAACGCTGCTCAAAGACAATGTGAAACTGGCACTTAAGCCAGAAGGTGACTGGTCTTTTAACGGAGCCACTTTGTTTGGAGCAGAAATGTGCTCTGACTCCGTCTTCTCTCTTCACTCTTTCTGCTACATATCCTGTAAGCTTCAGATGCAGTTGTGCTTTCCCCTTGGGCTGCTCTGTCACTCTCTCGATCTCTTTCCCTGCTCAGTCTCTACCTTTATCTACTTTTTCCCTCTTGCTGTGCCTTACACTCTCTTTCGCTACATCCATACCTTGCTCCCTCGCTCCCCTCCAACCCACTTTGCACTCTCTACTCTTTGAGTGCTTCAGCCCTCAGCCTGCGTTGGAAGTTGGGTGCTTCTTCCTAAAGAGCTGTCTTACTTCCTCAGCAATGTAGCACCCACTGAGGGTTTTTTTTTTTCTCCTCCCCATTTTTAAAATCTCCTGTGGGCACCTTGGCAGTGCGAATGCCAAAGAGCCTATGCCCACTCGTCTTACGCCCACAAAGAGCATCAGCTGACAGGTTGGTTGGAGATAAATCCAACAGCGTGACTCTGGTTGCCGGAGTGATGCTCAGTGGCTGGCAGCACGCCAGCCCTTCGAACAGATGCCAGCACTGCCACTGTGCCCCCTCCCCAAAACCCAATATCACCAGCAGAGCTCAGCGGAGAGGTGGAGGAGGTTGAGGAGGAGGAGGAGGACGAGGAGGAGGAGAGGAGGAGGAGGAGGAGGAAAACGATGGGACAGATTGGATTGAGAGGAAAAGGACAGTGAAAAGAACAGCGAAGAAGGAACAGAGGAGCACAGTATTATGGAGAATTGGCGGGGGGGGGGGGGGGGGGCGGCAAACAGGAGAGGATATATCGCATATTTGTGATGAAAATGAGGAGGAGGTTAGCCTAGCAAAGTCGAGCAGTTTCAGTCGTGGTGGCAAAGCTAAATAGGATTTGAACAGATGTCATTCAGAGTAGGCGGTACATCAAATGAATGACACTGATATAATTCACTAAATGCCCTTCGAAAACCTGATTGTATGACTAACACATCAAAAGGCTTTCATTGTTTTTTTTTTGCCTCCGACTTTCAAAATTAATGGATGGTGTCTATTATGGAAAAGCGGGCCAAGTTTTACCTAAAAGACCTAAAATCTATATCATGATGAATCGTTGACTAGACCTCAATACTGAAGTTTCTCGAAAGCATTCTAAATTGATACCTTGAACCTTGAGATAAACGCATTATATTTTGTTTCTAGTGCTGGCTAACTTCTGATGTTTGTCCTAACTAAAAACAGTGCGACCAGTTAAATATTGTGGCCATCTGCACTAGACTGTGAGCTGATTAACTGGTTAAACTTGAGGATAGATGTTCAATCCGTCAGTTAGTTCATTGATTACTCATTTAGTTGTGTGGCTTATAAAATGTCAAAGACTAATGAAAAATGTCGATGAGGGTTTCACAAAGCCTACAATGGCGTCTTCAGTTGTCTTGTTTTGTCGAAGATATTAAGTTTAATGTCACTTAATAGAAACGAAACCTGAATGTGAGCTGGAATAAGAGAATTTTGACTTAAAAAAAAATTACTCAAACAGATTAATCAGTTTTCAAAATAATTGTTGAATAACTTCAAGGTTGACACCAGGCGGTTCATTGTTGCAGTTGTGTTGTAGTTATTTTAACATAAATTCAATGGGATTCAGACAGTTTGTTTATTGAAAGTTAAGATATTAGTTTCCGAACCAATTTCAAGCAGGAAACGTTCAATGCAGTAGGTATCAAGCCACAATTTGGTGTCCATGACGCCACCTCGAATATTTGTTGAGGAAACTTTAAATGTGTTTGAACATGCCAGAGTACCATAACACAAATGCAAAAGCGCTCTATGGTACACCAACGTAGACTACCTGTGGTCTGTTAACAGTGTGCATGTAAACACATCCAGGTTAGGTACAGATGTTTGCGTGAGTATGAGCCATAGAATCCCTCGACCCACCTCTTTCCCCCATTTCTTCCATCCTTCCTTTAGCAGCTCTATTAGAATAATTTTGATAGATTTGATTTTCCAGGTCTCTTCTCTCTTTCATTCTGCGTCTCTCTTTCTCTTTCTCTTCTTCTTCCTCCTGCTCCTCTCCCCTCCTCTCCTCCCCTCTCCTTTGCTTTATTCTCAACATGCCTCTTGGTAGATTTCGCTCTTGTTGCCCTGGGAGACGGTAAAGTGGTGGTGGTGATGGAGGTGGTGCTGGGGTTTTTGTGCATGCGTGTGCTTTCTTTGTAGTGAGGACAACACTCCTGCACATGTGTATGAACAGACATGGCAACTATCCACCTCTGGACGGCTCTGTATGACCTATATTTGTGATGTGGCACGCACGGAAAAAAAGCCTTATCATTTTTACAGCGGATTTAAGTGGATTTAAACATGCTTAATCCAAAATGCCACTGTAAAATCATCTCATATCTCAACCACATTTTAGCTTTCAGTTGTCCTCGCTCTCTCACATCACTGTACAGAGTCGTCTCCTCCAAATGGCCTTGGTCTCACTGCACTGTAAAAATACTTTTTGTGAGATTTTTTTTTTGAGAAAAGATGGAACGGTGATAGTGTAGTTGTTAGTTGCTCAAAAAATCAATCAATAGAAAATGAATTGGCATCCATTTTGATGGTTGTTTAAGACAATTATCTATCTATCTATCTATCTATCTATCTATCTATCTATCTATCTATCTATCTATATCTATATCTATATCTATATCTTTATATTTAGATATAGATATAGATATCATCATATATTTGCTAGTTACAGCTGCTCATATATGAGTTTCATTGCCTGCCTTTGTTCTATATGATTGTTTCATTAACTTTGAATGTTAAGTAATATGAAGCCTTCACCTCAGAATTCTCTTTGACACTTTGAAACAATAAATCAGGTAGCCAATAAAAAAAAAAATAGCGTCAGTTACAGCCCTCGTGATGATACTCCCAGTACTAAAAACGTGTAAAGGGGATGGAAAGAGAATCCGTAAGGGTGGGAAGAAAGTTCTTGTTGAGCTGAGTGTGTGTGCATGTGTGCGTGGGTTTGTGTGTCACAGCAGGACAATGGGTCTGAGCAGGTCTGAGAAGGGGAGCGTCTCCTCTGCAGTCTGAAACCAGCTTCCCATAGAGGAGACATCACAACATATTTCACGCCACTGCTCTGTGTGTGTATGTGTGTGCGTGCGCATATGAGGCCAGGCTTTCTCTCTCTCTCACTCACTCACTCACTCACACACACACACACACACACACACACACACACACACACACACACACACACACACACAAACCTGACACTGTAATAAGAGACTGCAGAGAAGCGCTTCAGGCATAAAAGGCATTATACTGAACGGCTCACAAAAACACATTTTTGGTCACCTGCTGATATATATACACACACACACACACACACACACACACACACACACACACACACACACACACACACACACACACACACACAGTGTCTCACACAAACACACACACACACTGCTCGCTGCAGCACAGCTGGGGTCAGACTTTTAATGGGAGTGTGAGGTCAGAGGGACCAGTAGCTTAATCAATTACACACAAACACACATACATAGAGACACACAATGTGTGTGTAGCAGCAGGGCTGTGTGGCAAGACTCACATAAAATAAGATAAGAGAGACGCACTGTTTCTGGAAGGACAAAACACACGCACAAATGCAGACACACAGACACACACGCACACACAGACACACACACGCACACACAGACACACACTCCATCAAACACACAAACACACAAGCACACACTTCATCCATTGACAACCTCACACTCAAGCACATGGTGACACCCCAATCCATCATTTGCTTTCCTGCGTTGGACTAAGGTCGTAGTGTTGTGTGCAAGTATGTGCGTCCAAATACACGTGCGGATTGTACGCAGCTGCAATGCTCTGGTCTCCAGAGAAGGAAACAAACTGCTGTGCTCTGTGACAACTGAGGCGCTATGTGTGTGGGTCTGTTTATGTGTCTGTTTGTGCAAGTATATCTGTGTGTTTCTGGTCAGCCTTGTGTGCATGGCGAAACCACTCACAAAGCATTTCACAAACAGATGACGGCACGCAAAACACATTTGCCAGCGAAAAAACAACTCAGTTTTTATGCTCTATACTCTTTTTAACTCTGGTCTCATTTTTATAGTTCCAGTTTCCCTGTTCAGTGGGGAGTTATAATCTTATTCAGTGCCACAAGTTAACACTTAACATCGACTTGTGCTAAAGGAAATGATAACTTTTGACACCCTTGAAGCTAGATTCAGTGGTTGTATGAGGCTACATCTGACAGCTCTGCCTGTTCTGTGTAGCAGTTTTGAAAGTCACTACAATAAAAAATGTTTAATGATGGACTGTTTTTTCTCCCTTAAGGCGGGTCTGTGAAATTGCCCCAGAATCAGAGGCCTAAACTGACGTTGTTTGATTCTTCAGTGACATTAATACATCAGTCTTCTCACCAATAAATTAAAACAACTTTTAATTAATAAAACATTGGGCTACTTAGCTAAGATGATGCTAGTCTCCTCCGTCGCTCTGCTGCTCTGTTGACACATTAAAGGCTAAGACTGCCAGCAGGCCCATCCTCCCTCAAACATGATGTATTCCTTGAAGATTGAATATTAAACATAAGCAAGCAGACACATGCAGCGCTCCTAGTCTGACAGATGACAAGCCCAAAATGTGCCGGGGCGCCACCTTTGTCAGACACTGCATCATGCTCTACAAGCTAACAATACCTGGTGTGCTGAAAAGGTGTTGGGTGCAGTGGTGCAAAACAGCAGCCGGGTAATTTTAGCTGGGGTCAGTGCTGGCCTGAGGCGTTTGCTCTCTCTCTCTCTTTCTCCCACCAATCTATGACCATGCGTGTCTATCTCTCTCAGTCATTTTTGCAAATTTTCTACCTCTTTATCTCTCTCTCTTTCTGCTTCCGTTACCCCTGTCAGTCTTTTTGGAGTGATGGCTTTGTATTGACATGAGGGGCAGGAGTACGAAATGCAGCAAGGAGGAAGCAGACCTGGTGGGTGTATGCGTGTAAGAGAGAAAGTGAGACTGCACTGTCCATCTACATACTTCTAATCCAATTACCGAGCATCTCAGTGGGTGAGGATCTGCACTGTGAGAAGTGTTTGTTTGTGTGTGTGTGTGTGTGTGTGTGTGTGTGTGTGTGTCAGAGAAAGCAAAGATAAGAAGAGCTAAGTGAGTGTGCCTCTGCCTGAAGACTAATTTCTCTTTCTCTCCTTGTGTGTTGATACACAAATGAAAAAAAATCTCCATTGTCCACACATTCTCTCTCTTCGTCTTCCCTTCTTCCAAAATATTGGCATATTTATCAGCAGGAAAAGGTTTTGCTTAAAAGGTTTTGCTAAAACCTTTTTTCTCTTTTAAGCTGCTGGCTTATTATTTGGGGAGGATTAGAAAGTATCAAATCAGAGAGGCATGATAAAACTGGAAGAGCTTGATAATATTTTGGATCGGTGTGAGATGGTTACCTCAAGGGATGGTCCAAACTCAATGCACAAGTATCTTGGAAATATTGTAAGTCTCCACATTCTATTGAACTGGTTGGTACGCTGGAATAATGCCAAGCATATTGTTTACTGTAAAATTTCTGCTGATTGCAGAATTTACAGCTCTCACCAGGTCGTCAAATATATTAATCTTCAATTTGTTTCATCCATGTGTAAGTTTAATGGCCACAATTTAACTGTTTTGGTTCATGTTTATTGCTTTGATCTGCATCATTACCAGACGCAGACACACATGCAAACGTTATAATAACCTCACTGTGCGCAAACTTTCCAGCACAACAAGACAAGTGGACAAGATACAGCTAGCTAGTGAACATATTGGAGCATTTAGTGGCTCAAGAGACCCAACACAGATCTAGAAGAAGAGTGAATATTGGGTTTACATTCATCTGGTGGGTGATGAAACTCCACTTCTGTGTTGCTCCACTTCTGCTAGAAGTGTAGAACAACTCAGTGTAAGCAATTGTTTGCCAGCACATTTGCTATGTAAATGTAATAAGGTTATAATATGTCACTGTTGTGTTTACAGCTGTGGTGCAACCTTAAATGAGCCGAAAAACATTCAGATGGCCTGCTTTTTTGCCTCTGTGCCCACATTACTTTGAACAGACCAGTACTGAAAGAAACGAATGCGCAAAGCAACTGTAAAAGATTTCATGAAGTGATCACAGACTAAATCAGTTCTTTGTCATTCAGTGGCCTTGCTTTAAAGCATGAAGGAAATGTTGAATGAATAACTACTGGAAACGCACACTCAAGTCGAAGTTCTGACACAAAAAACAGCAAGAGTGAGACAGAAAGACTGTCTGGGCCTGCAGCAAAGTCCAAGTGTCGCAGACAGTCAAGGTGTTTTTTAAAAAGCCGTGTTCATCAGCTCTGCTTTTTTTTCCCTGAAGAACAATGTGGCCCGGAACATGATATATAACTGCCTCTGGCCTGATGAAAGTCGTGGAAAAGTAATGGATGGTTATTTAAGGCGAGACATACTATGAGCAGAGGTGGAAGACGTGAGTTAGTTGGAAGAAGTTTGAGAGTGTCGAGGGATCGGAAGAAACTTTGAGGGAGGATGCTGTAAGCCTAAAATGTGATACTCCTATCTTTATTTCAGTAGTTTGTTAATTTCTCTCCTGCTCTCTCTCTATTTATCCCGCCTCCTTTCTGTGCAAAATATCCCAACTCCCTTCCCTCTTTTCTGTCAGAATTAGCTGGTACGTTTTCGACAGATTACTGTGCGTGTTTGTCTGCTCTGCTGCAGAGTCACTTATTGTTCAAAGTCAAACTCCGATAACGCTACAATCCTTTTTCCCCACCGTGTGTGTGCGTGTTGAGCTATGTCTTGTTCTCATGTGTCTCTTTGTGCCTGTGTTGTTGTGTTGTGCTGTTGTTGCCCCCCCCCAACCCAACCCAGCCGTGTCTGACAGGGTATCATGGCATTAATCCCCAGCTCAGATTAAGCGAATATCTTCATGTGCCTCCACTTTATTATTTACATTTGCTGTAATCCTGTTTTTCACCTTGTGCTCTGTCGCCTGGTATACGCAGCCAGGGAGCGGCGTATGAAACGAAAAACTATGAATGCTGATGAATAAAACATGGCTGCTAATACCAGTCTGCTGGGCTGACAACGAGATAGAGCCCTTGAGTGCTGCATGTCAGAAAGTTTTCATGAAAAGTTTTACATGGAAGTTACAAAGTGGAGGAAAGAGAGTTTAGTCTGACTCCCTTCTCTGATGACATCCGCCTTAATGCCTCTTAACCCGGTTGCTCTGTCTCCGTCTTTTCTTTTATGATTCTCTTCATTTTTCTTTGCTCTGTTGCTCTTCGTCTTTTCTCTTCTGCTCAGGTTCTCCTGCCCTCTCGGTCGTAGTCTACGAGTGGAGGTCTAACTGTTGGTTTGTTCAGTTTGATTCATTACATTGTACTCTACTCCAAGGTTTTTTGTTACAAAAGAAAACTTTATTTTCCACCAGCAGGAAGCAGGAAATCAGTTTGGTTAAAGTAGTGAATTTTGTGTGGGTACCTTTGTGTTTGTGTAAGTTATTTAGAATTGGTTCCTCGTGTGTGTTCATGATAGATTCTCTGGCCCAACACCTGATCAGAGAAAGCCGATGTAATGAGGGTTTGAAGGAATCAAAAAAGGGAGAATGACTATAAACTTAGATCTCACTCTTATATAACTTACATCACTAGGCAGCAGAAAATAT
Organism: Sparus aurata; assembly: GCF_900880675.1. Classification (NCBI taxonomy): domain Eukaryota; kingdom Metazoa; phylum Chordata; class Actinopteri; order Spariformes; family Sparidae; genus Sparus; species Sparus aurata. The sequence continues at coordinate 25,679,290 of NC_044197.1, read as the reverse complement.
TGGCTGATGCTAAAGTTACATCCTAATATTACAGATGGAGCTGTCTGAGGTGGTACAAATCTGATCTGTCAAAGCTGAATTGCAGGGCTTTTATTATTGAGTGTAATAATTACAGCCAGTTAAATGGTGAATAAAGCCATCATGATAATAAACGAGCTCTTGATCCTGGTTTTGTTGTGTTAGGATTTTCAAAATGTCCTTTAGCAAAGTTAGTTTGATTTGAGTTATTTCCATTTGTCACCATCCCTGTGACTGAGTTTATGCATGCATTATTAAAAGTGTCAATCCCTCCTATTCAGTTGCACAGATATGTGACTCAAGTCATTTGGTCCAAGTTTCAAGCAAGTCCCAAGTTGTTTTTTCCTTGTGCAGTCCAAGTTGTGTCAATTCAAGTCAATTTTAGTCCTTATATGGCAAATCAAGTCCCAAGTCAATTAGGTTTTCTTCTCGCAAAAGATCCTGCAGTCTTACATTTAGTATCTGGTAATTGTATAGAATTATAGTATTAGTACTTGTCTAATATTGTTGGCCAATTTATGTAACCTGTTCAAAAGTCCAAGTCTAAATTCTTATTTTCTGTCGGGTCGAGTCATCAAAACAATGACTAGAGTCCAAGTCACATGAAGTTCACATCTCTGTTCACATGATTTGGTAAAATAAGATTCTCTCTCTGTGCAGTGTAGGCACACCAGGTGTTGCACGCACCTTTTAGTAGAAGACAATCTGTTTGCAATTCTGCATTAAAAGATTATAGCAAGCTACAGTAGCTTGTGTGACTAATGTTAGCTACATCTAAAGTTTGTACCAAACAATGTCAAACACATTCTTCGCGAAATCGAGCTTTTAAATGCTGCACCTGTGCCATCATAGGGTTGAAGGTGGAGCTGTCCTGGCTCTAGAATATGAAATAATGGAAGCTGACTTAATTCTTTCGATATTGTTTGGTTATTTCTGATACAAAATATAGAATATTTGGTGGAACCAGCTTATCAAATGTGAAAGTTTGCTGATTTTCTCTGTCTAATTAAGATGATAAAAACAATCTGTGGGTGCGGGACTGTTTAACAAACAAAGTAAGGCGAGTAATGTAAAGATGCCAGTCTTGGCACTGGGAACTTGTGATGGCCATTTTTCACAGTTTGTTTCACACTTGCAGACCAAGCATTTTGAGTGCTTGAAAACCAAGTTCCGTATTTAGCCTGTTTATAATGATCAAAGTTGTTACCGAGTAATACGATACTAATTACAGCTGTAACAGAAATTGCTTGTTCTTGGAAAACAATAAATTAGTCCACTTAATTATCAGCAGTTTCAATAATCAGCTCTTTGTTTAGAGTTATTTCTGATACAAAAATATTGAATTTTTGGTGGTATCGGCTTATCAAATGTGAGATTGATTGATTGACTGATTTTCTCTGTTTTTATTATGTTGTGTTTTTATTTGGACACTCTGTGGGTGTGGGACTGTTGCTGTACAAACCAAGTAATGTAAAGATGCCAGTCTGGGCACTGGAAACTTGTGATGGCCATTTTTCACAGTTTGTTTCACACTTCCAGACCAAGCAGTTCGGGTGCTTGAAAAACAATTTCCATATTTAGCCTGTATATAAAGATCAAAGTTGTTAACCAGTAATACAATACTAATTACAGCTGTAACAGCAATTGCTTAGAAAAAGATTTGACAGTTCGGGTCCCACTATAAGTGACTAATTATCAGTAAACCAAAAGTAAAGTTGGCTCAATCAGGGATGTAATCAGCAAAAAAAGGGACTTTAGGATTATCATCTTGAAAAAAGATACACATTGCCATGTTTTTCTCCATTTTTCCATCGTAGCCTATACTTTTCTCATTTTTGACCTTATTTTGCACTCTCTCTCTCACTTCCTCCATCTCTTTGTCCCCCTCCCTCCATCTGACTTTTGAATGAAGCCGTTTACGTAGATTACGCACACACACACACACACGCACACACATATCTCCTTCATACACACGCCTTGCTGGCTCCTAAGCCTAGGAACTGTTCTTTTACCTTGAGGGGATTTTGCTTGTCATTCGTTGCAGGATGGTGGAGTGAGGCGGTGGAGGGGGGGTGTCACTCTTTGATGATATAGCTAGTGCTCAGTAATACCAGTTATCAGAAAAGAGGCTGGTGTGACAGAAAATCACACACACACACACACACACACACACACACACACACACACACACACACACACACACACACACACACAGTATGTTTTGTGGATACACACAATGCTAATGTAACACATTTTACCTGCAGCACGCTTTATTATCACAACACAGTGACACTGTGTTAACATGAAGAGGTTGGGGGGAGGATTAAAGAGTGAGGAGACGGTGATGGAATCTATGGTGAGGACCACATTACTGCTGATTGAGGAGAAAAAAATAAAATACCTCCTGTTCCTATGATCCTGAAACGTGTAATAAAAAGCGCTTCCTCTTTGAGTTCCAAAGTTGGGTTTGTTGGAAGTGTGTTTGAAGTAAAAAATAAAAGCTGATGTGCTGTGATGCAGCATCAGGAGTCTCTCAGGATGCATTGACGTGGAAAGCGTTCAGCTGTTTGGGATGTTGGCAGCTTTCAACTCGCAGTTTAAAGATGCTATGTTGCCACAGTGAGCCAAATGTAGAGAGGGTGAGCAGATTCTGGTGGGAGAAATCATTTTTCCATCCACAGGGCTTGTCACGTAGCAAAGGAAATATATTTTTCATCAGATCTCCTTCCCTGCCTGGTCCTCTCCCTCCATCCTCGCCTTCTTCAAGGTCTCTGTCTGTTTTGTGTCTTTCTTCTTTTTCTGGCATGTGTTCAGTGTGCGTCTGACCAAAGACGACTCTCTCTCTCTGTTACCCTCACCCGCCACCCCCGCCCCCTATTATGTGCCATTGGAAGCAAAGCTTGAATGTTTGGAAGCAGGGTGACACCTTCTCAATGGGGCCTGAGAGGCCCCCTCTCACACATGCACACACATGCACACACTTAAAAAGATGCATTTACAATTGGTTTTGTGCGTGTGTGTGTGGGAATACTGAATAATGCTGTGACCGTGCATGCAGCATCTGCATTATCCTGCTGAGTTCAATAGCATTTGCAAGAATTTTCCTACACATCTCCTTTCTTATTTCCACAGAGCCTACACGTGTGTTTACCTATAGTTTCCATGAGAAAATGTCTGAGCTTGTTGTTGTTGATGTTTGTTTGCATTGGACAGGTCTCAGAGGTTTAGGATGATTAAGTGAAGCAGCAAGATGATCGGCTTAAACATTTTACACTGGGCTTTAGTAGGAAGATAAGGGGGCTAGTGCTACACACACACACGCACACACACACACACACACACACACACACACACACACACACACACACACACACACACACACACACACAAAAGCACATGAAAATATGATCCGGCCCACACATATCCAAAAACCTACTGTGTACCTTAGCTCTGTCTCTTTCAATCCGTCCGTAACCCTAACCCCTTTTTCTTAACTTTTCTTTGACATACTCATAACAGAATAACCATTTTTTACCAAAGTGATACTCCTTTTGTTTGGTTTCCCAGAGTGTCTCGATGTTGCGTAGCTGTAGCTCTCAAATGCTGTGCTCTCACTAGAGATATTGATTCATACATGACCTCTGTGTTCCATGTCTTTTGATGTATGAACTTTCTTTTGATGTGTTGGATCAATTTTCAAAAGGTTTTTCTTAGTGAAGTTTTGGTGCTGCTTAATGGATGGATGATGCCATCGTCCATCACAGATGGCTGACAGTCATCAACCACTGAGCCCTTTACCATTTAAAAGGTTGTCAGAGGGGCAATGAGGCAAGAGTTGTTGGGGTCTAACATGTAGGAGCAACAATGTAAAGATAATCGTTCCTGCTCACTGAACTAACATTACCTCTCCATATACCAATCATTAACTTCTTATTAAACCTCCCTAGTTAGTCAAACCAGAGGCTGCTGTAAGTGTTTTTCTCTAAATCGAGCTGCTGTTATCTGCATTTTTTTAGCTTAACTTGCTCAGTATAGCTGAAACTTTATTTCAAGCTTTTCAGACTGAAATCAGCTCAGTTACATGTGAACAGCTATTTATATTCAAATTTTCAAAATTAAATCATTTATGTTTTGCTAGAAAAATCTGGAAGGCCAAAGCAAAGTTTATGGTGGGCCATCTTTTTGGTTAAGCTCGGGTTTGTAAAATAATGTGTTTTTATTTGAAATCTTTGCAGATCCTTAAGATGAAGCCTGACAAATAAGATGATATGACTAGTTCTGTTTATTCAGGCGTTAGAGTGAAGTGTTGACTGTCACACCATAAAGGCAACCAGAATTGTGAAATATGTCTGTTTAGCCGGAAAATATTTGTGGGGGAGTGATTCCCCGGCTGCCATGGCCCATCTGCAAGTTTTCATGCCTTGCTGCCCATGAATTTCCACTCTGTAATGCCTGCCGTGCTCAGGTGCAACTTTCACTAAATCCCACAACTATATTTAAAGAGCCAACATTTAATGCCCACAAGTAAACATCCAAAAGAAATCACCCAAGCTAAATCCCAAGTACCTTCCAAGGTTACAAACCAGGGAGGCAAGAGTCTTATGTGTTGATATGGCCTCTAAGGTGAAGTACTTTGAAATTCGGTTTCAACGGACTGCTTAACTACTGCCTTTAGCAACAAAGAGAAACAGAGACACAGACTCCCAATTGACAAAAAAGTGGAAAATACAGTTTGAACTTTGAAAGATAAGCTTTTTTTTTTTTTTTTAGCTATTTTCTCCTGAGCAGTGGAACAGTTCCTTACCAGCTGCAGAAAATGTTCCCTCCGTTAAATATGTAACCTGAAAATTCTAATGACACATGTGCAAACCAGACCATCCACAGCACTCACACATGTGGACACAGAGTGTATATTGAAGCACAGAGAAGACCCATTGACCCAGTTGTGACAGAAGGCAGTAGTTAAATATAATTGGCCCATGGTGTTACTATGATGTTCTTTCTGTCTTTATTGGCTTTTTTCTACCTCTTTTGGCTCAGATAAAGCAGATTTGGTCCAGTTTTCTGTGTGTGGTGATGCTTTCATAAATGACAGCTTAATTAAACCTTCATATTAGATCTGAGTTCAGTTCTTTTTGATCCATACCTTTTACATAGGCCAGTCTGCCCACTTCCTCTAGTAACACTTGCTATGAAAGGGCACATCACAGTGCTCACCTGGTGTTTGAATATTGGACACTGCTGATTAGCCAGCCGTTGGAGCACTGTATTTTAAGTAGGTAAAACTACATGGCGTACATCTAAGACTTCATTCAGACTCTGAGCACAGGAATGAGTTATCCACTCCTGGTCTCCTAAAAAGTCTATTTTGTGGGCAAAGACACTGTCCTTTTACTTTGAGTGAAGGTATTGATCCCGCTGACTTTGAAAGAAAGAGGTGAGTGAAGTTTAGTCGCAATCAAGGCAGGCACCCCATTGTTTTCTAAGAGGCCCACATGCCATACTTACTTTCTCCAAACACATCTCTTTTCCACAAGGCTCAAGGGCTTGTTTCCCTTGAGAGGCTACTTGAACTGGTGTAATTTCTTAACACTGAACAGTACAGACAGAACATGAGTATGCAACCCAGTGTCACTGCAGTATTTAATACTAGAATGGAACTCAGTAAAGAGCATATCTCCACCAAGGCCCAACAGTCCCATTTAGTGCAATCAAGTCTAATATAATATCAAATTCGATAGCCACTTTAGATTTTAAATGGTTTAACCGTAATTTAAGATCACCAGATTAAGGATCTGCAAAGTGTACTCACTCATGATGCCACCCACTTCAACAGAGCTGATTTAGTTAATGAACCAACCGGTTTCTATGTGCACGAATCCTGTAGATTACATTTCGTGATCATTTCACTAACTGCTGTGCTACTATGTTGGAGAGCAACAGAAAAGATCACACATGAGTCTATCATTTGCCTTTTAACAATAAGATCCTGCAAAAAAAAGTTTTGTTCATAAATAGTTTTCTGCCACAGTAAGCCCAACAAAATTAGCCCATTTGAAATGATCTTTCCAAATCACTTGCTACCATCTAATTTCCTTCTATCAAGTGCCGTCCCTCTCCTTTGACTTAACTCTGCATGAGTTCAAATATCACTCTTCTGTAAGTGCTGAGTAATTGTCATTTTTATTGTCATTTGCCATTTTCTTCTGTCAGCGATGAGCTGAGGGAGGGACAGACAGTTTCAGGTCGCCTTCTGTAATTAAGTTTGCCTCATTAATTCTATTCACTCCTAGCTTCTTCCGAAAGTCATGAATATAGAAATAGCACAATGCCTCCCTGTCAAAAGGCCCAGTCCTCATTTACACATAATCCAGTTTGTTAGATGCCATAAAATGTTGTCCACTCATAAGGATGTTTTTTTGCAATATAAAAAAGCTCTGAGAGGGCTGTTGTGTTTGTGTGCGTGTGTATCTGCGCGCACGTGATCAGAAGTATGTTTACCCAGTTCTTCAAAGAGACTCAAAAATGTTTTTTTATCTGAGCCCACTCAAGACACATTGATCCGTTTATAATCAAGAGACTTTGCACCTGTTACAGAATCCAGAGGGAAGAAAAAGACAGTTTATTCCATGCCTCCAACTTGAAAGGTTGAGTTGAGTAGTTGGATGAGGCAAGTATAACAGAGGATGAAATGGAGCGAGCAAAGGAAAATAAGCTGGAGTGATTGAGCAGGTGATTGAAGGATGAAATAGATTCTGTCTTCTTTTATATATGCTTGAGGGATTGATAAAGGGATGAAAGAGTAAGTGTGGGAGGAGGACCTTCCCGAGGGATCTGAACCTTAAGATAAGAAGGTGGACTTGTCTATCGAAGAGCGTGTGTGTCTGATAGTGAGTGGTGAATCTTTTTGCAAAGTTCTTCAAACCTAGTACAACACTTCTTACTTTAAGTTTGAAAAAGTGAGAAAAGCCCATCCTTTCTCAGAGCCCACTGTGATCATTAAAAAAAAAAAAAAAAGACAAATGGACTAGTGGATTTATGGTTTCGGCACTGTTTCTGGATGTCTGTTATATCATAAAGAACACATGCACATGCTGTATATTACATGTGAGGTGTATTCAACATTTGGCAGAGCGAACTCTACACTTGGCAGCATTCTGGAGCGGTAATTGGCAGAGGCTGTTGTTGGCCAGTGATAGTCGTAGCTGATCTTGGGTCATTTGGCATAATCACAACATGCTGCTATATGAACAGCCACTTTTTTTTGTTATCAATCTGGATCAAGTTATTTTTCCGTTGCACTTCCTGTGTAATACTATGTTGTCTTGATGGAAATAATGCAAAAATGGGTGAGATCTATAAGTTGCTAATGCATGAAGCAATAGCGGCAAACCCCGTGGTGTGTTTCTGTGTGTGTGTGTGCGCGCGTGCTTTGTAAGTTTGTGCTGTTGACCTTAATTCATCACATTAGCACCAAGTCTCCAGAGGGTCTATGGAGATGTGTTCAAAGTTAGCAACCCCCGGCTAATTGATTTCAATGAATGGCACATTTATACTTCGCTTAGTAAATCACACTCAACATGCAGTTGGGGGTGTTTGGCGTGGTGTGTGTTGTTATCTCTGCATGTGTGTGTGTATGTGTTGGGGGGGGGGGGCTGCAGTGGCAATCTGTATAGTCTGAGTTTTTTAATGAGATCAATGCTTTCCTTCCTGCATCCCCAGATGGTCACGGTAGTAGAAGGTGTGTGTGTTTGTGTTCGTGTATGGTGAGTGCATGTGTTTGCGTGGGCTAAAAGGAAAGGGGCTGGGGGGACCTTGGGCAGATAAATCTTTAATCATGTGCCTGCTCTCATGTTTCATTTAATTGCCCCCCTAAATCCATAAAAAGATGACGCCATTGTGGTTTAGTAACACAGAGTGTGTGTGTGTGGCTCGGTGTGTATGTGTGTTTATGCGTGTGTATACCATAAGAGATGTGATTATCATTTCTTTATAGTACATTTGGATCACTTTGTGTGTGCTGTTGTACATATGGTAGCAAGCAACACATTTTTTACCATGCTCTATATTTTCATGTGTGTGTCACTATCTGCCGTCTTTTGTGATGTACATTTGTATTGTTCATGTATTATACATATTTCAGTTACAACAGAAATCCCTTCAGAGATCCTCTGTCATGCTTTTACAAATTGATCTTTTTTTCCACCCAACATTATGTGTGTGTGCATTTTCCTGCATATTCCTGATTTGTATGTATGTCAGTATTACACAGAGAATTCCTGATTTTATGACCTGCCCTACTTGCAGTTCCATTGTTTGTTAATGTTTGTGTGTATCATATTAACTTGTGCATGTACACCACCAAATATACACCATTTTTTATACATAATTTACAAAAAGGCAAAATATTTTTTGTGTGGGGATGATGCAAAATTCCTGGCTGCAGTTAGTTCCACATTTGTTGTTTTCCTACATCTTTAATCTGAGACAGAGGACGCTGCTCCAAAAGTTGTTTTATCTTCCCCCCCCTCTATCGTTCTTTCCTTTTCCTTCTTTTTAAAACCTTCTCTTTGTTATCCCTCTCTCCCTGGTGCATGCTTTTTAATCAACAGCAAGAACTGTGCAGACGAGGTAAAGCTGTCCATGTGTGGAAGCGTCGTGTACACGTTGTTTCTTTTGGGGTAAGGGGAGAGAACTAGACGCACAGATGTTTAAATTTGTTTTTATAGGTTCGACTATAAATGTGTGCCCTGGGTGTGTGTGGGTTTCCCTTGTATTCAGCAGCACTTGCGCACAGCCCCCTGAAATCAATCTAACATTTTGTGCAGCGATAGAAATAGATCCATTGATTGATCAAACTGATAAATGGGGCTGTTTGCCGCGCTCGATGATGACATAAACTGTAGGTGTGTGAGAGAGGCCTCTGTTTATCTCTGTCCATCTCTATATCTGCTGCAGGTGTTGCTGTTCACCACAAGGAAGTCACTTGAATGAACTCTGCAGAGAGCGTGAGGCATTTCAAAGAGGCATGGAATTTTATTTAGAGAGCTTTATGCTTCTTTTAATTGATCTGCATCTGTTTTAAGTTACATTAACCTAGCAGATGTTAGTTTAACCTTAGACTGGACAACTGGTCTGTGAAACATATGCCGTCACCACTGTGACTGTAGCAGGTAGTGGATGACATCATTAGGGTTTGGTTTCTCTGTTTCATTCCAATTTCAATGGTTCTTTGAAAGGAGGAAGAGTGAACAAGGAATCTAGTTAGCAGTTTCACAACTTCGGAACACAGTCAAACCACAAAACGTTGCTTTCCAGCTTTCCAAATCAGTAGCAGTTTTGAGATGAAATGATGAAAAACTGAACTTTGGCAGTTTTTATAGATAAGCAAATATGTTCATTATGTTCTTGTTCTGCTATTTGCATGCTTTGGTTTGTCTGTTCTTATGTTCTCCCCGCCTTCAACTGTCACTTTCTGTTCGGTGAGGGTTATCCACTGCACTGCTATAAACAAGCAGGTTTAACAGCTCTGTCTACTTTATTAAATGTCACGGTACCTCCTGCACACAACACTCTGCACCGACAAAAGCACCAGGATATGGACCGACATCCATGAGATAAATTATGCAGGTACAGAGCATTCTCTTGACAGACTCAACATGTCATCATTTTAATGCTGAATTTAGGTGAAACAATGAAAGTGTTAAGTCTATGTGTTGCGTTCCTTGTGAAACTTTTAATCTCTTTGTTGCAAGAATCCAACCTCCCTTATCGTTTTCTGTCTGTGACTGTGGTATGAGTGTGTGTGTGCGACAGCCTCCTACAGTTAGTGTCACCATGATGAAGAGACTATAGATTGGTGTGTCGGTTAATGAGTCTGTGTGTGTGTGTGTGTGTGTGTGCCTGCATATGCTTCTGAGGTGTCGCAATGATTAAGAGTTTCCTATCCTCTATTCCAAGTGTGTGAACGTGTGTGTGCACATTACCGGGTGTGTTCCCAGAGATGCTCATTAGCTGTGAAGGACTGTAAAGCCAGTGACCCCACAGTCAGAAATGGAAGAGCCCGACCATTCCCCGTTCACCCGGCAGACCCCAGACCTTTGTACTAATGCACTAAAGCAGCCATTGATGAGGGAGGGAGGGACACATGGGGAAAGAAACGACACACTAACGCACACTCACACACACACAGCCCAGGAATCCAGGAAGTGTTCCTTGGGTTTTGACGAGAAGACACCAGTGTGGGTGTGTTTGTGTGTATTTTTGAGTGGCGTAGGAGTGGCATCTAGCATGAGGTTTCAAAGTGCAGCCGACTGAACAGCCGTCCCCTTAGCCAGTGTTTGGTTTATCAGTTATGGCGGACTCTGGGAAGCGGACGGTGATTATCAGGTGATCAGGTGATTATCCTGGCTGAAATAGTTACATTGACAAATGTTCTTAATTACCCCCAGACTGCATAAAGCGATCACTGGTCAACTTTGTCTTTGAGTGATGGTTGTATTTTGGGTGTGAGAACACTGTGTCTTTGCTATTACAGCGGAAAATTAAAGTCCCTCAGCTTGTGATAAGCAGAGCGTTCACCTGCAGGTATAACACCAGGGGTAATCTAAAACATTCCAGCTGATGGTGCATGCCTCTGTGAAAGTTGACCAGGACTCGTGGGGAACGATCGAAGAACATAATCTGTTTTCTCCAAATCAGCCCAACTGACCGAGGAAGCATAGTAATGAGGAAATGATTAGATTTTCTTTTTCGCTGCTTGGCTGCCGAAGCTCTCTCCATCTCTCTGCCTCTTCCTCTCACTATCTCTTGCCTGCTCTCTCATGCCTCTGGCCAATGTGGATTTGTTAAACAGTTTATGTACCTCTTCCTTTGGTTTCCTGAAATTCTGCATTTTTCCTGTTTGTTTCGATACCTAATTTCAATAGGTCTTTTCTTAGAAATATAAAAGATGTATTTAAGGATGGATCAGAAGATTTCACCAACATTACCATGAAAATCATGGCAAAATGTCCCTCTTTAACTTATGGAACCAGCTTCTAAGTTGTGAGGATTTTCAGCAGTTTGAGGACATCACCTTAGACTTTTTGAACATATGCAGGGAATTTGACAGTTTTTGCAGATATTTTATAGCCTAAACTGTGAATAGAAATCATTAAAATGAAAAAATTCAGCTACAGCTCTAGTTTTGTTCATCTAGAAGTATTGATTTGAGTTCATATATGCTAACCTCACTATTTACTTAGAACTATATTAGTATTTGGACACATGCAGATTACAGGAGCAGAGGAGGATGAATGGGAAGGGTAGAGACAAAGGATAGAGAGTCAAACAGAATTTCAAAGGATGTTCACCATCTAAGATGTCAACTGTGGTTTATCATAAATTGCTTTCATACCACGGCAGGGTTTTGAATTGAGAAACAGAATAACACAGTCGAACATAAACTCATGCGCACAGGTTGTTGGTGATGGTGCACAGGGAAGAGACCCAGTGTGTCTGTATCATGCTGCATTTGTGTGCTCTCAGTGTAGGTGCACCTGCTGCTTTGGAAAAAGGATGATGGATCCAAGAGGTGGATGAACACTGTTTCCATGGACTGACTCAGCCTTGTGCGCACGTGTGTGTGTGTGTGTGTCCATCTGGGCTTGAGGCTAAAGGGAATGGGAAAGCAGGCGAGCCACAGATCAATTTCCTTTTTATTGTGGCGGAGTGGAGACTTGAGATGCATGGCCTCCTGTGACCCAGATTCATTCCTCCTTTCTCCTTCTGCTCCTCCTCATTGGCACAGTGGCATAACATCAGAAGTAGGGAGAGATGAAAGAGAGGGAGAGGGAAGCAAAAAGAGAATGGGTGAGGGAGGAAAGCGAAGGAGAATGCGTTGAATCTGAGCTGATCATGAAATAGAGAGGAAGCAGGGAAGAATGGGAGCCCATTATAAGTTGTAAGGACAATTTGAGTATGACACCTGAGAGTTATGCATGAAAGCATCACTTGAGATGTCTAACACACAAAGAATGCATCAGTGAAGAGATTGAGACAACGAGTGCACAAATAAACGGCTATGGAGACGTAAGAAAGGTGAAATAACTCCAAAGTTTATGACACAGAGTCCAAAAACGAAATGCACTGCTGGATGAGAAAGCAGAGAATCCCATCGTAAATTGACGGAGACTGGGGTACATCACCCAGGAGAGTGGGTCTTTAGCAAGCATACAGTCATTATGTAATGCTAATTATCATTATAAACAGCCTCTATCTGCTGTGCTTCCTCTCCTGCTGCTTCAGAAGAACATGTTCCAGGTGGTGATCTGACTGTGACATAATTGTATTTCAATACTAAATCAGACATACAGCACATTTATAGTTCTTTGACATAGCTTACAGTGGCCTGTAAAGAATAAACTTGTTTTGACAGCAGAACTGGAGAAAAATAGAAAAAAGTATACCACACTGATTGTTAATTTAATTAACATTCTCCATCTGGGCTACTTATGTTTTGTGTAAATGGGCAGTAAAACCAGCACTGGAAGCCAAAATCTGTAATAGTTGTTAATTATATATATTGTAATTGTATCCATCTGTATAACAGAGTGCCGTAAAAGTAATTGGATACAGTCACTTCTCAGGTTTTTAGAAATGTTAATTCGATTTTTTTATGAAACCTGTCATTAGTATTTCCCTCTATTTCATCACTTGTGTTCATGTCACCTGGTCAGTCAAAATACATTTTCAGTGCATACCTGCAACAATGATGTAACAACCTCATGAAAGTGTAAATGCCAGAGTGGATGAATCCAGAGTTAACCAGTTTGAACATGCAGAAGGTCATGAATTGGATCTTTGATAGCCTTGAAAAAATAATTAATAGCCACAGTATAGCTAAACACACCTTTTCAACTTCACTAAACACTAAAACACTGCGCAGCTTCTGGTCACACCGATCAGAAATACTGTCATTATTCTATTATATTTCATTAATAGTTCTCTGTCTTTGCGAGTGACAAGTTTTACTGAAGACAGTGGCCCTCATACTGGCTGGCAGCGATGTGATGGGCTGTACATCAGACAGAGTTTGAGACAGTGAGGCAAATTTTGACCGGCGTTTCCAAAATCTGACAAAGACAACTGCCTGGAAGCAGAAGCACTAGCAGAGACAGCACAGACGAGGGTGTCCTTTCGCCCTGTCCTTACCTTCTGTGGCTGCCATCTGTTTCCCCTTCCTTCACTTCACAATTTACAATTCAATTTAGAATTTAAATTCGTTGTTAATTCTGTGCTTTATTGGTCTGGCAGTTGCATCTGAAGCCATATTTACCAAAGCAATTTACATAAAATGTAAAACTAATTCTCTGCACAGGCTTTTGGTCTGACGCTTGGTTTGCTTTGGCCCGCTTTGGCCTTATTTGGCACAGTTTGGTGTTCTAACACCCTGGCACATCCTGCCAATGCACTTGCGCAGATCTTGAGTCTGTCCAGTTCAACAGGAATTCCCCTCATCCAAAAAATTCTTGGGAGGTGTGAAGGTTGTTGCATCCAAAAGTGACTTTCTGCCACCCCCATGTGAACTGCTACTGTGGGAGCCCATCTGTCACATGGAAAGGAGGCGCCATTTACATACATAGAGATGCATGCACGTACACACAATGTCATGCTGAGGTAGGGGAAATGGCTGATATTCCCCTGCGTGAGTGTGAGTGTATATGCGGTGAAGCAATGCAAGGGCATAGGATGCAGCTGAGACTCCAGCTTTGTCTGAATTGAGAAAAAGTAGCATAGCAACTGTCATCTCATACACACACACACACATTCTATACATACTGTGCATAGGAAAACGCACCAGTTTGCACGCCTAAGCATTATTTTCCTTACAAAGACATGGACACTAAACATGAACACATAAGCAGATTTTATCCACAGGCTGACATGCACACACACACACACACACACACACACACACACACACACACACACACACACACACACACACACACACACACACACACACTTCATCCAGTTCTTTCATTGTCTGTTTAGCTGCTTGGTCTTGTGCTTTGGCTGTAATTGTGTGCTCTTGTTTGAGATTGGACAGGATTTCACTGAGCCTGCTCGGATTTTTTCTTCCTAATCAGTCTTGCATGGCCCATACATCTTAGTGTGTGTTTTTGTGCATGTGTGTGTGATGTCGGCGCACCAAATACAGTTTTTCAGTGAGGATACTCACAGTGAAAATTTATGTGTGAGAAGGGGTGAGTGGGTGCACTGCCACTAAACATATTAATCAGTAAAGATATCTAGATTAACTATTCAAAGCAACCCCTCGCCCCGTGTCTATGTTACGCACATACACACACAGCTCATGTCTGGCCCCTCAACACGAACACACACACACACGCACGCAAGCTCACACACACACACACACACACACACACACACACACACACACACACACACACACACACACACACACACACACACACACACACACACACAGTAAAGCCAGCAGACCATGCAGCCTGTTATTAAAAACCCAGTGACCTCCATCTAAACAGGCCTAAATCTGAATTGTACTGCTGATGAGAAAACACTCATCCTTCACTGTGTGGTTGTCACCTCATTAAACAAGAAGTGATCCCAATCAGCTCCTCTCATCCTCTCTGAAGCTTTATGCTCCTATCCTTGTTGGAGAACTTGAAATGTGAAATGTCATGATACTAAGGATAATGATAAAGATGTAAAATGTTTCTAATACGAAATATTTGTTGATAGTTGGAACCGGTGCAAAGACGTGCTTGTTTTCTTTTAATTTTGAAATCTCTATACCTTACTGTGCAGAGATAACACCTCTTAACAAAAGTTCAGTCATTTAAAGCAGCACTTAACAAGATTTAAACATCTGCAATTGATCAGATAACTGCTTCTAATGTGAAAGGTAATTTTGTTTTTTGAGCTTTAAATTGAGAGTTTTGAGCTTTTTAGTTCAACTTTACTGCCCTCAACAACCTTTTTGTAAGTGGCTCGAATAAACCCACTCCACTCTAATCACCCAGCTGCAAAGTTGGTGCCGAGCTGTTGAACATAGTGGAACATACAGTAGTACAACAGCTAAAAATCGGATACATCCCTCAGGAGTTGGTGGAGATCAAAAGAGGGAGTGAACATTAGGACTTCCATTCATAATCATGTTGTGAATTGTAGAGGGGGGAAATGAAGCTGCAGTGGTGGCGCGCACACACACAGACACACACACACACACACACACACACACACACACACACACACACACACACACACACACACACACAAATGCAGACCTGTGTGTATGTTAACAAGGTAGTCTGGCTCGCCACTGAGTCACCCCCATCCTCCACACTTTCACATTCTCGCAGTTCACACTCACCCACCAACCATCACCACCAAACTGTCTCCCTCTCCCACACCTCTCAGCTTGTTATGTTCCACCTTGGCAGCAAGTATTGTGATGGTGTGACTGTGGGCACAATTCAGCCCTGTAGGTCATTAAATTTAGTGTCCATTATGCTCAGCTCTTCCAATACCCCCAAACTTTAAGAGCCAGGTGGACTGTTTCCCTTTGCCTCGGCTAACATGCTAAGCTAGGCTAAGCCCTGGCTTCATATTTACTGCAGAGACATGAAAGTGGCATTGATCTTCCCTTCTAAACTCTTGGAAAGAAAGCGAATGAGGGTGCTTCCCAAAGTGTCAAACTATTTCTGGAGTGCACCAACATGAGGCTCCACTTTTATAAAGTAGTAAGAAGTAGAAGTAAGTAGATTTATCAAAAATCCTGAACTATCCCTTTAAAGTTCACAACACTCTTATTTGGGAACACCTGTCTGAGGGATGTTGTGTCATCTTTGCTTAACTTTTCCAGCCCATTTCCTTGACTTTTATTTGACACTCTCTTTGACAATGATTTTGTTCTCTCCTCTTCACCCAATTAACCCCTTTCCCTTTCAAACACACGCACTCACTTCACCCTGACAAGGTTCTGCTTATCCCGTCTAACTTTGTGTCTCCTTCAGATGGGACTGCCTCCATGACTGCCCTCCCCGTGCTCACTTAGTTATCTCCGTAGCTCTGTCTCTGCTGCTCCCTCTTCCTCGTCTGATTTGGTTTTCATTAAGTCTTAATCTACGTCGGGGCTCGAGCGCGTCACACATTGCTCATTGTGTAGGATTGATGTGTCGCTCGTCTCCTTCCCGGCTGGGCCCTTATCAGCACAGACAAACCACAGGGCCCTTAATGAAGGCTGCCCTTCTATCCATGCTAATTCAACACCAGCCGCTGCCTATTGGAATTCGGCTCATTGTCTGCAATCTTACTCAATGAGGTACTTGGACCTAAAGAGAAATGGGTGTGTGAGGTTGTAGTTTGGCTTCATTCGCATCGCTAACAAGATATTACTTCAGATAACTCAAGAAAACAGAATTTCTCTCATTGTGGGGAAGACTTTTTGGCACACATTCAACAGGCTAATAGTGAAAATGCCAAGCTGTACCCTGAAGGCATCTTCCTGTATCCTTGTGGTGCTCTAGACAGTATTTAATTACTGTGTTAAAGAGCAGATTAAGTAGAAGCGTTTTTGCTAAAATATGTTATAATCCTTATGTTCAGTACATTCGGTTAAGTCTGCTAGAATAATGTAAAACTTTATGTACTATCTCAGTCATACATACATACCCTGTATTTATCAATTCCTGATTTAGACTGTGTTTGAGAAGTGGATGATTGGAGCTGTGTTGGTCAATCTTCAGCTTGCCACATACCCTGTGACATGCTGTGCATCGGTAGGAAAAACGATATAGATGTAGGGAAATAGAGTATTAATTTGACATAGAGAAAGACAGAAATAGACACTCTGGTTTCGATCGCTCTGATTTCCGTGTTTTGACGTTCAGCATGAAGAGCAGAGATGGTATTTCTACATGCAAACAACATGTTTGAACTCTAATTAAAGCAATTCTGTCCCTGATACTCAGTTTCTCCTCATCACTCTGCTGCTGTTACACAACGTAGCACCAACAAAAAAATCATGTTTACTGTCATATTTTTTTTTTTCAGATCTTGGGGAGTACTACTGCATGTGACAGAAGTACTATAAACCCTTTTGTGGCTCCAAATTAAGCTGCATGTAAATCGATGCATTGCCTACAGCGGTGTCACTCAGTGGCTAATTTGCGTTGTGGTTTATGCAGAGTTGGGCAGGTTACTTTCAAAATGCATTTATTACATACAAGTTACCTTCATTTTAAAGTAATAGACGTGTGTGACATAACTGTAGTAATGTGTAAACTGTTGCTCTTGTAACACGTTACCCCCAACACTGGGTTTATCTAGCTGCCAGGTTTAAAAAAGGAAGAAGAGAGGAACAGGAAAATGTTCTGCCAAAGTTTCAGAGAGCCCTTTATTGTTTTCTTCTTACTGATGTAACATTGGCTGGACTCACTTGAAAAAGGTAGCACACCAATGAGCAGTAATAAGGATTTAGCAAAGTCTGAATCAAAATCTATTGACAGGTGTGGGATTGACTCCAGGCTACTGTCAATCAGATCTGATCAAACTGCGCTCACACAGTGCTGGTGACGCAGCAGTCTTCTGATAGATGAAGAAATTTGATTGTTGCATCACACATCAACAATTAATACTTTACATAGAGAACATTTTGAAAACCACATTTTCAGCAGCTTTAAGGACTTTAAGCAGACTATGTGCTGCACTTGAAGGCAGCATCCTGTTAGGTTATTTTTCAAACAAAGGTATTCTCTATGGATCAACAGGGTTATGTGAGAATGGATGATGAGAAGGAAGGGGGACATGAGGACAGTATGGCAGAAGAAATGTGAAAGTAGACGGGATGAGAATATGAGAGGAGAGGACAAGATAAAGAAGTAGAGCTGAAATTTAGAAAGAAGAATACAGTAAGTGAGTGCGGCAGAGTGAAGGGCACCGACTGGGTTACTGATTTTATATTCAGGCTTTGTGCACATAGGAGCTGCCAATATCTACAACTCTACACTCTGTGAATATGAATGATTTAAGCTACATTTGGTCTGAATATTTGTTTTTTCATGGTAATAAATTAAATATTTGAATCTTGTGTGCATGATGTTATATCAGGACATCAGCTTATGTAATGGATTCACTTGAGTTGGATGACTTTAAATCGAACATGTGGCCCACTTAACCGCTCCGCTGGATTTTTGCACTGCTTTTGCTGGGTTCGTAAGATAAAGTGTGTTTTGAGTCTTAGTTACATTCTAACTTGTCCTAGCTTTGATGAGCCAGACGTGAGCTTTTTAGGAAACCAAATGCATCTTAATTATGTGTCTGCCAGAGGTTAGGGAAACACTAAATATGTTTTCGAAAAGAGGGTGATTTAATTTGACAATGGCCATACGCATCTGTATTACTTATTATTTTTATTGACTTTTAAAAGAAATGCATTTAACCTTTGAAAATGCATGCCCTTATACATACTTATACATTTCATAAAACACCTTTTTTAAAAAAAAAATAACAATCATTAGTAAATGGTAAATGTATAGGTAATCAAGCTTTAGTTAATGGTTATTTCACTGTTAACAAGCAAAATGCTTTTTTGAACACTTTATTAAGCAATCGTATTTTATAAATGTTTCCAAACATCACAAGCAACTTTACAACAACTGCTTAATAAATGGTTTATAAAGTTTTTCATACTTTCCTTTTTTCATACACTGTTGTGAAATAACTATTAACTAAAGTTTGATTAACTATAAGTTTACCATGTTTTAATAGATGGCTATGCAGTAACCCTCAGTTCTAAAGAGCATTTTAGCACATTTGGTTTGTTTTGCTTTTTTGCTTTTTCATTCACATCTCTCATCAGCATTGTTTCTGGCTGCAGCAGGAAGCTGTTTCCAGTGCAAATAAAGATACCTCAGATCCAGTCTACCCAACATCAAATCCTAGACAACCAAAGTAAATTAGTAGGTGGTAAACACAGTGGAGAATTTGTACCCAACAAAGAATCACAAACCCAAAGATGCTTAGTTTACAATTATATAAAAACATTTTTGGATTGACTAATCATTTCAGTACTAGACAGTATTGTGTGTTACCTGAATTTGTTTTAACATACTCAGTCAGGGGAATATGTGTGTACACTGGGTACTGGCCAGCAAGTTGGGTCAATTCATCAAGCCATTTATCGTACATAATAGGTCTTAGTGCTCTTTCAGAGTGATCACGTGTAACATGGCAGCACAAACACATAGAAATGACATTAAAAGAAAATTGCACGATGTTGTTGTTTTCTGAACTCTGTGCAATGTACATGAAGGGATCAAGTGACTCAACATTACAGTGTGCAATGTCTCAGCTCCAGTCTTAAGCAGTCACTCAAATAACAGTGAATTGAATGAGGCTGTGTGAGTCATTTTGCTTTGGAGCCGTATCAAATGTGCATCAATCTGTTCATTAAAATTTATATGCATGGCGCAGCGCATTTCCTGCAGTATGGCAGGAGTGTGCTGCAGCACGGGCACTGACAAACAGCTGAACTTTTCAGTACAATAATAGCAGGCTTTATGAAGAGGATTAATGGACATGTGTTGTGTTAATGATGATTGTTAATCTTCACCCCACTGCACATACACACCCGTACAGTGACACAAACATACTTTAGATCCCCCCATGTCTAATCGCGGGGTATCAGTCTGAAGAGATTAGGTCGCGTACACACACTAATCATGGGGTGTCAGATGGTCTACGTGGGTTCTTTCCGGCTCTTTCTCTCTCTATCGCTCACAATTAGTAATCCTGGGGTGTCAGTCAGTCAATGCGTCAGTGGATTTGGGTTCAGTAATAATCATAAATCCTGTGAACAGTTGATTAAAGACACAGGGATGATGTGTTAAATGATGGGGGAGAGAGTTGATATCTCTGCTGATAGCAGTAGGCTGATGTAGAACTGCAACAATTAGTCAGCTGATCATGAGAAAATTAGATGCCATCTGTTCTGATAATCAATCAGTTGTTTCATTTTTGAAGCAAGTTTTGGGCTGTTGGTTGGAAAATTTGAAACAATTTAACAATTTATTTATTTTTTTACAATTTTTAAACATGTATAACTATCAGGAAAATGAACAGCAGATTAAATGAAAAGAATGTCTAGTTGCATCCGTCATAATGAGACATTTCTCTTTGTTGGAGGATTGTCCACTTTTCCAACAAGCTTTTTTTTCTCTTTCATGATGGACCCAGTGTAAGATTTCTGTAAGAATATTAAAAGTGAGATTGTTCTGTGTGGTTCGTTGCTCTTTGCGCCCATCACTGCACCGCTGATGATCCGCTCAGCCAGTTAATACATTCTGACCTCTATTATAACGTCTGACACACCACTCAGCAACTTTTTTATCCTTTAACCTGAGGGTGGGTGCCTCCTTCTTCTCTGTTTCTCTTCCTCTCTCCATTTACTGCTGTGCACTGATCTCCGTATCCACTCCATTGTAGTACAGTAGTTGCAATTTATGATGCTTCGTATTGTAGATACCCCTGCAGGCCTCAGCAGAAAGGTTACATACGCATCCTTGGTCCTTTGTTTCTGCAGTCCCATGACAGTGTGGGTTTGAGATGGAATTGTGCGCATTGTATGTGTGTGTGTGTATGTTATTGGCAAACAGAAAAAGCATGCAGATGACTCTCCTTCTATTGATATGCTTCTTAATTGGGCTGAACAGCTAAATTTAAAAGAGTTTGTGTTTGTTTTGGATTGCCATTTCCTTGCAATGTATCTAGCTTTAATTATGGATGTTTTTTTAATCTTATGCATTGACTGTGTTAATATGGACAGATGTTCTAGTCTAAAAACTGAAGCCAATACGAAAGTGTCTTAAACCTGCATTCCTTCTCTTGGCCAGCAGGGGTGACGCCACTGGTCCAGTTGTATGAAAGCTTATGAGAAAATGACCTGACTTCTTACTTGATAGTTTACCTTAGTAAAAGGTTTCCCATCTAATTTTTGGTCTCAATTGCTTGTTTCAAGACTTCTTCAACACAGCGAGATGTTCTTTTTAAAAAAAATGATGGTCCCTATGTAGCCAATAATAGAATATTAGGTATGATTTGGGGCTTATCTACCTTGTGATCCATTAGTCTCTACCACAGTGTGTTCTCAGGTTTTAAATCGGATTTGATCAGGATATCCTCCCAAGCTTCATACTCTCGTCCAGATCCGGTCACCTCTGGTTTAAACAAACGAAGATTGCAACAGCAAACACCAATCTCATGGCTCACTGACTCCTCTGAATCAGGTTTCTTTTTGTTTTGTTTTTTGGAGGAAAAAGTAAGTTTCCTGAATAAGCAGCTAGTACAAAGAAATGTTATTTAAAGTCTTGCACCTGCATGTTCTGCAGTGCTGACTCCTGCAGAACCAGACTGCACCGTGATCAGTCAAGGTCAGAGTGTTAGCCCCTCTACCGCTTATGCATGGCTAAACACCCAGGCACTCTCTGGTTGGCCCATATTTGTCCTTTGCCAGACCAAAATCCAATTACTCTTATCCTTGATGAATGGATGGAGGACGTTGGGCCTGTGGATCCACCCCGAATTCATATTCAGTAATTTAATAACTGAAAAGAGAAAGACGAACACCTTTGAAATATGGGTTGCGTACAAAATTTGAGTTGTTTATGACAATATGTCAAAAACTAACACTTGGAAACTGCATTTAAACTCATGTAAACAGCTTAATCAAATGTTTTTCATTAGAACGTAAGCTGTCAAAGTCCTTTTGGTGGATATATTAACTTGAACTTGACTTCTATATGGAAAAGCTATTACTTCTCACAGAAACCATTTGACCAAGTCAAATTTTTTTACAAACATTCCCTCTTGGTTTAAGCTTAACTGCAGTCTGTTTTTTCTGAGATTACTGGAGAAAATTATGAATCATGATCAAGTGAGGTTTTCTCCTTTTTATAAATGGGAAAACAGAGACCAGCTGCTATATTGTCAGCTGGAGACACTAGGAGAAAGACTGCAGACAGACACACACCATTACATCCAGGTGGCGAAACACACAGTGGCACTCGTAGGCATGCCAGTCCTGCGTTTATCCCCAGTGGCTGCTAAAGATGCTTCAGGGACTTGTTGATGGTGCTCTCCCTAAGGAGAAAAACAAAAGGGAATGAGCGATTCGTAATCTTGAAATTTTATTTGTGTGACAGAGGCAGAAAGAGGATGTCTTTTTGTGAGTCAAGTGAAAATGTCAGCATCCTCGTGTGTAGCTCGCTGTTGAACAACTTGAGAGAGAGAGTGAAAAAGAAGAAGTGTCTCTCTCATAAGCGCTTTATTCTTCCACTTCCTTCCTCTGCTTCTGGGGTCAAGGCTGCTTCGACTCGGCCTCGACCCGTCAAAGTACTTCAAAGGTCTGCAGTGAGGAGAAAAAAGAGAATGAGAAAGCGAAATGAAAAAAAAGAAAATCTTGATTTCATAACATGGAAGTTTCTGCCAGGAAAGTAAACAGATGCTGACATGAAGTTCCTTTTTCCCTCCAAAGTTTGTTGAGTTGAGGAAGTTATTTTTAAAACTGTTTTGGCCTAGAAAGCAGCTTCTTTTAAAAAAATGCAGTGGCTTTTCTTAGTATTAAAACCAGTATATAAATCCTGAAATGCTAAGCCAAATGTTTAACCCCTGATGATGGTTGAAACTTGTGTGGTGGAGCTGATGGTAGTCGGTGTTGCTTTGTTGTTGACTAATTGTGAGCATCACATAGCTTATTTGCTATTTTCTTAGACCTGTTTGTGTCAGTGATGTGAGGAATATGGTTTTTAGACTGGACTCCTACAAAGCTTTGACCAATAAGTGAAAATCATGGTACGCTAATAAGACAAATACGATTTTTCAATGTCTTTATTTTTACCAAATAAACAGCACTGCGCAGCAGTAGATACCAAAACTAGCAAAAACTTAATCATGTTTTGAGAATGCCTGCTGAGTTACAGATGAGCTTCAAGAGTAAACAGAAACTTTAGCTCTCTGTTAAAGTTACTTGGAACCTTACAAGAAAACTCTACATGTGATTCCTCCTCCTGTAGTATGACCCAGGGGTGCAACTAACAATTATTTTCCAAAGAGGTGTCTTGAAATGACTTCTTTTATCCAACTAACAGTCCAAAATTCAAAGACTCCTCATTTACTATCAGAACATGACAAGGAAAAGTAGCAAATCATTTTTCCCTCTTTGCTGTACTCAGTTGTGCCTGAAGAAGTTGTCCTTGTGATCAGTTTTTCCTCTTAAAGAGAACCTTCAGGCCCTCTCTTTGACTTTTGTGTCTGTTGACCACAATAGGAAAGTTAGTTTTCATTTATTATCCTTTTGAGAATTTTGTCTGTGGTGGTTGTCAAAAGACTGGCACAGTCAGAGAGACAGACACAATACAAAAAAGTACGACAAAATGCAAGGGACATGTACCTCATCAGTATTTGGTTAACAGAGCTATAATGGAAAGGATCTCCTGCCACGGGAACAGCGTCCATTCTGATGGTAACAACTGGTATTCACTATAAGGGGGCTGTGATACATCTGCCCTCACAAAGCAATTTGTCAAAGTAATTTGTTGTTATTGTAGACATATAAGCAATCTCCAGTCCAAAAGTGTATTCTTGTTTACTACAGACAGTGAGAAATATAAAGCAATAAGAGATATAATATATGTCGGCCCACCTGTTGGAATATAATGTGCTATTCAGGTAGACAATAATGATACTATATATCAATTGCTATTCAGGCGGCTTAGTCTGGTTTAGGGTAAGTGATTATTTTATCACAGTGGTGTGTCTATTGTAAAACAGGAATCTTTTTGACAGAATATAAGAATGGCATTTGTCTAAGGAGTAAATTATTGCTTTCGCAGTGCCCGGTTAGATGGCAGTAAAACATTTATTTTATGTAAATGGGATCAATTTTTACCCTCCTGCTGTTCAAAGACAACAAATATCCACATTGATTTCTCTCGGCTCCATTCACAGGAGTAGCGGTGAAAACCAAGACAAAACAAAAACAAACTGCAACACTTTGCCAGTGCAGAAGGTGCTTAGGTAAATAAATGAGCATAAATAAGCTTAAATGATTAGCAGAGGAATTGATTCCTTTAGACAGAGAAAAATAAGTCAATGGCCGTTTTCATGCCAGCACAATTATCAACCATTTTCTGAACACAGCTTTTTCTAATGTGAAGATTGAGTTGTTTGCAACATTCATGTTTGTGTCAGTGATGTGAGGAATATGGTTTTTAGACTGGACTCCTACAAAGCTTTGACCAATAAGTGAAAATCATGGTACGCTAATAAGACAAATACGATTTTTCAATGTCTTTATTTTTACCAAATAAACAGCACTGCGCAGCAGTAGATACCAAAACTAGCAAAAACTTAATCATGTTTTGAGAATGCCTGCTGAGTTACAGATGAGCTTCAAGAGTAAACAGAAACTTTAGCTCTCTGTTAAAGTTACTTGGAACCTTACAAGAAAACTCTACATGTGATTCCTCCTCCTGTAGTATGACCCAGGGGTGCAACTAACAATTATTTTCCAAAGAGGTGTCTTGAAATGACTTCTTTTATCCAACTAACAGTCCAAAATTCAAAGACTCCTCATTTACTATCAGAACATGACAAGGAAAAGTAGCAAATCATTTTTCCCTCTTTGCTGTACTCAGTTGTGCCTGAAGAAGTTGTCCTTGTGATCAGTTTTTCCTCTTAAAGAGAACCTTCAGGCCCTCTGGCTGCTACATTATATGTGGCTACTATATGAGTTCTGATCTATCTTATTATCGAAGAAACTACAATTCAAAAAGACCCTTCCCACATATGTATCTATATCTGTTTGTTCATATAATGCATGCGATGATTGCAGGATGAATGAATAGGAAGGTCAGATGCAGGACACAAATTCAAGGTACCGGATGTCCATCACACCTACATCCATCCAGCTCATTGTTCCAGTGAGTGTTAATAAGATACACTGTTATGATTGTCATTTTATTTTCTTGACTCGGCTTGTCTCAGCCTGGCATGGAATCAATATACACAGAGATGAAGATGAAGAAAGCAGCTGCCGCATTATTTAGTACCAATATCTAGCAGTAGTTTTTTCTATTAAATTAACTATGTCAATATGATACCTGTGCTTGCATGAAAATTTGTTGAATTCAGTGGCTTTGCAGATTTAAAAAATGTGGCCCAGGTGCAGCCAAACACGTGTGATCTTGCTGAGATGGAGGGAAACAGTGGGATACTAAATCTCAGGGCGCTTGTCCATGGCAACAACACCACATGAGCTGCATGTGCCACCACCATGCAGCTCAGAATCAGTAGTAACTGCTCTTCCTGGTGGGACTTTGCATCTGCTGCGTGAGGTGCTTCAACATCATCAACACTGTTTATTCAGGGCACGAGGACGCGTTAAGATAAAGCCAATACAATTCGGGCCAGAGTCCTCCGGCAGGGTCAGCGAAATGAAATGAAGTGAAATGAAACTTTTCCTCAGTATCACATTAAACACAAGTCTCAAACACTTTGCTGATTTCGAACACACTGATAATCCTCTCATCCCCTCCATCTCATTTAGAGCGCACCAGCCAAATGACCTCTGTTGAGAATATTGATTTGAATGGGAATGCCTGTTCGAGCATTTCTAAATCTGTGGGCTCACCGTCCGTGGAAGAAAATAACACGCTGTTCTGTCGCTCGCTGTGAAAATGTCATTACACCAGCTGTCTCAGGCCCAATGCCCACCGCAGCCACTCAGCTGGCTGCTGAAACTCACATAAAAACACTCCGATACTTACACACACGCCCAGAATGATACAGAGCTGCATCGTGGGAGGATTTCTAATAAGATGTTGTGCTGATATTCCTGCTTTCTACAATAAGTGGAGTCGTAATGATAAATGATATGTAATAATGGAATAATATGTATTTAGGCTCCAGTTTGGGTTGGAGAACTCAACATCTGCTCCTCGTAGATAGAGATGTCTGGTCTATATAAACTATCACGTCTGCCTAATATGACTAATGGATTAGATTAAGCTGGGATGATATGCATGTACTGCATGTGTATGTGTGTGTGTGTGTGTGTGTGTGTGTGTGTTTGTGTGATGGGATGGGAAAGGAAGGGATGGGGTGGAGTAGAGAGAGAACGAGATTGTGTTTGTAAGCATTTTTATTCCCCCAAGAGTTTGTATCTGAGTGAGGGTCTCCATGCATGCATGTGCCATAAATCTGCATGAATTAGACGTGAGAAAGAAATCCAGCAGCCCAAAATTTGGCAGAGAAAATGTGATGTATGCACCAGGAAGGTGGAAAATGGCTCAAGTGATCCAGGGCATCTTTTACTTGTCATTCCTACCACAACTTCCTGAGTGGATTCAGAACATAATGCACGTTTTTGTATTGCGGGACGTATGCATCAAGGACAGACTGAATATTCAGCTGTTTTTGGCGGAAAGGTTTTGCTTGATTAACACAGTTGAAAATGGATTGAATATAAGGAGGGATTAAAACAAATTAGTTGGTGGTGTTTTGGTTGTGAGGCCATCATGAAAACAGCATTAACTATCTTTCTGAGAATGCTTGATGTCACTCCAAAGAGAAGAAAACAGTCATCACACCTTTTTGTTTTGTAATGAATCAAGGTTATAGACAAAATATGTCTAATTAAATGGCAATCATTCTGATTCAATTCAGCATGAATGGTCAAAACATCTTGGGATAGAGGATAATTAAAAGAAACATTCAACATTTGGAGTAATATAGATGTTTGCCCTCTGACCTGCGGTCAAATGAGGAGATCAATATCAATTTCGTCTTAGTTCTCTGGATGAAACTGGATGCCTTAAGCATAACAGACAGAAATAATACAAATAAACACAACATTAAAACTATCTTTTAAGACAGCAAACAAGCATATTTCCCACAAACTGTCTTCCTTGACCACCTTAATCTTTGTTTTTTATAATACAGCCAAATATGAGTAGCACAGATTCCGTGTACTACCCCTCAGGGCTGTTCTGATCTGATGTCTGATGCTCAAAGCGCAGTCTATATTATAGATCAGTTTTCACTTTACTTCTGTCACATTATGTAGAGTGGAGTGTAACAGAAAATATAGAGAGAAATGGAGTAGATGAGGGCGTAATGGACCATGAACAAGACTTAATCTCACAACATCATGAGTAGATGTAGTGTATTTCCATCCGGTCTGCTGAACCTCAAGCTTCCTTCTATGTCTTTATTTTATCTCGAAGCAAAGATTCCCCCGAGCGATTTAGAAATGACAGCATCTACAATCCCCAAAGCCGGGGGGCCAGAGTGGTTTGCAAGGCTTTATGCATGATAGCTTTTGTTAGCCACTGTTACAGTATGTGTGTGTAAGGGGATGCCGTAGAGTTGTCAGATGCTGTGGGCCTGTCTACTCCCAACCTATTTCTCTTTTGTGGCACTCCATGTCATTGCTTGTAATCTTTTCTCTGTCACTTTCTGTTGACTTGATCTGTGTTTTTAGGTCTTGCGTCTTATTTTTTATAGTGCAAGCCTCTTTTCTATTGGTGGTAACGGCATTACAGTGAGGGCATTACTTGCTGAGATTCGGAAAAGACCTTAGAAATGTTTCTTAGAAAAGAAACATGATTCAGTAAGACGATCATGCAGGTTTCGAACAAACTCATTTGTGAGGATTGTGATTTAATTCAAAATGGCGATCAATACACATGAAGTCTTGGGATACAGGATAATCAACAGAAACATTCCAACATTTTGGGTTGACTTGCTTGCCCTCCGACCTGTGGTCAAATGAGAAAATCAATATCTAATTAGTCCGGACATGTTTATCCCAACAGGCACGACATACAAAGAAATACAATTTCACAACTATATTGCATGCATATTGCATGTTTGCTTGTCTAAAAACATATTTTGCAGTAATTTTTCTTTGTATTCTTCCTCCTCTCGCCCGATATGATGCCTCAACTCAGAGTACAGTGATACCAGTCCTCCCTTTTCCCACAACTTAGAATCTGTATGTCTTACTGCCAAGAATAGTTTTAGTTAAGTTTAAGTTAACACAAGGCTAGAGATTAGCGGTGCAGGAGTGATACAGAATTACAGAATCTGATCCCAAACGTTTCCGTTATAGGATTTTCAAACGATCGGGCTGATATCTAAATTCACTACTTTGTGGCTAATATGTATTTCTGATTAACAGTAACACAGTAGAATTACCAAGATCTAGTCTAAATAATGGCTGCGTTAACAGAATTACGTGTCCTAATGCCTGTCAGAAAGTGATGAGGTGATGCAGCAGCTTTCTAGAGAACAGGACAAGAAAGCTGCTGCTAAGAGGAGACTTCAGTCACCGTGTCCCTTGGCTATTGCAGGCGTTATCCAAGCACAGGGAGGGATAGTGTCACTATTGGTGATGTTTATTGCTGTCACTGAATGTGGAAAAGTGATTCACATCCGTCTAGGCTTCAGTTTGTGTATTGATGTTCAAACAACGGTATCGTATTGATATTAGCTAAACATTGGATGGTAAAGGATCCACATAATAAAGTCAACATTTGATCCTGCATATCAGCTGTACGTATTTTTGCACTCTCACCCGAACTCTTGTAAACAGACAAAGTTCCTGGTTCAAATTCAACCTGCTGTAGGTACATAAATTAACAGTGTCACACAAACAAAATGCTGAAGGAAACTATTGTGAAAACATGACATCCTGCAGTCGCACACATTTGCATGCTGTCTGTTCTCATGTACAGACTGAGAATCCAAGTCCCTCAGGAAGCCGCGCTGGCAGGATAACAGTGATTATGTTATGAAATATTTGCATTTATGAAATATAGATATAAATGCTGCAAATACAGCTGCTTGCTGTGGCTAATGGGTTTCAAGAGATGAAGAGAAATGCAGGTCACAGGGCCACCCCTCCCCTTGTGCAGACTCCTCTCCGTTTCTTGCCCCAATTATCCAAGTGTGGTCTAGCCATAATGACTTATCACCAAGTCTGTAGAGAGGGAGGGTGTATGCAGAACAGGGGGGAGTGACAGAGAGAGAGAGAGAGAAAGAGAGAATGAAAGGGTGATAATGTATGTATAAATGACGTCCGTAACACGGCTGTGTTGCTTGTTCCCCATTCCACCTCTCACCTACTTTCCTCATCCTATGTGCCTGTAGACTCAGTGGGGGGGTTTATATGTGCTGCTTGAGGTCTGCATTTGCTCTTTGAGATGTAACACATCCATAGACTTGGTATTAGTTAAATGGCAGGAGCAGCCATCAGTGCTTCCTCAGATCCAATGTGAAAGCTAACCCCCTGCCCTGTTTTTTCCCCCATGTGATCCTGTCTTCCCTTTTTGCCCCCTAGGCTTCGGGTGCACACCAGACCCCGACTCCTATCTCATATTTTTATCCTCAACCTTGTTCTACTGCTCGTAATCTTGCCGTTTTGTTTCTGATTTGTCTTGTTTCTCCTTCTTGCCTATATATTCCTCTGCTCCTTTCTACCTGCTTTGTATCATCTCACAGAATCTGAAAACCATGCTTGAGTATTCCACATTCAAAGACACTGTCAGTGACTTAGTTCAACGTTTGTCTTCCAAATGGAGGCAACAGAAATGATATTTTCCGTGTTTAATTGGCTGAGCAAAAGCAGGTCACCACTCCGGTGAATGAAGTCATTGGTGTGTAAATAACACATCAGTGCTACGTTGAAGACATATATTCTTAAAGCTCACACACAGGGACACATGCTCACATACCTTTAGGCCATGCTTTAACTCCTTGTCTCCTGTGGATTACTGCCATTTGTTGGCTAAGTGCTCCTTTGTTCAGCAGCAATTAATTTTGAAAAGGGATCAATTGAATTATTCGGTGCCCCACTGGAGGCAGAGTGAACACATACCTCTAATGGTCATGTCTGTCCAAAAGCTCTGCAGGGAAATTAAACTTTCTATTGAAGTGGAGTTTCGTTTTACAGTGTTGTGACTGATTGTCTAGTTTGGTTTGTTGCTGCGTGAATCAAAATGGCCCAAAAGAGCATTCTATTAAATAGGGCTGCGTATTGTTAAGAACCTCACAATTCCATTCAATTTTCGATTTCGATATTGATTCAGTAATAAGTAGTAATAAACAAAGAATTCATTCGAGTACCTGTTGATAATTTTTAAATTCAAAAAATTTTAATTTTTGATTATAAATCTTTCCTCTAGGAAGTTCTAGTCCGAATTGATATGTAAACAAAGGCACACAATGTGTTTAGTCATAAAATAGTAAAACCATAGTTAAGATGAGAAAGTGCCATTGTTTCTAGGACTGCATGGTTCATTTTTGTCTGACATAAACAGACATAACCGCTGTCCCTCCGCTAGACCCGAGGGGGTAAAACATTGACACTGAACCCCCCTCTCTCCCCAGAGAAGAGTGCTACCCTCATTAAAGTGCATTTACAGGTATTTTGGAGTACTTTTGCATATGTGAAAAAGTAGTATATGGTACTTGTCCTTGCATACTCAGTCAAATCCAATCAAGGTATCTTCCCCAGTTCTGGCCTTTATTCCAGACATTTCTGGCTCCAAAAGAAAAACATGGCAACAACTGTGATGCCAAGCAGTCTTCAAATTGGTAGCCCACAAACCCATGGGGCGACATCATGGTTGGTTTACACTACATGCACTTTAGATTTAGATGTTTAGCGTATATATAAAACAGTAAACACATCTCTGCAGCTTAAGGTAGTATTATTATTATTAGGTAGAGCCCCAGACACAGTAAACATTTCAGACGTATGATGTCATTTTCAGGTCAATATTATGTGGCGCTTTAGGCCGTTATTTGAGCACCACATGCCCATTAAACTAGCCTCAAACACTCTACTCTCACCTGTCACACACACACAAGATGAAAGGCTGTAGAGTTGTGTCTGCAACAAAACTGGTTTCAAAATGCGGAGAGTAAAAGCTATTAAATTAAAGATGCACTTCATGTATAGATGGCATACATAATGGTTTCAGCTGTAGAGGCAAGTTTAAAGGCTGTACAGTAGTGCATTTGTTCAGTGCACTGAAGGTTGTTATATCAGGAGCTATATATTACAGACACATTATGACAGCGGCTGTAAAGTTGCAGTGTTTGTAAAGCTGGCTTCTACCTTCCCACAGGCAGGCTGTGAAGATTTGGGGAGTAATATCAGAGTGTTTATAGATGTGACAAGAGTGCTCCTGGCCGCTTAACAGCAGTACTTATTGGGTGCCTGCGCATTACCACCTTGAAAGAATAGCTCTTTAGAAATGCGTTAAAGAGAGCTGTCACTCTGAGATGAAGGTGGACAAGATGGAGCTGGACGCAATGTCGCGGTAATAATGATGAACGATGCACCTAAACCGGCCTTTCAGTCTCTATTATTGCACACACCCAACAGCGTCTGGATATTTCAACATGAGGGATCTCACTTAGCCCTTGCTATCTGAAGAGATGATATTCAAGGTGTCAGTCTGCACTCATCCATGCATGGATTCATTTATTCGCTGAACGGCTGCGTTAAAATATTAGCATATTTTTCTCCTGCTGTGTGGCCATGAAGAAGAGCCTTTAGTCATAGTCCAAATGACGGTGACGGCTCATGTCTAAAAGTGTTTGTTGGACAGAGCAACAAATCCCATGAGTCTCATGCTGCTTCTGATGCGTAAAAGTCTTGAAACTTGGGTGTATTTGTGCTTTATTTTTAGAAAGATTGTTGGTTTTGTGAACCACATTTGTTAGATCTTTATTACACATTGGTGCTGCTGGGTAAAATGTGTTTCCTTGTCAGATATTAAGAATCTATGCATTGATTGCAATATCCTGAATATAAAAGAATATCAACTAAAATAATTCCTCTCTTTAGTTTAACAGTCTTTTATGCAATTATGTGTACGCATAAGCAGACGGTTGGTTATAGTAGGGAGGACATTTTTTCCCCGCCTCCTTGATATCTAGTCATTAAGGGAGGGTGAATTACTCTTTCAGTGCTGATTCAGGGGTACTATATCCCCTAACATCCTGTCACTAATCCCACCCCTGATTATCATATCCACCATTATCATAGTTTGCACAGTGTCCCCTGACAGCCAGACGGTCGGTGGTTCAAACCTGCTGTTGCCTCGCTGTTTGAATTTTGCACGTTCTCCCATTATCTTTTCTTCCATGCATGACTGACAACATGTTTGTAAGTTAGCCCATGTGGTTTACTGGCTTCCTGTCCACGGAGCACCATGTCCCTTACCCTATGCATTCTAGGAGAGGCTCCAGATGCCTGTAGCCCTAAACAGATGGTCGGTGTAGAAGATGAATCATGAATAAATAAGTAGGGATCATTTTGATTTGTGAGAGAGAGATCCATCAATAACTTGTACACTTCTGTCTCATGATGGCTCCGAGTGACAGTGTATCTTCAGCCATGTGTTGAGCCATCTAGTTCTCAAACTTTGGAGTTGTTAAAGGATTTTGGCATTATGCTTAGTATTTTTTTTTTAGCAGAGAGTTGGATAAGCAGCCAGTTGGCTTAGCTCAAAGGCTGGAAGCGGTGGGAAAAGTGTAGAGATCCGACACAAACTGTTAAAATAACTCTTCAAAGTATCATGGGAGGGTTATGTGGTTAACTATTTATTAAGTAGGGTTAGTCAGTGATTGCACATACCCTTCAAAATGTGTCATCTCTTCTCTAAACTAGAATGGCACTCAGTAGAACGCATACCTGCGGACAAGGTCTAAGAGTCCCCTTAAATTCAGTCAATTCTTATCCAATATCAAATTTATAACCCTGTATTACTCTAAATTTTAACCCACCCATAATTGCTAACTGATAATTTAAGCTCACCAGATGTGAGCTACTTAAATACACCTGACTTCTTTTCCATCAAGATTCATGCTTTATTTTGTGAGAAATCAACGGAAATGTTGAAAATCTTGTAACGTTAAAACAAGAGAGAGAAAACAAATCATGCCCTCGTCTTTTTATCTGGATTCACACCAAAAGTCGATGGGAAATCTGTTCGTTACTTTGTCTTATCCCGCTGACACATCTACACACAAACAAACAGACGCGAGTGAAATCATAGCCTCCTTGACAGAGGTAATTATGTCAGTCAAGAAAAGACGAAAATCATTACACAATCCCCGCAGGTTTATGCTTAGTGAGTCTGTTCTCATTCCCCGAGGGGCCTACTGCACTCAACGTTCATGTGATCTCTGACAACAAAAACCCTGAAGTGTCTTCCCTTGTGTGCAAATGTGGTGAATCATGCACCACACCAAGGCAGCGGAAGTCACTGGAAATTAGCCCTGCTAAGCAGCCATCGTGACTCCTCATTTACCCCTGACATCTCAGCCTTGCAGAGTTCTGGCTGTCAGAGTCTTTTCTGCTTGAGTGGAAGTTGATAAAATTATCATTTCTTTTTTCCACCCACATACACCTCAACCTCATCCCCTTTTTCTAGTGACAGTGTTGACTCATGGCTTTCTTGCTTTACCCCTCTTTTAGCAGTGCCAGCTTTTTTGGGTGCGCTATTTCAAGCAAGATTTTGAACCTTCCAGGCTTTCCAGCTGAATTTTGGCATCGTCATCCCACCGTGTTCATGTGCTGCATTTACATCACTATGGATGCTTCAAAAAGGGCTGCATGACCCCGTGACCTGTCAAAACCCCCTCACTCAACGGGCAAAACTTATCTGAATTTGTTTTAATGTGTTATTTCGGAAGTCAACTTTATGAGAAACAGACTTTCATCTCCTTCTACAAGAAATTCTTCCTAGCTGGTGGCTTTTCCCAGGCCTTACAAGACACGGATCTGTAAACAGTGCAAGAGCAGCTGAAGTGGTGGGCAGTCCTGCTGGTCAATGGGCAGACCACAATGACTCTGGCACACAGGATGGTGGAGGGTTCCTTTCTTTCTCTCTGCCCTGAATGTCTTTCTTGCGTTCTCATTATATTCTGTCTCTCTCTACTTTTTGCTCCTCTCTCCTCCTCCTCCTCCTCCCCCTCCTCCTTCCTCCCTTTTAACGGGGAACGAAGGCTTATGAAGGCAATGACCCCAATACCAGTTCGCCCGGGATGAAGAGATGAATGGCAGCAAATGGAACACAAAGACCTCCCTGCCCCGCTGAAACCACACACCGTAGCACACAGGATCAACTCCCAGACAATACATGCTTACATCTCCAAGCACACCTGTGGTCCTCTTTTAAAAGCATGCACGTTGGGCCTTTGCTCACATTTTTAGTTTGTGAGCTTGTGGGAGTGTGTGTCCGTCACAGCAATGATATGTGTTTAAAAGGACATGCCTCTGTCCAGCCACAGCTTTAAGGCGACCAGATCACCACATGCATAACTCAGTTAGTTATGCAGATGCAGGAAACACAAAAAGCTTTCCTACATCATATGCAGCGAACAAATCTAAATCCGGAGTATCCGAGCTCATTGGTCGTCAACATGCAACGTAACAATGTTAATTACGCCCATGATCTGACACTTTCATACACTTTTCATATACTAATATACTTCATATACATATACTTTTCGTATACTATACTACTTGCACATGTGTATCAGAAGCCACAGTCCCACACTTGCTCTAATCTCACTCCCAATTGCGCACGTTGAGAATGAGCGTGGGTGGTGGTGTGATTCCTGAAAAGATCAAGTGTGCTATGTGGGTTCTGAGAAATGGAGAAAAAAAAATCAAATTCTCAATTTAGCAACAAAGGTCCAGGGAATTCGCTGTACAGAGCTCTTGCTGTGACCTTAGACTTTGGACTTGGCGGTGAGAGTGATTAGACTAACTTCTTATTTTTTAGTGATTGAGCTAAAATAGCTGACAGATCTGAAGGAAACACACACGTGAAAAATACAGTATTTGGAGTTTGGCTGCTTAAAAATGACTTTTGCACATTAGAGTCAACTTAAGCATTATTTGTTATCCACAGTATGTGTAAGTGCTGTCTTTTTGACTCAAATACACACACACACACACACACCATGAGCTGCAGTAATGAAATCCTTTGCTGTCAGAGGGGCTTAGACCTGTTTCAGACGGTTTCCTTTTATATTCCCCTTTAATAAAAACAGGATTACTGCATCTCAGCCACAGCGTAGAGCTATGATATAGAGGCATGGCACTGACAGACAGTTACATATGGAACTGATCCCCCACTCTGTGGGACAAGCCTCCAGAATGAGAGTAAAAGTCCATGGTATTGATTTGGCCGTTTTAGAATCAGACTTTAAATGGGCCTCCTTCTATTCCGCACTTCTATTTTCTCTAAGTGAAAGGGTTTTCAGCTTTTATGACGATCCAAGGAGCCTTAAATGAGTATTTAAATGGTCACCTAAAACTAAAACCTAACCTCATACAGTGAATGCTGATACTAGGTAAAACGGTAGAGGTTGTCTTTAAAGCAAAGAGAGAGCAGTCATTTTTTTAAACTTGATTGCAGTCTATATAAAGGAGTTACATGACAAACGTCGATTTACCAGTCAAAGGCACAAACGATTATGTAGCCTGTTAAAAGTTGTGGATGATAATGTTTTGGGCTGGTGTGCTCTAGTAAAGGCTACGGATGTTAAGCGCGAGATCCAAGTTTTCTTTTGCTGGATCCATTCTGGAGACCAGTGTCAAGATATTTAGGCCTCTCCTGTATTCATTTAATGTCTTGCATGTTTTCCAGCCTCATTGGAATGCAGTACCAGATCTTTGCAGCTCCTTGTTAATGTTGTATTCATTTTTTTTATTTGGAAGTTACCCTGAAGTCTGGATGCGGGATGTCTTTCAGGAATAGCGACTGACTTTGATGAATATTAGATATCTTGATGTTTGTTGCATAAGGCATATTGTACAGCGAAGCAGTCTAGATCTAGCTGTCATAGTCGCAACTTGCAGGCTGTCAGGATGATTGAAGACCTCGACACACATTGTGAACCTGCTGTTATTGGTGCATGCACTATGTCAGAAACCATTTTTGAACACATTCAGAATGGATCGTTAATGAAGACATCCTGAATAATAACTGCCTATATGTAAATCTAAATGATTTTGTCTTGCACATAAAATCACAATCCCCGAAGCCCAATTTACATATGCAATTTTCCTTGTATCATCAAAGTGGTGAATTGAGGCCATTTCCATAGAGATTTGTGTCATTATACATACACATGTGTCACGCTGTGAAAACATTAGCATTTTAGGAAACAAACGTGGAACAAAACAACGAGTGCACGGTTTGTTTTGTTTTATGAAACTGTAAGGAATAACTTTAAGGTTACCTTCTACTCAGTGTCATTTTATGTCCTTACCAATAAAAGGCCATCATGCAATGCATTATTCATCTCAGCTATACACAGCAGATATGAAATTCATTGTAATATCAACTCCAGGTAAATGCATTATTGATGATATTTAATGATGTTGAATTAGCATACGGGAAAGACTTGTGCCATGCCTTGAGCACTCTGCCTTGCATAACATTGGAATATTTTTGCCAGACGCCCCCTGTGTTGTAATGAGGAATGTGTTTATGCACTTTCATTTCCACTAGAGTAAAGTAAAGTGCCCGTAGGCAGAGGCAGTGCACTGAGAGAATGCTCACTTGGATATGCAAGCACTGTCATTGAGTGTGTGTGTGTGTGTGCATGTGTCTATGTGCGTGTGTGTGTGTGTGTGTGTGTGTGTGTGTGTATGTGTGTGTGTGTATTGTTTTAGTTAATTGTCTGAGTTCATTTACATTTCTGTAGTTAAGTAGAATCTCCAGTTAGTAGACAAACATATACATTGTCTGATAACATATATTTCATAATATTAGGGCATTTCTTTTACCACTTACATACATTTTTTGTGTCAGTGTGCTCCAGCCTGTATGATTTTAAAGGGCTATATTGGCAGAATGTGACTATTCATCATCTTATTATGAAGCAAGGAATCTCTGTCCTTCTGTCTGTACAGACAGACAGACACTTCTCACTTGGCAGGTTAGTGGCTGGGGACCCAAGGGAGTGCAGTGTCGAATTTGGTCCAATTTGGACATGCAACATGTTCAATATTAATACATTTAAAATAAACAGTGTACACAGCTCCATTGTTCTCCATTTAATAGGTGGCCAGCCTTCTGACTTCAGATCTCTTTGTAGACTGACGCTGGGCTCCCACGCGATCTCCTTGGGAAGCGGACATAAACAGAATGGAGATGCCTAAACTGATTAGAAGCTAGAGCTTCAGGTAACTGTCATCGCACCGTTTGAAGATGCTTTCTCAGTCCTCTGTAGTAAAAATGGGGAGCTGGTGATTCTAGTATTCTTTGCCGTATCCTCTCAATACTTGCTGTCCCAGTGACCTAATTCCCAGACAGTGAATTCAAATTTTAATTTTTGCTTATCTCATTTTAACAGTGTTCTTTGGCGAGATATTACAGATGTGTGTTTTGGTTTCTGTATACAAGTCATCCTACTATTATTTTTCATGTGTGAGATTACATGCAAGCTTGCAGTTGTACACCTGACTTTGTTCTTGACGGATGCTGGTATATTTACAGTTTATTTATTATTTATTTTTGTTACAGTAGTATTTGCTCCTGATCATGGTGCTGCTATGCTTGTCTCGCCAAGTCTGACATGCTTTCTGTTATTTGCTGTAATCTTGCCAGAGGAATCGGAGGATAGGAGATGAGAGCCATCTCCTTGTTTGCATGTCGCCCCTCTGCTCATCTTTTGTTCTCGTCTCTGCTTTGTAGAGCAGGAAGGGAGACACGGAGGTGTACAGTAAAAATCTGGCAGAGGGGAAATGAGGAGACATTATCAACCACTGATCTTGATACAATACAAATTGGGTTCGCAAAGATACCTGTAATATACCACCTCTTTCTCAGCTGTTTCCCCCTCACCCCCCCCATCCATGCCTCCTCTGCCTTTTGTCGTGTATCTCTTGTCATCTCTCTCCCACCTCATCCCTTTCCCTCTTTTTTCCTGCCGTCCGACCACTTCTCTTCTTCTCCTTTCTCCTCTGAGACACCCATAAACAGAGAGCATGTATCGCTGTCGCTGCTCATTTCTTCACCCACCAATAAAGCACGCTGACGGGTCATCCGTTTCCCTGCCAGATAATGTTGTCTTTGTTCATTTCTACCTGCGCGAGAGACGTGTATGTTACGAGCCGGCTTCTTTTTCTGCATACTTGATGTTTGAAACGGTGCCACATCATCGTTCTTAATGAGGTGAGAAAGACAGGTAGCCTAGGAATTAAGATGGATGAATAGCCAGAACCAAGCAAAAGAGGGATAGAATGACGAATGCTTTGTCTGTTTACTGTACGTATATCTGGAGCATACCCTGCAAACATTTTCAGTAGAGCGCCAAGCAGCTTGCAAAATTAACAAAACATTAGCACACATTTATAGAAACAAAATGACAAATATAGCATCCATTTCCAAAGTTATAATCAGATGTTTGTCTGTGAGAAAACATCTCAGACAGACATGTTTTTCTTGGACTTGTGCACCTCCACTGCTGTCTGCCAAATGCTTTTTTTGGTAATTTTCCATGCTTGTTCCTCAGATATGCTCACTTATATCTACTATTTGATGTAATCTTGTAATACTGTCAATGAAATTAAAAAGCATCCCTTGGCTATAGATTACAGTATTGTAACTTCAATTATTGCATTTTTTCTTCAGAAGGGGCGGGCGAGCTGGCCAAAAATTGTATGACGTTCTATTTAAGACATTGTAAATCACAATTCAGTCATTTTTTTTTTTTTGCTATTTTGTGGTGTTGTCCCCTTGCTGCTGCCTTGCTAACTTATAGGGCGGATAGTCAGACTTGGAGAAATGTATCGGCTAATTGATATGTCTCTTTTGCCACGCTGCTAGCTACAACTTACATTGCATTATTTACAATATGCCACACAAGGAACATGTGAAGTAATTTGTCTTATCAGCATATAGTTACATATATATTCTATTATATTTGGCTACATCACTTTTTTGGTGTGTTCATGTGGCGTAGATCTGCTACTCAGTGAGGTTATTTGAAGTTTGGAAACAGAAGTAAGAGGGCATCTCTACTATTGCCTGAAAAGTATATCGCGGACGCCTTCAGGATCAATTGCACTATCTGAAATCCTCAGTGCCCATCTCTAGTTTACACGATTAAATGATGGACGATGATGATGAGTGCTGAGAGTGAATCAAAACAGAAAAGTAGCTGGCGGATTATTGTCTGTGGGGTTGTCAGTGTGACCTCCTTCATATCATACAAGTCATTTCATCTAATGTTATATGAGAAATATTTTTATGTGCGTCCTCAATGTTGCCTTAAGAGTTGTTTTCACTATGTGGTGAAGGCTCTGCCATTGCCACTAGGTATCTTTCTGCGTATAACACAAGCGAGAAGGCTTTTGTGGTGACTGTAGTAGACGCAAACACTCTTCTGCTGACATTGATCTCTGCTGACGGGCACCACAATGCCAAGGCAAGGTCACGGCAGCTCTCTGTCCCGCCGTCAGCCTCCTGGGCATGCAGAGTTCAAAGGCTTCTCCGCCTGTCTGTCTCTCTTTCGCTGGCTCTCATTCCACTCCCCATCTCCTCTTTTTCTGTCACTTTCTGGTACAAATTAAAAAAAAAAAAGTATTATATCTGCCATATTGTTTTTGATAATCGGATTGGAGTGCTGGATGAGCTGGTGATTAAATGCTGACTAGCTCTGTTAGGACCTGTGGCAGAAACCAGGCTAATGACTAAGCTTGAAACGGCTTGATTTAGCCACACTGTAGAAATCATCATTCTATTCTAAATTCTTCAATCTGAATCTATTCCAGGTTATGTTTTTACTGGAAGAGGGATAACGATGACTCGCAACAAGTCCTGAGGGACCTAGTGGCCTACTAACGGCTGCCTACGCACACACACGCATTTAGAAGCTTGCGTATCCAAGCACACTCGTGGAAAAAAAGAGGCTTTCTCTTACACTAATATATCACACAGTTGTTCTGACCTTAATCTGGTTGCTGCTGGCTGCTGTGTGTCACAACACCTTTTTTTCCATATACTTACATGAAAAAGGGTTTGAATTTATATTTGACGTAGAAGCTCTTTTATTACTATCCTTTTGTATAACAAATGTAAAACAGTGTACATCTCTTCGTGGATGTTTGCGTCGGTGCTTTTGGCATGGTATTACATGTAGGCTCAGAAATTCAGTGCTTTCAGTTTCACTCAAAAATGCCCTCAAACTAAGACCTCCAGTCACATCCAGAGTGCTGCGAGGCTCAAGAACCATCTAAATATCGCATTAAAGGAAATAATTGAGGAATTATCCCATAATGTACCTTGTCAGAGGAATGGGAAGGGGGATTTGCATTATACATCTAATCTCTTTGCCTCTGAAATAATTGGACTTGAGATCATCCCATCAGAGATGTAGGGAGATTACCTTTGACTGTCGACATGGATGGGAAGTGAATGAGGGATTGTGAGGAACACTTGGAATCTTCTAACAAGGTACAAGGATGGACAGAGAGATTAGTTTTTGACTACAGAAATCTATTGAGACCTTAAACCTTTACTGTAACTCCAGTTTAAAGGGAAAGCTTCAGAATTGTAGATTTAAAATGGTTTTCATATGCCACATCAGTCAATTGAAATACATTGAAATTAATATATATATATATTATAATTTTTTTATTTATTCATTTTTTTTATTTCAATACACAGTGTGAATAAAAGCCCAATACATTAAATCTGAACATTATAGATAATTAAGAAATGTTCTACTTTCATGGTGATCTCAAGGAAACACAATAGACAATTGAGGTTTTTGGACTTATTGGTGTATAAAAAGGCAGAAAGTTTGACTTTCTCATTGAACTTTTTGGTGAATAGACATTGTTCTGTAAAGACTGCACGTAGATTGTAGAAAGAGAATTTCTCAAGTGCTCTAGACTTTGATGATATTTGATTGCGCCCAGGTATATAGGAGTAATGTGTTCTACTTCTGACTGATCTGAAATTGCCTCTCGGCTCCCTCAGTACCGTCGGCAAAAGCAGGTAGAGGCACCTAAGGACAACTTTTTAAAAGAGTGCAAAACCTTATTTACACCTTGATTGCATGGAGTATAGAAAGGCAATTCTCTAAACGGCTATTTGGTGTATTTAATCCTAGTGCAATATAGATGAAATGTATTTTCCGTTTGCTCTGGGATGTCAGATTCAGATAATAAATCCCAGTAATTCTGGAAAATTGTCACTATTTCCTTCTCTTTCAAAGGCACAGTTACCACACTGACTGACATTTCTGCATGTTAAATAGTGTCTGTTGTTAGTGAGCGTCAGTCCCATCAATCCATTGATTACTTCCTAGATTATAGTTTGGGGTACTGAAGGAAAACATCACATTGAAGTGAACTATCACCTTGGCACGTACTGTTTTGTATCTTTCCTTTCCTGTCCAAGAAGTTCAAATGTCTTTGGTGGACAGTTGGATTCAGATGAACGCTGTAAATGGGCTTGGAATTGCCTTTTAGATCAGCGATGATCTCTTTAGCCTAGACAGAGATCATCAGACAGCAGAACGCCACCTATAAAACGGTGAAAGATGGAGAGTAACACGGCACTGGAGGAGGGGAGGGTGAAGAGAAGGTGGAGACTAGCGCATACCCCCCACTCACTCGCACACAGTATAGTACAGAGGGAGGAGAAGCTGTTATGGTGGGCTTCCATCCATCCCCTTCCTGTTACTGGCAAGAACAGGAGGCGTCACACACTTACATGCTCACACACACACACACACACACACACACACACACACACACATACACACACACATGCTCACACAGTCATGCCCCCTGATAACCTCTCTTCTCTGAAAATCTGCTCACATACAGATTGGACTCCTGAGTCTGGTTCCTGGCTTCACTTACTGTGCAAATTGAAGCCTTCAGGAATCCCATTGTAACTGGTTGAAATGACTTCGACACATTCTGTATGTGGACAAGTGTGTGTGTGTGTGTGTGTGTGTGTGTGTGTGTGTGTGTGAGAGATGCTCCTCCATGTGCAATATGTGGATCTTGTAGGAGGAAGGCATGGGATGCTAACTTCCTGTTGCCCCACTGGATTTCCATACTCTGAGCATATGGAGGTTTTTTGCCCCTCGTACGTCTTGCCCACTCAAACTCTGTGTTCAC
Source organism: Sparus aurata (assembly GCF_900880675.1). NCBI lineage: Eukaryota > Metazoa > Chordata > Actinopteri > Spariformes > Sparidae > Sparus > Sparus aurata. The sequence goes on along the minus strand of NC_044197.1, from coordinate 25,637,010 downwards.
GTGATGCAGAGCTGCTGTAGCAAATACTGTTTGCGAAACAAAGACAAAACGGAAAGTATTACATTGTTCAGAACTTGGTTGGGAGACATCAAGAAACGCAACGATCATTGTTTAATTGTGTAACAGTTTGATATCAAGGGGCTTAAATGTCCTCCTGCCCAACACTCAGCGATATGTGACGTAAATGTGACAGCACACTGTGAGATATGATCCAGCCTCATTCAGTCATGAATATCGGCACAGTTTAGTCGACTGCCAAAGCACTTCTCAGGAATGATTTCTCCACTGGTGAGCTCACGCTAATCTCACTCCGCGGGCGAACAAAGCACACAGAACAACCAAGGACGGGACACTTAACAGTGGCTATTAAATCACCACAGAGGAAGGGTATTACGGCAGAGTACAGTGTAACTGCTGCTGGAGTGTCCCGTTGTCTGAGCAGGTGAAGGCACATGCTGTGTGCTCATTATAGCATGGATTTAAATGATAATGAGATCTTTTTTTTTACCAATATAGACCTGCTTTTGAAAAGAGAAGCTGAAACTGGCAGCTAATTTAGAATATAATGTAAAATGTACCTTATTGTCCTTAATAAAAGAACATTCCTCAATATGAAAATGTAACAATTCACTCCATTCCTCATGATTTTATTGTACAGCAGTTGAGGAAGCAGCTGGAACAGAATTTTACCCATCATTTGAAAATACAATCCTGCATTTAAAACCCATTTTGATGGGTAGGCAGGGGGAATGAACACAGCCACATTATCTTGTAACAACCATTTTATTGAAGGTCTTCCCACAACTTGTCCATCTCATTTATGTAACAAAAACTGCACCATTTACGTTGATGTATTTGGTCATATTGATAATACTTAATTGTTTTGTAGCCTGGGGAAAGTATGTCCTTTTTTTTTTTTTTTTGACACCCATTGGAGCTTACTGTTTTAACTTCCTCTGCATTTTTGCATTACCTTTCTCAAGGTCACATCGAATGTAGATCTACTGTAAAATGTTCGGAGTTTGTGTAAAGCGGCTGTAAAACAAAAAAATGGTTACAGGAACTGTTATTGTACCTGTACAAGTGGGATTGAGTGGAAAGAACAACCGCTTCTCAGGTTTAGTGATCTGATCTCACTTCGCTTCACCCATGTGGACGGAGACGATTTTCACGGAGGAAAGCTGGACGCATTGCCGCTTTAATCAATAAGCCATTAGCAACCAAAGAAGCAGATGCTGTCAACGTTTGTCCTGGAGCCCTCACCCTCACCCCTGCCCGTCAGGCTTTCATTTTGTTAATTCTCTCACCTCTTTTGTAGATGTGTCCTGGACCAAGACAGGTTGGACTTAGCAGCAGAGCCTCCTCGCAGCTATGTTCAGGATGTGCCTTCATTGATGCGTTTTTGCAAACATAGCAGTGAGTCGTGAAATGAGATTTCTCTGCTATCATTACCGGGCCGAGAAAGAAAGCCACATCTCACCCTGAGTGAATGCATCGCTGCTCTTCCCCTTCGCCTCTTCTCAGCGCAGGCATGTCTAACCATCACTAAGACGGATCGATAGAGCTGAGCTCCGTAAGCTGCCCGCCGCCAATACAGGAAATACTGTATACTGTAATGAGATGGGGATATTAAGCAGTTAAAGAGGATGGTTTTAGCTAAGCGGGAGTAGGATGTGATTTGCGTGATAAAAAAAAAGAAAAAAAAAAAAAGCTTTGTTTGCATACGTTTTACAACAAGAGTGCGTTTGATCTCCTTAAGGGCCAGAAGGTAGAATAAAGGCATGACAGACTGTATCTCTCTCACCTGTGAAAACGTTCTGTGAGCTGTGGGTTCATGAGATTTCTGCTGATCTAGCAGTGTAGCCGGCATGATATTGAGCTCCATTGTTTCCGCACTGTGTGATTGATTCTTCTTTCTCTCAAAAAAGTACGTTGAATGAGATCTCGGGATTTCCTTGAAACAAAGAAATCTGTTTTCTAGCAATTTCTTCAATTTATGCATTGTTTTCACACCACACTCTGCTGAACTTTTCTTTGGTTGTATTGCTTGTATTTTCAGTCATTGAGTGCAGGGTGATGTTAAAGATATTTTTTTCACTTGTGAGTTGGTATTGAAAAGTTATAAATGATTCTGTTGGATCCCCACATGAAACAGTGAAAAAACATTGTTTTCTGCTATGGGTGGAAATTCTTTTGAAGCCAAATCTCAATCAATTGAACATCACATCAGAGCATCAGCAAAGATCTTTGAACGTATCACCCTCACCTTGCTTGTCTTTTTTGAAGAGGATGAAAGTGCATGAAAAAAATGTTTTTTTGGATAATTTAGCAGTGCTCCCCATATACCCATATATTTGCCAAAGGGCATGTTTTGACATCAAAGGGCCAGCTGTCAGCCTTGAAGGGTTTAAAGTGATGGCAGATGACTGTGAATTGAATGACTTCCAAGGCCTGATCAAAGATTGACTCTAACATTTGGAGACAGTTTGGCACTTTTCTGACAATCCAAGGTCTATAAAGGCCGTGCAGTCCGCTTTAACAGTAAAAATAACATGTTATTCTTCGAATGAATACAAGCATCTGTAAAGTCTCCATTGCTTGATAAGCAGGTCTAATGAAAGCCATATTTTGGGCTCATTCTGCATCTATTCTTCTATTTTGCATAGCTAAAAGGAAAACATGAAAAAAAAAATTGTGTTCATCTTTGTCCAACCCCTTCAGGTGTTTGCATTTTGACAGAATTCATACCGTCTTGGCTGCGGTAGAGGTCGGTGCAGCCATTGCCAATGTGGTGCCAGACGCTTCCTGTTGCTCCTGCTGAATAACAGGCTGTGGTGCCATGCCAGGCTATGCCATGCTGTTACCCCTGACCTGTTAGACTCCCCTGGGCTCCCAGTCTTTTTGCCTGAGGATGATCACCCATGGTGGATCAGTCTTTGTGTAATTAACAGCGGCTTTGGAGCTTTTGGGAAAGGCTGATTCTTTTTGGTTTTTCAGGGGTTTTATATGAATTTGGCTTTCAAAGGGTAAGCAGTGAAAAAAACAGATTTTGGTGGGGCTAAATGTCTGCACCATTTGCCGTAAGCTGTGTCATATGACTCCAACGAGCTTTAGATTCAGACGTTGAACGTAGGCTTATTTACACGAGTATCAGAGCACAGCTTTTGAAAGTCATGTTTCAAATGACTTATGCACTCAGAAAAAATCGCACTTGTTTGCTCTCTGGAAGTGATAATGATGATGATACATGACATTACTTAACGTTCCTTTGGGTGATGCCTTTGTCAAAAGCGACTTAAGTGCACATTGCATTCAAACATCGTAAGACCAAGAGCTAGATATCAAAAATTCAAACCTTCCACACAAAGAACAAAAAGAGGGCTTACACGACAAGTGCTTAGAGCTGATATAAACTGTTAACATGGTGACAAAATCTTACCAGCAAAGTGGCACTTTAGATGCTTAACAAATCCTTGGTGAATTCCTATTGTTATTCATACTCCTCTTTCATGTAATTGTATAGCCAGACAGTTTGACTGAAATCACTTCTGACACCTGGGCAAAGCTCCTGATGAGGTAATATTCAGTAATACGTTCACTTGCACTCAAAGAGCAAGGCCGGAATTTGTCATCAGTAGCATTATAAATACCTTTTTCAGGAGATAGCTACACTGGGGGTGATGGGGAATGCACCAAAGCCTGAATTAACCTCATTTTCTTTGGTATAATGCTGTAATACTGCATTGCTCACATCTAACTTACCAAAGAAAAGGTGCTTTCATCCCTGCACTAGTGGTTCACATACCAGCTCCACTATGAAAAAATCATAGTGGACATCAAAACATTTTGAAGCCGTCTTTCATCTTGCAGATGGCTGATAATGATGTAACTTTTAAACTAAAGTTTAATCAATACTCAATCAATACTTATTTCAGTCCGAGTTTGTTCTTGTTTTTAAAGATTTAAAAATTCGGGTTCAGCTTTCTACCTTAATCCATATGTAAATGTTCATACTTCAGATATCAAACACACCATACGTATATACAAAGTAACCAATTATAACAGTCTGAACTGAATTGAAGTGTTTGCTGAACAGTGGTCATTGTGGCCTGAAGTCACAATTAGGGGATTATGTTATAATTTGAAGCAAGAACACACTCAATCACAGTAATGATGTTAGCAAATAGGTCAGTTACGGTCTTGACTGATCCTGAAAGAAAAACAGTCATCTTTGTCTGAGACCGAGACAAGACCAATTTAAAAATCTGATTGGTTTAGAGAAGAGACCGAAACCTTTAATTGGTGGTCTTGTATTACAGCACTAATTCAGGTACAATAGAGTCAGCAAAACAGTACACAAACTCAGTTACACAACAATATTAACTCAGTGTATGCTAACATTGTGTTATACATTCTCACTGTTAATATTTATTAAAAAGTTGTGGGTTGTTTTTAATATAAAATCATTTTCTTTTTTATAACAGTTATTGAAACTGAAACATGTTTTTGAAGCACCCAATCTGTCTGCATCTGTCTTCTATCCCACCTCTCTTGCTTCGTTATAGCTCATGTTTTCCGGTGACATCTGATTGGTCTACGTTAACACAACATATATAAAACTACAGTATATTGACATAGCAGGAACAGAGTGTTTCATCCCTCTCTTTTATGAATCAATGTTCCACATGAATGTCTGTATATCCATAGCACTAAGTATGTTTGTCTCGTGAGTGTTTGCACAGGGTTTAGTATGTTTGCCTTTGTCTCTCAGCGTTTATGTACTGTGCGTCCTGTTTGTGCCCACATTTCCGCTACGCCATCACACATTCACACTTCTCAGCAGACGTTTGTGCTTCTCAGTTTGTTCCTCGATCGATTTAATTGCAGCAGTATATTTGCAAAGCAAAACAAGCAATTCAAGCAGCTATACAGAAAAACAGCGCTTAGCTAGCAGCCAGTATTCCCACTCCAAAAATGCCTCTTGTATGTTAACATACACATGCACACAAAGGCTGTGAGTATATTTGAAGAGCAACACAGGGAGATTTGAGACATTTAAAACCTTTATAATCCAGAAACTACACGAGCAATAACTGTGTGTCTGCAGTGATTGCTTGACTGTTACTGTTATCATTTTACTAAATTGGAGTCGCCTTTCTCAAGTGTTTCTACCCTTTCAGCTCAATCTTCTCACGCACTGTGGCTAATGCAGTCGATTCATTTTCTCCCATTTTATACAAAAGGTCAACAGAGAGAGCGAGAGAGAGTTTTTTTTCTTACTGTGCCCCACAGGATAGTTCTCGCTGGCTTCTCCGGATAAACTACTCTCTCCCCAGTTTGAATCTGGAGTAATGAGACCATTTGTCTCACAGCGCTGGATAGGAACAGAGCTTATCTCTGTGTTTGCCATTAGAGGTGCATATTGCCTCAAGAAGAGCCCACTGTCATTAATACCTGTCTCACAACTATACAAAGTCTTAGCAATTGGCTGTCCACTCTCAGTCTCTCCTTCAAATCTTTCCCTCACCTTGGTCAGGTCCTTTTGATTCAATAAGAGAAGGCTTTCAATCTTTTATATTGTTCAGGACTTCAAGAAGAATATATTGGCACTCCCACCAACAGTATCTGACTTTTGTGTTAATGTCTGATCTACTTCACCAACTCTCTCACTCTCATTCAAGTTTTTCCTCCTCTTGCACTCTCATCCTCTCGTCCTCCATCTTTTTTTCGTCAGCGCCACCCTCTAGTCCAGTGGTTAGGATCAGCAGAACGAAGAGAAAAGCCCCTGCATGAATAGAGCCACTCATTATCTTCTCCTCCCGCCGTGCAAATTGCCCAGTCGCTGTTCACATCTGATCTGAAGATAATTGGATAGTTCCTTATCTAAGGGACCTCCTAACTTTTCACAAAGAACTTTAGATTTTTTGCTGTGCTCATCACTACCTTGAAGTCGCACCTTTCTCCCCGACTAATCTTGCTTTTGCGCCAGGCTTCATGCCCCCACAAACTTTCACATCCCAAAGCTTTCCTTCGCTCCACTAAGTCTGGGATTGAAACTTTAAGGGACATAGTGTGATAGCTTTGATATTTAGCATATTATGTGTTCTGTTTGGGATTCACACCCACAGTTTAAGTAGCAGTGATGTTAAAAGCGGCCCATTTCAGGACCAAACATGCCTTCACGAGGCGCCGCCAGGGTTTTTTTTTACACTTGTAACTTCTGCTGCTGGCCTTTGTTCAGCATCAACCATTACTGCCCAGTCGTGGCTTGTCCAGCATTTGAAGCTACATCCCTTATGCCTTGTTTGTGCTCGCCTGCCAAAGAGTTGTTGGGGTTTGTGTGTGTGTGTGGATTCCGGGTGTAAATGATGGGGAGGAGGCCTTTATAAAGTCCAGGGCCCATGTTAGGGACAGAGAGGGGGACAGCATTAATCTTCAGAGTTCAAGCCTATAGTTGTCACCGTGTGTGGGTGGGGTGGAAGGGGTGAGGGAGGCTGAGACACTGACTTAAAGGCCTTTTAGTCTGAACAATGGCTGCCCTGTGTTTTGGAAAAAGGCGAGGAGTTCACAGTTCAGCCCTCCACATCCCTTTCTTTCACTTGTCGCCCATTGCTCAGATTCTTTTCTCACCGTGTGTCTACTTTCGACTTTCGACATTCACCTTTTTCCTTGTATACAGCATCTCAACACGCGCACAAGTTAGCTTTCATAGTGCTTCTTTTGATAGGTACCCATTATCTAATATGTTTCTAGAGTTTTAAGAGGAGTTGTATTAACTTCGCCGATGGGACTAAAGTTGCTGTAAGAAGAGCAGCCTTTTGTGTGTTTGTTGCGAAGATTTCATGTCTGAATATGCTGCCTTAACATGCCTCCATTTTGAAACCTCAAGATTTAATATAGCTTAAAATATGATAAACCGATGAATGCGATGGCTCAAACTCATAGTTACCGATTTTAGAGTATCCCAGCAGCCTATACGAAAAGATCTATCTGAGTTTCCTTTGTGAAAAGTGATTGAAAAACAGCTGTAGAAAAATCCACAAAATGTTCCTTAAATACAAGAACCTAGGTGTGTAGAAAGTATTTGCAAAAGTGGGACTCCTTGAATTAAAATATGAACAAAGGACTCATGTCCTGTCTGTCCATATGGACTTCCCGTGGTGCAAACAAAGGTATCGCAGCACAGGACATCTATTTTTAGGCTCCTAACAGGTGTACTGAATAGCAAATCAAGAGAATGGAGCACATGACTCTTTAGTGGACAGCATCAATCAGACAGAAATGGGCAGGGGAATTGCAAGGCTGTCCTGTGAAATAGCGATTAAACAGAAAGCTCTTTTCTGAATAGATTTTAATTTTAATCCCAGGAACCAAAGACACAGAAATAGCCAGTGGAACTGAGAGTAACCATATTTCCTAACACGTGTAACACAAGAATCTGACAAATATCATCAGTTAAAACGTTTCTACACCCACTCAAAAAGATCTTTGGAACAAAGGTCAGTGGCTTGAATGAATGCTCTTAAATAATACATGAAAGTGTATATTATACAATGGATAAACTGCAGGGTTAACATTTCCTGGGGTGTTGTGATAGACAGATGCAGACAGGATTTGAGAGTAAAAAGACTCTTTTCAATTGTTACTCATAATGAAATTAAACCATTCATTGGGCAGGTCATGTCAAGCCTCTCATTAATAATTCAACAAGTGCATTTCGACTTCCTTTTCTCACATAATTTCGTTATCGATTTTCCACTTCAAGAGAGCATAAACATGTCAGTGTGGAGGCAATTTGATCAAATATGCCGTTTTTTTTCTAACCATTCTGATTTGCTATCATTTGCATGTTGGTACTGTGATGGAAATGCGGCCTGTGAGAAAGAACAGACAGCTAGTGAATGAGTGAAAGCCATAAAAGGAGGAAGAGAGAGGGAGAGATAACCTCCAGACTGTCAGCGAGGGATTATTCTCCCTTCTGTTAAATCAAAATTCCATTTCTGTTCCGCCTTCACCAGGTTTGGACGCTCCCTCTGGCCCCCAACGCCTCCCAGTAATGCAATTAAGATCCATAAGCTTTTCCCAGGAATAAAGGGGCTGAAAGGGGGGTTGTACCATGCTTCACTGAAGTTGGGAAAATCTGTGTGTGTTCTCGTGTGTGTGTGTGTGTGTGTGTGTGTGTGTGTGTGTATGTGTGTGTGAAGATGGATTGATGGAGGGTTGGAGCAAAGGAAGGTAATAACAGTCCTCTCCCCTCTCCCCTCTAGTCAACCATTTCAAACAGACACGAAGAAAGAGTTGGACTTGTATTCTACCCCCTCTAACACACTCGCAGAGCCATTTCTCTCGCTGCCACCTCCATTGAAATGCTGTTGTGTTGCCATAGTGTCAACATGACTTTTTGCTCAAAACTTCATCCATTCAAGCTCTTCCCTCTCGGCCAATTCACAGCCATCGTGGCTGCCGGCACAGCAGTTTGGTTGCTACTTTTGTAAAGCAAAAAGCTGCATAAAAATTTGAACATGTTGTCGCTTTACTTTTGTTTGTGTGTTGTATTACTCCTCCATGGCAGTAAACTGAATATCTTTGGATTGTCGACAAAACAAGACGTATGAGGATGTGATCTTGGACTTTGTTTTTCACCATTTTCCAACAATTTATAGACCAAAATGAATAATTAATGAAAAAGCAACAGATTAATCAACGTTCTGAAATCCTTTTAACCATCTCTATTTCAAGGTAGTGCTTCAACAATTAGCCGAGTTGACTGAAAGTAAATTAATCTCCAACTATTTTGGTATTTGCTTAAAAAACAAAACAACTGAAACAACGATCAAAAAACAAACATTTTGTTCCTGCTTTTTAAATGACTGCCTTTCTTTGTTATTTATCAGCTTGAATGAGTCTTTTGGACAAAAGAATCTAAATTGTGATGTGCATTTTTCGCTAAATTTCTGACATTTTAGAGTCTAAACAATTATTCGGTTGATCGTAAAAATAATTGATAGATTAATTGATAAAGAAAACATTCATTAGTTTCAGCCCTGATGCCAGAATACCCAGCTTGGCAAGAGTTCACGTAGAGACAGAAACGGGGATGATTCACATTTTACTGCACTGTACCTGAAGCTGAATGTCATTTTTGCAAACAGTTTATTTACAGAAATTGCTTCCTGAAATGAAGTAATTCAATTGATGCATTTTGGCATTGGAGCTCTTCGCATCTGGTATGACAAAACATTGTATCTAAAAGTCTGTATAAACCTGAATAAAGAACCGGGCACTTTGAATAGCCTCAGCCTGATTCGTTCGTCGGTTCTACATAAAGAGGGTAGCAGGAAGTGGCAGTAAATAGATGTGTTTATGTTACCTAACAGGCAGCATCCTCCAACTCTCTGTCTCACCCACGGTACACTAGTCTCCGTTTCAATACATCTTCGTCCTCATGATCCCTTCCTATTGAATACCCAGGAAAACATAATGAAAAAAAGTGAAGTCATTTGCTTCATACATCACAATTTAATGCAGTCAAGGGCTTGTTTAAAAAAAGTGTACAGCCAAACAGACTATGTGGTGGAAGAGTTTTGATTAGGGGTGCAATTGGATTTTCCTCCCTTCTGTGGTCGCCTGCATGCTCTGCCCCGGATTTGTCACTTCGCCAGCATTGTTGGTTGTTTTGTGCGTTCAGCAATGGCGTGGGCAGTGCCTAAGCAGTGTTGTGGTGCGATTGAGAAGATAATTGGCTTTTCACTGAAGCAGTTTTATGCTGATGCAATTGAACCAGTGCACGGCGTAAAGGTTAGGGCGATATTAGGCCCCATACAAATGAGAACAGGACAATACAGACTGAGGCAGATGTCAAAGCCAATCTCTTCTTTTAGCCTAAGTGGAGGGAGTGTGTGTGTGTGTGCGTGTGTGTGTGTGTGTGTGTGTGTGTGTGGCACAGAGGTTTGTGTACTCTGCTGAGAGAGTTAGATATCTTTTCTACGTGGAACAAATTGAAAGTCAGTGAGGTGGGCAATTGTGTATTTTGCAGCCACACTTTTAAGGAACTGAACTTTACACTTAAAAGCACTCTGCTGTTAGTCAACTAACCAACAGAAAGTCATATTGTGAGAGATACTTCAAAGATAAATGGAACATTTCTCCACTGAATGTCTAAAAACAGCTTGACCTTGACAACCTTTGATGTCAAGGTCAAGCTACCATTGGTATTTTGTCGAGTTGTGTTTATTCATTATCCCAGATGTTTTCAACAATGTTGAACCCCGGAGGAATTCACAATTGTATTCAAGGTAAGGGTGCGTTCCATTTGGTCGCCTGTCCCTATAACTTCCAGGGAAACATCTTATGATACGTCAGAGAGTGAGGGAAGAGAAAGCGATTAGACTTATCTTGAATAAAACTTTAATACATTACCTCAACCGTGAATATTTCTGCCTGAGTCACGTCAAACAAATGTTCAGCGTTTTTTTAACAACAAAGACAACAATGCCCATGATCCCGCTCTACTTCACAACGTCATAACTACTTTTCTCTGATTTATCATCATGAATTGTCATCCTCTCCAATACGGACTGCAGCTTATTTAGATAAAGCTACAAGGTTGAATTATTAAAGTTGTTTTATTATTTATTAATTTGGTATGACAATAGGTGGACATATTTCAGTGGTATGCTGTAACTGAAATTCCAATCCTACGTTGATTCACAATAACGGAAACATCTCATCTCCACAACTGAATGGATTCCATCCGCTGAATGGTAGAAAAAAAAAATGCAATTGGCAAATCTCCACTAATGTATGTATACACTGAACACGTAATCGAACAATTCTTAAGAAACCTATTCTAAAGTAACTGCGAGGTTATTGGACAGTGAAAATAATCATAAGCTGCAGTACACATGCACACACACACACCTACATTTGGTTCAACCGCTACCACAACCCCCCATCTCCCCCATTAACTGACTGTTTTCCCCCTTTTATGATAAATGTTCAATAATTCAAACCATTGCCTTCCCTCTGCTCGGCCTCTCAGTTCCTTTGTGTGATTGTGTGTTGCTACGCTCAGCTCTCTGCCACTGAGCTACGGTGCTATACGGCCAGTCTCTGAGTGCCTTTGGTTGTAGTGAGGGAAATCAACTGTGGCAGAGCTGTAAATTATTCCTCTGAAGGGCTAAATGGGCCGGAGCCCACACCCGCTGCTGTCCGCCATACCTTTATCAGGGCCCAGTCGGTTCCTATGGGCCCCTTATCCGTCAGGTCTGAGAGGCCCCAGCCAGGCAATATCAGTGACACGGGCCACAAAAAGAGGTTGTTTAGTGTGCAGGGAGAGCGAGAGAAGATGGACAGAAGGAGAGAGCTACAAAGAGAGAGGGAGGGCGAGCTGAGAGATCCTGTTGGGAATATCGCAGGGCTATTATGTGTTAAATCAAATTAAGGAGTAGAAGTTAAGAAATGTTTACATTCAAAGACATTAAATTGATTTCTGTTTTTTTATTTTTTTAATCGTATCCTTTAAAAATGTGGGTCTTACTTCAAGATGTCATCAACTTCTAACAGTTCGACTTAATTGGATAGAATTGGGTCAGAGTTGATCATACCCTTTCAAAGGAAAATCTGTATGTATGGTATTTAGGTTCAAATAGTATTAGGAAGTATGTCATTAAAAAGCTGCATTTTCTGAAACCCTAGCTTTAGAGATCAGAATATACGGGAAGATGAAGTTCCTTAGTATTGAAACAAACACTCAATTTAACTGATTAATTTAGTTAAAGACAAACAATTTGAAAATCTGTTAATTGTTTCTTTCATTCAACGGCTTTTACAAATGTGAGTAATTGCTGCTTTTGGAGTGTTGTCAGACAGCAGAGAGGTGCAGAAGTCAGCCTTGACTCTTTTTATTATTAAATAATCACACTTTGTGGGCTTGAAGTCCATTTTTCAGCGTTGGTGCTTTTGAAACATGCCATCATCTGTTTGCTGAACGGTTTCATTGATCTTCTGCTTCTTCGTGCAAGGACCATGGAGTTTGCTTTTCTTTGCTCTTTGGAAGATCCTTTCTTTTCATGTCTTTCGATGCTTTGTTCCTCCTGTCAAAACAGTTTCCCCATATCTATTTTTTTTCCATTTGACATGTTCAGATGCAACGTTTCACACTGCTTATTCAATCTGGGGCACATGCTTACGCCATACAAATCGAGAAGTCGATAAACACATTTTTACACTGCAAAAGCATTACAAAAGTCTCTTAACCACACGCTAAAGAAAATTAAGCAGGGACTCTCTTTGCTCTGCTGTCTCTTAGTTTAAGACTGTGCACCATTGTAAATGCGATCTTTAAAGCTTTGTTTACATGGTAGACAGGCCTCTGCTGTCTCGTCCCCCTCACCCTCACTCCTTCAGCGCCTGAAAGAGGACTTCCTTGCATTCTGATCGTGGGCCTGTCTGTTCGTACAGACTCTAAAGAATACTAATCAGCAAGACCTCCTCCCTAATGCAGACTCTATTCAGTCAAGGAGGGCAGAGAATAACAGGAGACGTATGATAAATGGTTGGTGCCATATTGCTCTTACTTATTATCTAGTGAGAGCCAGACTGTCACATTGCTAGAATGGATACGAGGTGCGTGTTATAGCTACTGCTTATGTTGCGCCTCTTGCGTGATGATGTGATGTGAAGGGACCATTCCAGAGAACCCCTAGAGTCTAAATGAATTGTATGAAATAAATGTGTCTTAGTTGATCCCACTTGTTATTTTGCAGCAATGGTCTTATGCATACCGTGATTTTGGACTACAGTAGTTTTTCTGCAGTCAGACTGAAATAACCGAATTGAACTCTTGATTCCTGGACTTCAAAAAGTCCTTTCCCCTTCATTAGACTGTATGAGAGCACTGTTTGTTTTCTCAATATGACAACTAGTGGTGAATATTTTGCTTATTGTTATTTCTACGATTTTCGATGTAACGGATTACTAAAACAGACTAAAAAAGGAGAGATTAAAAGGGTAACTTGTTGGTGATCAATAACGACAGAAAAAGAGAAGTCAAAAGCAGAGAGAATATGAAACTGAACTTTCTCCAGTTTCAGCGTAGTTGCATAGAGCAGAAAAGGGACCAGGAAATGCTAAACACAGGTGCCTGAAGCAACGGCTCTTTTGTTTCTCTGTGCTTTTCTACTGTAAGACTTTTCAACAACTCAAACATAACACTTGCACAGAAGTTAATTCCACAGGACACAGGACGACTCCAGCCCCCTTGTTGTTAACTGTGTTGTTGTCTCATCACGTGCAAAAACCCAAGTTGTTTGCTATCTGCCTAATTTGCCTAATCTTTGCAGTTCTTGTGCAACAACAGAAATACAAAATCAAATGCACTGTAGTAAATTTGATCTCCTTAAGTGACTTCCTTGGTTTAGTTCCTGGAGGTCCTTAATTTCTCCTACCGTTTGTGTTCCTGTTCATCCACAATCATCTTCGTCCTCCTGTTTGTCAGCTGCAGTTCAAACTTGTCAAGTAACGCCCTTGTTCATGTAAGTGGATGGACTTGTACTCCAAAATGCATCATGGTGATTGTGGCGGTAACAGCATAATAGAAGCCGTCTGAGTCAGACTGTGAGGGGAATTTGTGCTGATATCCAGTGGAAACATGTGTTCAACAACCACATCTGCAAGATTTTAGCAAAATTAGGTAGTTAAGCTAATGGCAAATGTGGTAATTTGTATTATAAGGTGGATGTTATCCCACTCACTTGCTCGTTCTGCACACCCAGAAAGAATCCAAGAGTAAAAGCTTAGATCAGCTTACCAGCCAGCTAGGGCTTTGGGTGGTCAAACGGGTTCAACAAACCCCCCTTAGTGCCTGGCACAAGCTGTACCGAACACAAACGTACTTGCACAAACACACACAGAGGAATTAGAAAACATCATCGCCATCCAGGGATAGGTTCCAAAAATGCAAATGTGGTGTATTTGACCTGTTTGCTCAGCCTACATTTAAAAGCATTCAGACATCCCCAGAATATTGAAAGACAGTCTTGTATAAGGTTAAAGCTCGGCTCTTATCGCACTAAGCCAGAGAATTCAGGCCATCTTCCCCTTTCTGTAGCTGGCGGCAAAATGAGAGGATGAGAGGAGTGAAAGAAAAAAAAATAAAAGAAACGGCACCTGAAATATTAAAAGCAATACTTGTACGCATTTATGTGCACACCTGGGCACCCAACCACTTCCTTTTTTGTCTCTTTTTTTCTCACACATAGACAGAGACACACCCTTCTGTCTTACCTGTTGGGACCCCCGGGATGGGGCTGATCAGGTCTAAATACCCCTCGGGTGGGGATGTCTTTGATGGCTGTTGCCCAGCTTAATTTGAAGCAGGGCTCAATGCAAGCTTCCCTGTGGGATGCTGGATCAAAAAACTGCCAGTGGAAAGAAAGCTGGGCCTGGAGGGGTATATGTGAGAGTGTATGTGTGAAAATGTGTTGTGAATATGTGAGGGGATGTGTGTGCTCACCTTGCATTTTGTCTAAGAACTGCCAGTTACAAACGGTGAAAGAGGACAGAGGACGGGGGTGTTACTGACAGTTCCAGCCAAGGAGCCAGCATTTCCATTTTGTTCGCTGGAAGCCGAGTGTGAAACTTTGATGAAGAGCAATTTGCATCTCTGGATGGCTATGAAGAGGTCGGCTTTGTTCGCTACCATCGAAAAGCCGTGCCCGCACACTGCTGGCTCCAAAAACCTGCCCACCCCACCATCAACCAGCACCCACCCTCTGCCCTTCACCCACCGCCCTCCTGGCACTACTTTTCGGCTGCTTTGGCCAGTGGCTATTCCACTATTGTGTTGTGTGGCCATGAGCACCTGCTGGGAGTCCTTTCATCAACCCTCTCTGGGGCTTTTCAAAGCGATCCAAGGGCACCCCCCCCCCCCCCCCCCAACCTTAGCGCACACACACCTAAAATCAGGTGGAGACACAGCTGCAGAAAACATGTGCATCCATCTGAAACCAAGCAGTTTGAGGAGACGTATCGAAAAATATAATCGGTCTCCGCCTTTATGTATGCACGCGAGGAGCGAGCAAATTGTGAATGTCAACCAGCCCTTGTTAGCTCAAACGTACATCCCATTTTGTAAATTCTTCACGATCTTTGAAGAGAAAATGAAAGAGGGGTTCCCCACTGCTCCGTTTATTAAAACTGAACAAATAGTCCCCTGTGACTGTCTGTTGAAACAGGGAAACTGTTAATGAAGGGGGATGGTGTGGGAGACAGTGGAACAGGAGACAGGACAGCGTGGTTCAGGATTTGTGTATGTGTGTGTGTGTGTGTTTGTGTGGTAATGGGGCTGTGAGGCGAGTGTCTGGGTTGTATTTGTATTCCGGTGGCCCAGGGTATCCGTGGATACACCTAGGTGACTGGGAAGCATGCAGAAGGAGGAAGCAGAAAAGCGGTTATGTCACAAACGTGCCCCTGATACCCACGATGATTAAAAAGAACCACACAGTGAAAGGTAACTTTCGGTCACTCAAGTCGGAAAACATGCTCATGTATGGCTACGTCCTCGGTGATTTGTTTTGTATAACTGTTTTGCTGAAAATTCTGTGCCCCCCTGCGTTATTGTACGGAAAGCATTGTTAAAGACATCAGAAGGAAAACACAGTCCTAATTCCTCATGGTAAAATTTAAATGCATTACCCACAAGGCAGGAACATGAAAAGAATAAAGGCCTTTAATTTGTAAATAGAGCTGTGTTGAATCAGCAGATGCCTGCAGATATTGAGTAAGCTATTTGTAATAGTTTACTAGCTCTTTGAACATTAAGATCATACATATCTGTGTGGGTTTTTCAAGTATTG
The DNA here is from genome assembly GCF_900880675.1 of Sparus aurata. NCBI lineage: Eukaryota > Metazoa > Chordata > Actinopteri > Spariformes > Sparidae > Sparus > Sparus aurata. The sequence continues at coordinate 25,621,153 of NC_044197.1, read as the reverse complement.
CTAATCAATAACACTAACTCCACTGTTACTTCAATAGCAGCTGAAATTTCAAGCTTTGATAACATCGGGCCAACTCTATGTATTTGCATGAAAAGCAACAGAAAATCCCTCTCAAATGTCCCCGGAACTACCTACAGTTAACTCTGCAAACTTGGCTTCTCCGAGACCTTCTATCTTGTGGAAGGTGAAGGCAACTTACTGTATCTGCAGGTACACATGGCGCTGTGCTGGTTAGACAGGCTGGAAACGGGATATGCTGTCCGTCTGTAATTACGAGCTTAGTAAACATTCACTTTTCACCACCTTGGTTTTAAACTAACTTACTAACAAAAATGGCTCCATTGAAATAAAAATGTGCAAAGTTCAAAGAGGGTCTCACTGAAAAGAACTCGGTATTTCACTTGGATGGACGTGGTTTTGCAGGAAGTGACACTGAAAACTTCGACGAGCTCCATGACCCTCTCAGCCTGTGCTCTGAGGTCATGTTCATTTCTAATGATTTCTGTATTTGACCTCACATGTACGTGCATTGAAAGTGATAGTTTGCGTTATAGGACTGTTTGGGTGGTTTTATGAGAAGTCTTCTGCCCAATAGCCTTTAGGAAGTTATTTGATACGCTATAAGGATGGACCAAAGTATAATGACAGTGAACATTAAGCATAGTTAAAATATGCCACTACTAAAGTCTGTCTTTTTGTAATCTTGACATTTGGAAGCAAAATTCCAATATACATTTTGAAAAAAGTTACAACAGGCTCGTCTAAGCAGCAGCCCCTCCATTCAAAGTTAAGATGCCTTGAGATTACACCAGACAGACGGCATCATTTGACCAGCTTACAGAGTATGATGATTCATAAGCTGCAACAAAGGCTGTGTCAAATGGTTCCCTCCACATCCCTTTCTTTCTACCCTCCTAATGTTCCCAAATCAAGCAGCTTTGTGGGCCAATGAAAAGAGCTTAGTCATTGTGTAATTTCATTCATGCAGTCGATGATGATGGGACATGTAGGCCTTAAAGGGATTAGCTGAGAAAACATGATTACTTTGACAGTGTAAACCTGCTTGAGACACCAGTCGTGGTGCTCGTATTAGTGAGTCACAGCACTGGCCGTACCCTTGGTCCTGTTGTGGAAAAGTCACTTTGACTTCTTTTACTCATACTTTAAAGGACAATTATGATGTCATCCTACAAAATTACATCTGATTAGTTCGTTGTTTTTGTTTTTGTAATGTGCACCATATGTAAGTCAATTTTAAAAAGTTATTTGCCTTTGCTTGTTTTTAAACTAGCTTGACATTTAACACTTTTCTTGTCAAAGATATCTCCTGAATAGATGGATATAGATGTGACTGTTTTTTGAGATCACATGCTTTTCAGGGATTACTTCCATGGTAGAGTTTCCATTTCTTGGCATCTACCGATTGACAGAAAGCAGATATAAATGTGATGCTCATACTAATATAAAGTAGCATAATCTTTGGCAAACTAGAATTTAGACCTTGTGTTTACTTTGATAATTAATCTCTCTTTGTGGCTGTTTTTTTTTTTTTTTAAATACTGGTTTGAGAGAGACTTTGTTCTGTGCTTAATACCTCCAATAACAAAGAAATGGAAAATGGCCTTCAAAACATGTGCTAAAAAAAAAGAAATCACTAAAAAAGAAACAAAAATATAGTAAATAAATATATATAGTAAATAGTTACTATCCTTAAAAATGATTAATGGTTATTAGTGGTTGGGGGGAATTACACACAAATGCACTCAAGAAAACTGTGATCTTGAGGTTTTTTTTTTGTTTTTTTGTTTTTTTAAATCTGTTAAAGGTCCAGTGTGTAGTCATCCAGCATTTTTATTGAAGATTGAAACCAACTGAACACCCCTCGTCTCAACCTGCCCTTCGTTTGGGGCTCAAAACATTCTCCAGTGCCCTCTCCACAGCCAGTGTTTGGTTTGTCTTTTCTGGGCTACTGTAGAAACAACATGACGGACCCTGCCAAAGAGTACCCGTTCCCACTATAGACGTAACAAATTCATTGTGACAAAAAACACCACAATTCTGAGTTTCTGGGTAATATACACTATTGAAAATATTACGTCTAAGCTTTGTATTTTACTATGAATATTTCTTCCCATCGATACCTCTAAGTCCTACACCTTTAAATAAAGTCAAGTAATAGTAAGACATTTGTCACATTTTTGAGAGTTGCAGTGGGAAGAAATTAATAAGCTGTTTCATCTATTTTCGTCATACAGTCTCTGGGACTTGTCATCTATCGGCATTTTCAACTCGTCTACAGACGCACACGACATTTTATATCACTATTCTATTAAAGCCTCAAATTCAGATGTTTTTGTCACATCCAGGCTTCTCCCAGTGGGAGATTGTAATTCACTCTGAACCCAGGCCACGGTCCTTTCATCCACTAGGTGTTTTTTTTATTTATTTTTGTAATCAGCGATCGCCAACAAAGCAGACAAAGGAAGGGACAACCGGCTGTTTGCCAAAGGGAAAAGGGGCGGGAGGAAGGGAGGGAAGGTGGGAGTGAGCGAGCGTGTGATGGAGGCAGTAGGGGAAAGGGTGGAGAAGAGAAGCGGATAAGGAGCGTAGAACGAATGAGCGTGGCAGGAAAGACAAAAGAAGGGAGGCTGCGTACAGTGTTTTGTTGTGCTGAGAGCACAGCAGAACACAGAGAGAGGCGGGGTCACTGTGTCAGAAAATAATCGCATTCCGCCATCGCCTGTGGAAGCTCTGAGCAATGCAAAACAGCAGGGTTGGGTTTTTTTTATTATTTTTCTTTTTTTTATCTTTGTCACCTTGGCACATATAAGCTCCTCTCTTCTAGTTTCTTTTTACCCCAAAATAAATGGGAATGCACAAAAACTACTGGGCTGTACAAGTAAACACACTCAGACGCACTGATGTTCCCACTCCTGGTGACCTTTGTGGGGTTCTTTGTTGCTTCCAAGCGGCAGCCATTTGTAATTGAAATTAATTCTTTTTCCTTGTCAGCGACGGGAGAAATTTGTCCCTTTTCTTTGTCTGCAGAGGCTCAGCGGGCTTTGTTGAATCCCTACCGCACCCCTTTCCTTCTCCCCCTCTCCACCACCACTCCCTCTGACGAGTGCTGATTTTTGATAATAAGCCCAGTAGTAATTTGTCATGTGGACCGACCAGCAGCACGCTGCATGTGTGCGGTTGGGGATTTGAATGGCAACGGTGGAAGTGCAGGGCCGCGAGGAGGGGGGGAATACGAGGCTCACAGCGAGCGTCGATTCTTACAACCAGCAGGAACGTTGTTTGCTAGTGAAAGGCTTTTTCTTTTTGTTGTGGGATTGGGCTGCTGCAATCACGCGTGTTTCCGCTTGTCAGTCACTTGATAGAAGAGTAATTACAGACCAGTGTTTATGAATTTTTATTTCAACACTTGAGTGTGGCTGCCACTAGCATTGTAATTTGGTTTAGGACGCTGGGCTGCCACGTGATTTGTAATTGAAAATGAAAGTACTCATTTAGCAATTGTGTGCTGATAAATAAGATCTGATAAATTAATTAGCTATTTAAATGTATGTTTAGACTGTATATGCATGTCGGCATATTTTAGTGAGTTTGATCAAATAGATTCAGTATTTTCCCTCTTCGTTCTGTGTTTTGCAAAGCACTTTCAAAACAGGCGTGTACGCACACATGCACTCGACGCGAACATTGTGTATTTTCATCGTAAACATTTGTCTGTGTGTACATCTGTCTCGCCACAAAGGGGCTGAACAAACTGAGGTTTCATATAGTACCGTATAACCCTTCCCCCATGCATCGCACTCGTTTTATAGTCCCAGTGGGACATTTATGCCTTGTGTGTGAGTGATTGTGCGAATAGGTGTACATTTGTGTGTGTGTGTGTGTGTGTGTGTGTGTGTGTGTGAGTCTTGCCTCCTGAGCAAGGCTATTCTTTGAAAAGGACTTTTTCTCCAACCATGTTGAGGTTTTGAACCAATAAAAAATATAAGAAACAAAGCATTCAAACCCCAAAGCTATAGAATTATTTGTGGCACGATTTTACGCTCTCCAATAAAATCATCATCATCAAAACATATTTATGATTTTACAGCATTCATTCACAGAGGCCCCTCAGAATCCTTCACCATCGCGTCGGGATTTTCCTTTGCCCGCGCTGACATCAGTCAAACAGCATTGACAGCACCCTGGTGAATGAAAAGCCATATAGGTTTTACATGTGTGTGGAGGAGTGGGATAAAGGATTGATAGCTGATATCATTAAAATGATGACCCTGTCTAGGAAAGTGACCATTCGATAGTCTGATGAGATTGGAGTGTCGGGGTGTGGCATGGGGGAGGGGAGGAAGTGTGTGTCTGCTTGTGTGTGCGTGTGCAAGTTTGTATGTGAGTAGCAGGGCTGGTATCAGTGTTTGAGCGTTTAATAAATCAATACAGGTCAAGTCTGAAAGCCGGATGTCACCTAGATGGCCTGTTGTTAGGGGGATTTGTAGTGAGTGTGTGTGTGTGTGTGTGTGTGTGTGTGTTTGATGTAGACAGTAGATGAGCCCTGTGCATATGTCACTTCTAATGAGTGGTATCGAAGCAGAAGGATATGACCTCATAGAGTCTCCAGACATCTTGGAAAAGAATACCATCACACACACCCCCCCACACACACACACACACATCCACATAAGCACACATCCATTAAAATGCTCCTACTCTCACACACAGCTCATGTGCCTTTTATTATTATTATAGTCATCACAATCATTTTGTTACGAGCCTATTAAACACAACTGAGAACAATGAAATTCAACAGAATGTTATCATGTTTTTAACCTCAGACATCTTGTAGAAGAATGTTTTTTTTCCTAGCTTATTAGTTCACTTAGGAAATGGCTCCTTGCTGAGGTGTTTCTGCTCTGACATTTGATGCTCAAAGCAACATTCTGTCACTTTTTTACCTTTTTGAATAACGGCTTCAAAATCATTTTGATGGTGCAAGTGTCTTGTAATAGGGTGAAATGTCCCTCTGTCTCAGCCCCTCCCCCCAGTCGAACTGTCATTCTGCGCTATGTAATTTCAGTAAGAGGATAGGAACATCTTTATGATGTAATGTGGTCAGCATTGGTCAACAGTGGTGTTTCTCCCAGAAAAGTAAAAATCACCAGGAATTCTTACATTACTTTACATTTATCCTATTCCAAATATCATGCAGCAGCAGAACCGGTATTATGTGACCACCTGGACTGCAGTGCTGCTCAGAGCATTTGTCCGGCTGAGGCCATCGTTTGAAGGACTGATCGGCTTCATGTTGTCAAAACAAAAACAAGCCTGGCCCCGCGCTCCGACAATGACCCCTTTTGTGCTGCTGCTTAATTAGCAGTCTCTGAAGCGAACACGGCACAGCGTATGAAAGCGACTGCTCTCTGATCTCTCTGACGAGATATCCACTCACCCTCACAACAACAAATACAACATTTGTTTGTCTCAAGAGCTCGCTAAGGGCCCCCTGGGTACACGTCGTCTGAAACCTGAAGATGGTTAGGAGTGGAGGCAGAAACAAAGACAAGGAACACGGAGGAAGAGAAAGATAATTGCGTCGAAAGGGGGACAATCAGTTTGAATTCATAAAATTTAACAAGGACCATCTGAAGTGTGTGTGATGACAGTGGATTCTCCATCTTTGAGCTCTAATTATCACAGCTATGGGAGTTTTGGTGATGAGAACGATTACCTCTGTTGTTCAGAGAGTTAACTTTGCAAAGGAAGAGGTAGCAGACATATGGTTTGAACAGAGAAAGAAATGAAAGGGGAGAGATTAAGAGAGAGTTATATGTATAGAGAACCGTAACGTGAAAGAACAGTAAAGAAAGGGGTGATTACCTTTTACCTCCCGACAAGCAGTTTCTTCCCATTATATCTGATTTGTTTTCTAATTCTGTCTTCGATCTTCAACCTGGCTCAGTATCTTTATTTCTTTCTCTCCGTCTACTTTTTTTTCTCTTTCGGTATTGTCACGCTTGTTCCCCTCCACTCCTAAGCTGCTTTGCTGAGCTGTAATGCCCCGCTTATGTAGGTGGGAGCGAGGATCGGGCACCCAGGATGTGACAGGATTTGGAAGGTCTTAGGCTCTGGCATGCAGCTGATGCAGACACTGTCGTACTGGGAGTTAAATTCCAGGGATTCGGAGCCATGAGGACAATAGATTAACATGCCGAGAGTGGTTTTGTCCTTCAGTCAGCCTTATTTGCCCATATTATTGGTAGTTTTTGCATTGCAATCTAAAAAACCTGTATCTTTAAGTGAAGGTCTTTGCTGCATCTCTGACAAAACAATCAGGTTGTTTGGACTGGGATGCACCTTAGACTCTTTAGACACATTTGGTCAAACAGGTAACAGGAACAGGTAATGTCCGCTAGGACAAACAGGAATTAAGCAGCAATTTTAGAGCACTAATATTTGGTCAAGGTGTTAGGCATACATGGTTGACTCCAAGGACGTACCTTTAATTATTCTTACCGGTGTGAGCAAAGAGAGTGAGAGCAGGCTGCAGGATCAGCGCGATGTTTTAGATTCTGATTCTTTGCATATATGCATTTATTTTGTGCAATTCAGTGACACTGTTTTCTCAGGGAATTAAAAGTTAATGGTAAACTAATTCAACACGTATATCATTACTCTGCACCACAGCCTCTCCCATCAGCTCCACTTAATTTTAATCCCCATCACAAGAAAGTGAGTCACACAAAGGCTCTTCACATTTCTCTGAAAGCTTAAGAGAGAGAAAGTGCTGCAATCTGTTTTCTTGAAATTAGTAAACAGATGCAGACTGAAGCGGCGGTATAAACGGATTCATGAGCACGCGCGCACACACACACACACACACACACACACACACACACACACACACACACACACACACACAAACAAAAACAGACACACACAAGAGATTAACCTCTGTGAAGTAGTTGTATATGAGTAGGCGCTAACAAGTGTTACTTCCTCAAAGCTCCTTAAGTTGCCTTGATATTATTGTTTCCCAGTTTGGAATCACCCCTTTTGAAATCCTCTGGATAAGACTGCTGCGTGATGTGCTCGCTACGCTACTTGTTCATGACTCCTTTTCATTTGTCAAATTAAGAGAGGCTGCTTATTTTTCTAAAGCATGACGGCACCTGCTTGGCAAAGACTTCTTCATATAGTTGGAAAGTATAAGGATTTTGTTGTTGATAAACTTTTTTTTATTGGTAAGAGAGAAAAACCGAATCATGCTGGCAGTGAAGAATGTGCAATAAATACAAATGCGGAATAAGTGCTCTTCTGGGTACCGGAAGCTGTTTATATAGGCCTTATATACTATCAACAAACAACACACATTTTTATACATAATGAAAGCTATATTCAGACCAAATCAGGCATTGGGGCGATTAGTGCAGGGTTGTGCAGAGGTGTGGGATGACGAAACTGGGAGTGTGTCATCGTTCGGTCAATGAAATCTGATGGTTTCTGGCTCCTAGCTTGGGAGCAGCAACTCTTCCAGAGAGGCTTTCTCCGTCTGTAACCAGTGTGCAGAGCATTTCTCCGCCCCTGCCGGCTCAGTCTCCTGGAAGCACAGTGTTGTTAAAGGATGCCAGGCAACACAATAGACACTGAGAGCAATTTGCGGACACTTGACCATTTGTGCAGCTGTATTTGTTGGCTGTTGTGACATTGAACTTGTCATATCAACCAGCGCTTATAAGAAAACACATACTATAAGGGTTTCGATTATATTTTCTTTTCTTTCCTTTTTGATAATATTGTCTATCATATATTGTCTATTTTGCTATTGCTCTTGTTCTTGTAATATTCTGCTGCTGCGACAAACAAATTTCCCCGTATGCGGGAAATTAAAGGATTTCTGATTCTGATACTGATTCTACTAGAGGAAGATGTTTTGTAAATTTGGTTGAAGGGGTTTGAACAGTGCTGTTGGCCAGCTGTTTATGTGACAAGCCATGGCAGCAAGCCCTTTGGTTGTGTTTCTCCAGAGGTTGATTTAATTAGAATTTTCTGTTGCAGGGTCATTTCTATTCAGCAACCACTGCAGTCCTTAGTACTGCAGTCTGAACCCACTATTCACACTCAAAATGAATATGAGGAGTGGCGTATTTGCTGCAACGCCTGATTTGTTCTTGATGTAACTAATAGCAGGCACATTAGAGCTTATAAAAAGTCAGACATTGAACTTCCTCCAAAAATTCAGTTAGTGAGTTTCCTACCTCTTCCACATATCAATGATGTAATAAATGAGAGTAAGAAGATCTCTCTATCTGAAGTTTGCCACCATCTCTTTCATCTCTTTCCCCACTTTGAGCTTCAGGTGAGTCACCGCATGATGCAACTGTCACCCAGGTCACCCATACTGAACCCCCGCCCCCCAATCCACTTCAATATCCGATTCGCTTTTGCTTTTGTATCAAAAATCTGGAGACTACGTCTTGCCCTATGGGCTCGACTGTCCAGACAGGTGGATCATGAAATGGTGAAAAGCTTCTTTGAACTGGTAGGTGGCATTTGATGTGCTGTGAGGAGCATAATATATTGTGTATTTGATCTGACTTGCTGTCTGTTCCTTCGCATCCCCAGCCTTTGTAGTTTGTGCATGTGTCATAAACGCACACATTGGCACACACTTACAAATTCAATGGCAGGTAAATTTGGCACTTTCATACACCTTTAAGCCTTCAATCTTTACTCTCATTAATGTGACACTTGACATAGTCGTTTGTTCTTCTCTGGTGATATTGAAGACGCACGTTCAATGCCAATATTAGCCACATGTTGAAGTTACAGTTGTGATCGTTTGCCATTGAAGAGTTTGGGAAACTTAATTCATAAAATTTTTTGTGCCATTTTTGTTGCCCTTTTATTTTTAATCAGGCAGTGTGTGGAAGACGATTACTTCTTTGTTTCTCCCCGTCGTGAGTGGACTGCACATCGCCTGCTATCGTTGGTATTCAGGTTACTTAAAACAAAAAGTCAGAAAGTTCAAACTTATTACAGAAGAACAAAATGCTACATTGAATCTGCCCCTGCTGTCCGTTACTTAACAATTAGTTTTTTTTTGTTTTTCTTTGTTGCTGCACTGTGCTCTTGTTGTATTCTGGTCCTCTCTCTACGATATCTCTCTGTCTCCAACTGATTATTGGGAAACTAGACAGGCCTTTAATCTCCTCAAAGGACCAATATTTAACCTGTCTGCTTAACTCCATCCCTCGCTCTGTTTCCTCGCTCACACATACACAAACACGCGCACGCAATTCGTGGAGTATTCCCCACTCCCTCACAGTTGTGCCTCAACCTCTGCTCACTGATTAACGGCCTCGCTCCCTCTACTGACACACTACGTTCTTTAGCTCTTTAGCCGATCACAACAGTGTGGATGACCATCTATTTCCTCTCCTTTCTCCCACGCTCACTCTTTCTCCATTCTCTCTTGCTCGGTTTTCTTTCAGTTTCTCATTTTCACCCTTCGCTACCTTTATTTACTTACCCTTTCCTGTATCCTCCTTAAACTTGTTTACAGCCGGAGATGTACTCTGCTATTCTTTTATCTACTTCTTCTACTGCTTTTTTTCCTATAATGTATTTCGAGAGAGTTGTTTTTCGTCTTCCAACACCTGGCTATTTATTATAGAGTTTCACATAATTCTTACAACATTGTGTGCAGTAAATGAATGTCTTTACACTGAGCTTTCCATCTTTACACGACAGAGCTGACTCCAGCAACGGTTTTAAAAAACCCTCTGTCGTGGGAAGTTGGTTTGTTGATCATTTCAATAGATCAACACACATAATGGCATACCTTAGCAGCATGACATGGTTATCTTCTCTGGCATTTCTATAGATTTCATTTACGCAACAGACTGGCTCCTTGGTAGTAGTTGTCAATTCTGACTGGGTTGTTTGAAGCCAAAATTGTCTTGCCTGCTGTAATAAAATGTTGTGGACTTTTGTTATAGTAGGAGTAAGGTCAGAGCAGGTTTGTTTGGTCGCTCTTAGATTCAAAACACAACAGCTTTTCAGACATCACAACTTTTAGAAAATGTTTAAGAAGACCCAAAACAGTTGAGGAAACACAACAGCAAATGTCCTGCGGAACCCTGAAAGTGCGGAGACTGGAGACTAAAGGTAGTACACAAAAGACACAGGGAACTGTGGAAACTTGTGTTTTCTGAAAGGTTGTTCTGTTTTGACCATCAGGGCCACCGTAGGTTTGGGCTGAAATTTTGTGCAAATTTGTTGTGCAATAGTATAGTAATAGAATAATAGTAGAAGCAGTATATTCCTAAAAAGTCAAAGTCATGGATGGAGGTTAACAATATATTTCAATGCTCAAGTGTAAGTTTTGTCAACCAGATTGAATAGGTGGGAGCTATCCAAAGCTCTACAGAACTCAGCTGAGACAAGACAGATTAACTGCAGGGACGTCCTGGTGTGTAATGGATATGTTTACTGAAGATGATTATCTGTTTGACCTGTCACCTACCCTCATGATACTATACAGAGACACACTCCATCTGTGTCAGCAAGCGTCTGTATTTACAGCTTTTATCTGTGCAGACAGTCTGAAACCACATCCATTTGCAGTGGTGGACAGTAACGGAGTAAATTTACTTGAGTACTGTACTTAAGTACATATCCAGAGGATTTGTACTTTACTTGAGTATTAGATTTCTTTGGTACTTATTACTCTTACTTGAATACATTTCCAAGACAAATATTTTTACTTTTACTCGAGTTAATTTCTGGGAAGGCTGAAGAGTACTCGTTACTTTCCGGTCTGCTCTTTTTTTTCATTTGATTTTTTTTCTAAAATACTATTGGGCACAAGCTGTGTTTGTCAAAGAAGAAACCCTATCACAGTGCACGCTCTCCACTGGGATCTACGTAAAAGCGGAAATATGTCATCCCTCCCCATAAGGACGCCACCAAAGTAGCCACGCTCTCGACTGCGTTTGTCAACACAAAACCGCGACAATGGCTGCATCAGATGTAGTTTTTTGTAAAGCAGTGATTCTCAACCAGTGGTCTGGGGACAACATTGGTCTTTGAGGGGGTTCCAGTTCCCAACTTAGCTAAATGATAGAGAGTTAGTTGGACGGTGCAGGTTCATTTGGTTACAGTTTTAATGATTGTTAATAAACATCAGTGCAGGTGGTTTCAAAGAGTTAATTCTCAGAAACAAGAGTTAAAAGGTCCTTAAATTCATTTAGAAAAAATTATAGTAATTCATTGATGTGAAAAATAAGAAATTTACTCTTACTCTTACTTTTACTTAAAGTAAATTTAAAAGCATGTACTTTTTGACACTTAAGTACCTTTTTAAAAGCAAGTACTTTTTTACTCTTACTCGAGTAACATGTCGACTGAGCTACTTTTACTTGTAACAGAGTACATTTTGACCAGTAGTATTTGTACTCTTACTCAAGTACTGGGGTCGACTACCATGTCCATCTCTGTCCATTTGCTATTGTTGGCCGATAAACACACTGTAAAAACCCTCCAGCAGTTTATTTCCTCTTCAAGTCTCTTTGCATTGTATTTGAATCCACCTGTCAACTCAAACATGAAAAGTAACCACAGAACTTGAACTGTCCTGAACATCCGCTTCAGATTCGAAATATAATTTTCCCTAGATTCTGAATTCCAAAAACAATCTGTTTTTGTCAGTTCACAGGCTCATGAGCAAAGAATACTGGCTTTGTTCTCTCGCACTTGCAGCTTTAGCAGATTTAAAGGTGTCGGTGTCTCTGAGTGAAGAATAGTAAATAATCTCACTACAGCACCGCTTGTCTGTTGTTATTGGAGCAAATCAACGTTTCAGGGCCTGAAGTCAACAAATCCTAATTAGAGGCGACATCGTGTTCCCTTAGCTATTATTGGGCTGTTGGATGTTTTATTTCCATTTCGCTCTCACTGTTGTGTGTGTGTGTGTGCTTGTGTGTAATGAAGTGAGTAAATTGAATGACTTGGAGGAAGACGCTGACCTTCACCTGTTCACAGGTCGAACAATAACGTCCCATACCATGTTGTCGGGAGTGCGTGGCAAAGCATCCTAAAAAGGTGTCCAGCGTGTGTGTGTGTGTCTGTGTATGTCTGTGTATATATTGTGTGGAGGCCGTGTGAACATGCGTAGGTCAAGTTACTCACTCATTGATCATGGAGGTCTCCAGAGCGTTAGTTGAATGTCAATGGGAAATTAACACAGTGTGTCTGGTGATGAAAAGGTGGACAGCAGCCACCTTAAGTGTACTTGTGAACATGGTCACTCCCATGCATCTCTATAAAGGTCTTCATTTTAATGTTGTAAAGGTTTAATTATTGTGTAAAGCATCACAGGACTGTGAGGTTGTTGATACTTGGATACTTTTTTGCTACCACCTGTTTGAAAGTACAATATATCTGCTCTATCTTATTAAAAGTACCAGAGCTATAAAAAAAAGGCCTCTAAAATTTAACCAAAGGCTGCACTGACATTAGGTTATTTCAAACCTTTTATGCCTTTATGATGACTCTTAGGAGCAGAAATGTGTAGGCTCATCAATAAGTTCATAAAGACTTTTTAACAGTATCACAGTGGTTCGGATTCTGTAAAGGCAAGCTGTAAAGTCAGTGTGTTCTCACTTGATGTTATTACACATATTTGGTATTTGTTCAGTGACTTCCTCGTCCTTGTTAATAAAAAGAAGGGTAAAAAAAGATCCAATGTGTCTGCTCAGGACTTTTTAATTTTTGTATGCTCTTGTTATATGGAAGTTCAATATTTTAGTATCATGACAAGCTAACAGGAGTGATCATCCAAATTTCTATGATTCACAGATCTTTGTCTTATTCTTCTGCAGCATAACAATCCAATTGCACAACATCAGAAACTATAAAACTCCAAACTTCCAAGTAAATTCACACCGCATTTGCACATGGCCAAATGAAGCAGATATGACAACATATCGAGATATATTTAGCAAAACTATGGTAGAGTTTGTTACCTCATGTCAATACATCGTACTCTCAGCAGAGCTTTACAGCCTGAATGTTTAAACACAGTCTCTACCAGGGGCAGGTAAAAGACTATTCAGTCAAATCCTCTTATATGTTTTCTTCTGCTTTGTGCTTGTCTTCTTTGTTTCTCTTTAAAGTCCCCCTCCAGTCATGACGGTGTTTGAGTTTCACTCTGTAGAATGATGTATGTGCAGTTATAGTTCGACACCAGAAGGCTGTTTTCACATTCACTGCTGAAAGTGTAAATTGGTTCTGTGTTCCTTAGAAAATCAGATTTTTAGGGGGCATAAGCGTGAGTGAGCATGATTCATGAAATCGCAAATAGTTTTGAAGCCAAATCCTGGTCCAATATTCAGCATGGACAAGTCTGATGTGGAAATGTGAAGCCTGCAGTACACATACTGAGAATGGACTTTACAGTGAAGTAGGAGGCACCTTAGGATATCAGGAGAGCTTTAATGTACAGCAACAACTTGCCAAGGGACTGCAGCTGAGTATTAGCCTTGCAGCCAAATCTAACACATTTACCTCGTATCGATTACATTAATTCCCTTGTATGGTCCCTGTTAAAATAGATGAATAAAGTAAAGGACATTTGCCTCCTCCAATCAGTAAGGTATTAAAGCAAAATAAATCTCAGCGAGGCTAGTGTTGCATTTTCTGTAAACATTTGAAGTCCCCAGTTGAAGTGCAGCTGAAGTGGATGACGTGAATCTGATGGTGCAATTTAAAAGTCTACAAAGTTGGTGATGGCTCGACGTGGATTGAAATCACCCAGTGAGCAAGCTGGAGCTCTTCTGGTCCGTCTGCTATTTTCACATGAATATTAATCACCTTTTCCATCTGGGGAAAGAGGACCAAAATAACATGATGTGCCTCAAATCTGGAGGAGGGGGTGGTTGGTAGGTAAGGGCGTGTGTGTACGTGCACGGTATGTGTGTCCTATAGTGTTTGTGTCCTCCACATTCACTCTCACACCTCATAAGACAGGTTTAGGCTGTTCCATATGGATGGACGCTCCTATATGACAGGTCTGGGGGCATCAGAATGTAAATGTACGCAGCTGTTTGTGCGCGCATCAGCAACACTTGAGAGGCATGGAAAAATATTTTGTATGTGCAGGTTATTTACAGTTTCGTGCAAATGTACACACATATTTTAAGTCTGCAATCGTGACATGTTTGTCGACCGTTTAGAGTAGAGGTGTGTAGTGGAATATGAGAGATGCTCTCGCAATGTCTTTATAATGTTGTTGTGGGTGTATTTCCTTTTTCATTCCTGGTGTCAGATCTTGCTGGCACTGCTGTATGAGTTTTATTTGCATGCTTATTCCATTACATGAGCGCCTTCTTTCCAAAATGTTGCGCTGCACACCCATCTGTGGGAAATGTTCGTTGCATGAAACTAATCACTATTCATTCAGTATTCGAAATCCCGAATGACTGCACTCTCATAAATGTAATTCTCGGTTTTCAAGATGGATGATAATAGCTTTCCATAATGTGCTTTATTGAAATGCTACCATTTTTACTTATAGTGGGGATGTCATTTTTAAAGTACGGTCTTCATTCTGTGCAAAGCTGTTCTGTAATTTGTGTATCTTTTCCCTACGGATAATTAAAAATGTTCACTTATTATCATATCCTGCAGTTGCCGTAGATAGCTGGAGAGGGAAATGGTTGTTCACATTGTTGTTGTTTTTTTTTTTCCCATCAGGATAAAACAGTCAGACTGGTTAATTAAAAGCATATTTTATTCGCGCACAGACAGAAAACCCCCCCACCGGATGCCTTTTGCCCCAAGAATGAGAAGTGGCCAAGGTGAATCGTATTATTTCCTTTGGATGAGATGAAATGTGAGTTCAGGAAAGGGTTGTCGGAAATTAAAAGGCTTAGGCTCGCTGGCTCATGCATTTTAATGAATCCTTTTGAGTACGATATTTTGTAAGCTGTCACCTGTTTCATTTTGGTTCCCCAGCTGATTTAAACCCGCTGTTTTTGGAGAGGATTATGATGACCAGTGACAGGAAATGTGATATGAAGGTGAATGAGAACCTTTATTTGTAGATGATAGTATGATATCATCAGTGTTATTGAAATCCCAAGTAACGTTGTGAATTGTACTGCCCAGTTAGAGATCTTGTACCGGGCTTCAGCTGGCTCCATTATCAGCCTGTAGATAGGGATGGAAGAAAAGATGAGAACAAAAACAGGCAGCTAGACAGGAAGAAATGGGATTTATGCTAACATGTTGGAAGAGGGGAAAAGGATTTATTCAGTCCTTTGTGAGGACTGATGCTATTACACAAGACCCCACCTCGACAGCCTTGTTCCCTCGTGTCATTTGCCTCAGTGCCCCTATTCCCTGTACTCTCCCCTCCTTCTGTTTACCTTTGTCTCTAGCCCTGACTACTCTTAGATCCCTAGAGACACGCTTTTCATTTATTCTGGGCCTACACATTCTTTAGTTCCATCTCTCTTGCATCTTTAAGGCTCCCTTTTTCTTTCTTTCTTTCTTCTTTTTTTTTTGCTCTGCTTTGAATCAATATTCTGCCCTGGTGAATGCCTGGCTGTCTTTATCTTTCTCCTCAGTCTGCCATACAGTGTTAACCATATAAAAACATTTAGATATACGAATTGAAAGCACTGGTCCCCCCAGCTGAGATGCTGTCAGTTCCTTCAGTGTGTACTTCATTATTATGGCTCCCACTTGTGCCATCAGTCATAACGCTGCCTTTTACCACGCACCATAGGACATCCAAGGCCACACACATAAACAACAAGCTAATAAGCTGGCTAGCTTTCCCTTTGCTAAGTATAAGATGACTGGACAGTATATAACACAGTGCCGAGTTGGGCACAAGCTTAGTGGCCTCAAGCTTGCAGCAAAAGCAAAGTATGTGGCAGTAATCATAGGGGTTTGATTTCATACTAAACAGTACATACACATACAGTACGGTTTTCCCTTTTAGATTCTCATTAACCACTTATAATAAAGGATTCAGTCTGAGAGTCTTGCAACTACTGAAGGTGTCTGTAGTGTTCTCTGGACATTTGTCCTTAGTAAAAATCACAGACGATTAAAAGTTCACTATATTATAGGCCAACTTAAATAACTGCCTAAATGTGGGATAACAAGATATTGACTAGAACAGAATAAGATAAGACACTCACCTTAGGGACATCACGTAGGCTATTGCAGGTTCTAGAGAAGGTGTGCTCGATTTGCTTACCCAGCTGTACAGGAATGATATTAATATCAATGCGCACACATAATATCGTGCGCATATTATACCTACTTCGTGGCTACGAATTAGTATTTTGTGCGCACGTTATCCTTATTTCGTGCGCACGTTATCCTTATTTCGTGGCCACGAATTAGTATTCTGTGGCCACAAAGTAGTATTTCGTGTGCACGCTATAGCTATATTGTGGCCACAATTAAATTTTTTTTTGACCATGTCATGTCTGGGGCTCCGTACCTTTGTTATTTCTTCTCCAGTATAATTTGTCCTGTTTTCAGTCTTGGCAAGAAAATGAATAGGTATATTTCCAAAAATGTCAATCTGTGCCTTGAAATGTTCATTGCATGTATCTTCATCTCTGTAAATAGTGTTATCACAGGTGATAGGAAAATAGTGAGCATTAAACTATAATTAGTTTTACGGCCCACTCATAGAATAACTTTCATAAAGTAGTACATGCCAATACTGCTTTACAGTGCTTTAGCCTAGCACTCATTCACCTACATTTTTGGCTGGTTTTGACGTATGGACGTTGAGGTGGTTGAACACACAGCGTACACGAAACAGTTGCATCGTAAGAAGAAAAAATATAGCCCGACAAAAACACTCATAAACACAGGGTTTTTTACACATACATTTTTTTGCCATTTCTCAGCACCCTTCTCTGTACAGTATATTTCATCATGGCAAGGCAAAGGCATTGCTAACACGCCAAGCGAGTGCTTTCTCTTGTTCGCTGGCTCCTGCTGTCAAGGGGAGGGATTTTTTTTGCCTCTCCCCATGACAGACTCAAGTGCTTCAATTTTCCCTTGCTTTGAGAAAGTGACTGCACAAAACCATTGGAATCCATAACCTATCAGGACAAGGCTACACAGAGCCATAGCCTGTTCTGCAAAGACTGGGCCAGACTTTGAAGGTGGATCCTGGGCTGGTCAAAATGGAACATAAAGTTCAGGCAGCTAACTTGAAGGTTTCTGCTGCGTTCACATGTGACATTTTCTGTTCACCGCACCATTTATCTAACACAGTCTTGCAAAAAGAGGTTCTACTGAAGCTGTCACTGCATTACTAATTCACCCTGCCTAAAAGGAAACTGCTCAAAACACTGCTCCTCCAAGCTCTGATCTGTCTTTTACTGGATTTTTCCTTAGATATTTTAAATCTGTTCATTGTTGTCAAATGCAATATGTTGGCTAGCCCAGGCCACTTCTGTGATACTTAAATTCATAATGGAATTATTTATCTACCTATAGCACTGAAATTATGTAACCAATCAGTTTTTGCACTTATGCAAAGAATTTGTAAGTCCTGCTAGAAAAGGTATGATAGAACACCACTCAAAGCCGGACCTCCTACTTGTACACTTGGAGCAAATACCCTGACTTCATTTGGAGGCAGTTGTCTGAGGTCACACAAGAATGTCATCACCAAAAGTAGGGGTGGGATGTATTTGCAGACTACAGTTTGTGGATAAAGCTAGTGAATAAAATACTTACATACGTTTCCAAGTATGAAGTTGCGCTTGTCACCTTGGTTGTAACGTCATCATTTTGTCAAGTTTTTGTTGGCATTTGCTGTCTCGCACCTGGATGGCTTTAAAGTTGAACATTTAAATTAAGAAATTCTGACTTGCATTGTTGACTTGAACACAACCTTATAGTACAGAGACCAACACAGACTGACTCAATGTATCTTGTCCCGTCATTGATCCTGTTACAAATTGCACTTAAAAACACCACCAAAACTTGAACCTCTAGCCAGCTGATGATTAAACTTAAAGTGGACTTGAAAATTGGTTTGAAGCTGGTGCTCAGGAGTTACTCCTAACTTGAATTAAATTTTAATTGCTGCGTCGAAACTTTTGCACACAATTCTCATCGCTTGTCAAGAGTGTGACCAGTTTCTGTAGGTTTCCTGTCTCTATTCACGCATCACATGGTGTACTCCAGAGAAATTGAATGATTAACTATCTAATAGAATATCTGACAGTCACTGTGTTAAGAACCAGCAAGGAGATGATTCAGCATAGTGTTACATTAATGACCAGCAGAGAGTAGCAGCACACACAGATAACCCTTTACCTTTTTTTGGGGGCATACAGTGATGTTGCATGTGTACCTTTGTCTCCACAGCAAAGAAGACATGTGCGACTACAGACTTTGCCTGTAAGAACGGACAGTGTGTCCCTGCGAGGTGGCGCTGTGATGGAGAGCCGGAGTGTGCAGATGGTTCAGACGAGGCTGATGCAATCTGCAGTAAGTAGCCGCACAGTCGCACTGACAGGCAGACAAACACAACCACAGACAAACAGTGCCACACATCCAAACATACAAACAGGTGGCAGGAGGTAGGTCAGGACACACACACTCACACTTGACATGTCTTAAATGTGTTACCAGCTACAAGTGTCAAGTGTGTTGTCCTGTGTTAGTCGGTGTCCATTCATTACTGTATGTGTGTGTGTTTGTAAAGAAGTCTACAAAAATGCATGAATTCTCCGAAAACATGCATTCACACAGCAAGATGTAACTGTCTCTGCCACTTTTACAGTAATGCAATCTGTGTTTAAACGACTTTATCTCTCTCACACACACACATGCACACACATATATTTCCTTCAGCATAAAGCACTTCCAAGGTTGCTTGGCCTCAGTGTCGCATTTTGCTGCGCTCCAGCTGCAGTGCCAACCTTCTCTTTCTTGCACATCGCCTCAGAAAATTGCCTTCACTTGCTTCATCAGAGGGAGGACATCCATACATGGTTTGATCATGGCCATGGAGGGCAAAGAATGGACACAATTCCTGCTTTCATACTATTTCCATATTGCGCGTTTGAAAAAGTGACAATTAATAAATGCTCACCTCTGAATCCTGCTACGTCTCTAACAAAACAGTTTTTGAAACAGGGAAAAGATTTTCTGTAACTTTCACTTTTATTTCTTATGTTCACTTGTTCTCAGGGCTTAAAGTAAACCCGGGTGGTGCCTGATTTCTGGCATATGACTAATTTAGAAAGGGAAAAAAACGTCCACATGGGATTTGTTTTTGACGAGGTAAGCAATCGTCTTGAAAGGGTAGTTCCATCTACCAATGATATGAGGCTGACTAACAAGTGCTAGCTAATCAGAGGCAGAGAAGGACAGATCTTGCAGTGTGGTAGCCCTGCAACTCGGCTCAAGTGGGAGCAAAGTTTATTAAACCTTGAAAAGACACAGTCTTGATTGAGATGGAGTTAGGAACAAATGGCGCTGGGCATGAATAGAGGAAAACGATGGTGACTGGAAGCTGTTTAGCACTTGATGCAACATATTGAGAGAGCCAGATGCTTGCTTCTGCACTGTGTGTCTGAAGAAGCTACTGTACGGCAGCATCGGTAAGAAAGTGCCCGGTCATCATGAATTAGATGCCAGTCACAAAGCTTCAGCTACAGTGACAGCTGCCCTTCAATGACCAACTGTCTTTGCGAGCAGACAATGCGTGTGCACGTACATAGTAGTATCGTTTAATTGAAAATTAATCATTAGTTAAAATAATAATTTTTGCATCACACTTTTTTATTTTCACTGGCATCTGGACAACAAGATTCAAGGCCTGACAACTCTACACCATTATACAGCAGTACTTTATACTAATGCTGCACACATTATACCTCTATCAATTTTTATTTTATTTTTTATTTTTTTTTGAGATTTGGATGTTTGGATATCGTGTTTAATTATGTAGCACTAAAATTGATCTTTATCTGTACATCTGCACCTTAGGGTAAATGCTGTACATACCTCGTGCCTTGTACATAGTTGAAAATGGTTTTCTGATGCTGTTATATTAATCTGGTTGGTTCACTGTCAGATTAAGTATATTTAATGATTTATGACTGTAAGTAAGTAAGTAAGTCAGTAAGTAATACAATTTAAAGGTAACTTGAATGATCCATTCAAAACACTGTTGGAAAAGGAGCTAATGAGTATGCATTAATGCATGTGAGGATCATTATCAGTGTTACAAACCAGAACTAATTGTCCTGCCCTGAAATAGTTTATGTGGTTTTAAAACTTGTTTTCTCAGCATAGTGTAATTATGAAAAATGGAAGAATACCAGTAAACAGACCTTACCTGTTACACTCAAAATTGAAAAGGTTGGCAGGCGGTAAGGTCGCTTGCTGCCGCAATTATGAAAAATGGAACACTGCCCACTGTGATTATTGGATTTATAATCAGCCGAGGAAACCCACTATTCACAGGTGGGAAACTTCATGCATATACAGCGAGCGCATGTGTGTGCTTGTGTGCTTAGGTTTGAAAATTAAAGTTAGAAAGAGAGTGAAGGTGAGGATAGGAAGTATATGACGACTGACACAAATATTTTTTTTCCTTCTTTCTTTTTTAGATCGGAGATTATTAACTGGCTTTTGGAAATGTGTGGTAGAGGTTAAATTGATATTCTGACACAGGTGGTTTTTTAGAAGATATAGAATAGCTTTTCAACTATTTTAGTTTTTAAAGCTTCAGGTTTGTCAAAAAGAGGTTTAAACGAGAACAGCGAGAGGAGAGTATTTTAGGCTTTGAAAAAGTGATGACTGAATGACAACGGACTTAAAATTGTATTATATGAAATGTATACTGTGCGCAGAGGTATTACTCAAATATGGGTTTTGAAAGAGAGTATGAAGAAGATTGTGATGGCTGTGGGTAAAGCTTGGGTGAGTTTGATAGATGACACAAATGAGAGATAAATTGATGATTTTGGAAGAGACTGGCCCCCAAAATAAAAATATTTATACATGAAATTGTTTTTAGTAATAGTGACCCATATTCCAGTTGCCACAACTACCACTGAAGTCACTCTGTCTTTTTTGCAAGTAGATGTACCGTCCAATTCAAAGCGGCGCTGATTTGTGTCTCAACTTTTACCACAACAGAGTGCAAAATCAGCCAGCCTTATAGCACCTACGATGACATTTTGCTGTACAATTTCAATGCATTTGATGAGTCATCATACTTGGTTTGTATATCCTTTTTTAACCTGTTTTTGTCTTAACACCACATTACAGTGTGCTTTTTTTTGCGCTGTACTTGGTGCGTTAAAGGCACAACTGTGATTGTGGTATCTAAAGCCTTTTTACCGCTAAATAACCGTTTTTTTTTGGGTTCGTTTTTTTTTGGTTTGGTTCAAGATTATTAGGACCTTGGTGCTATCCAGCAAATCAGCCAACATTTCCACAAGTTTTGAGTGGAAATATTGTAATGAAGGTGTCATAAAGCGAGTGCATTGCACAATGACCTGTAGAATATGACATGCCCACTTTGGTTTGCAGTTAAGGTCTAGGAAAACCTGCTCTATTTTGGTTCCAGTCGAAAACCAAGTTTGTTGGTTGCATGTTGGTGGATGGCATAATCAAGTTGGCAGAGTTGGGATGTTCTCTCATTAGGAATCAGCGGAGTTCTATGGGGCTTTGTAAACATTGTGAGCATGTTGCTCATCAGTGAAGTTGAAACTGCTGAGCTTCTAAGGAAGAAGGAGTAGAATACAAATAGAATCTGCTGACATTTTCCAGGGATTCACGTAGTAATCTCACACATAGCCAGTGTTTCCTCCAAAGATAAGTTACAGAGCAGTAAAGAACTTCCAGAGGTCAGTCTGTCTTTTTCAGCCTTATCACAAAACTTTCGATGTGGCTGTAACTAATGGCTGGCTTCTATTTGCAATATTTATTAATATGATTTTCAAAGAGGTGATCAAAGAGCCCTTTGAAGTTTCTCAAAGTAATAAGTCTGATTGGAATAGTCCAAGGACATGCATTGGAGTGCGCGTGTGTGTGCGTGTGTACATGCCTGTAAGGGCTATAAGTCTGTGCACCCGCGCAAGCGTGTGTCTAAAGTCAATGCTTGCATTTAGTATTCATCACAAGGTGAATCTGTAAGTCATTTCATCAGATTAGTGGACTTGTGGTTAAGTCTCATTATGTTTGGTCAAGGTCAGACGCTGTGAGAGCTTCTCTAACTTTGTCGGCCACATTGATCCTCAGAGCTGTGTGTGTGTGTGGCAGAATGTTTGAAATCATTGCATATTGTAATGTATGTGCATGTATGTTCATAAAACTGCTCATAGATCCAGTGAATTAAATTCCTAACAAGTCTTGTATATTATGTGTATATACTATTTGCCAGAGTTACTGTAAACAGACTTGTGACAGATTAGAGCAAAAGCCTGCATAATAAGTTGTCGGAAACCATATTAACAGCTTTAAGGGGCTTTCACATAGCTGGAGTATCAGTCTTCCAAAAGGTAGTCCCTCCTTTGTATTTGTGATGATGGTGATGAGAGCACCATGTTCACATCAGACCATGATCTCCCATTGGTGCTGTACAATCCAATCTCTCCTAATGCCTTGTATGCAAGCATCTGCATTCTTCATGTTGATATACAGATGGATAACAAAGGAAAGTCCCTCTGCTATTCCCTTACACCCCCTGAACCGCTGTCAACTATACCTTCTTGAATCACGTCCTCTTCTCTGTCCTCGTGCTGTTTGTCCTCCACTTTCTGATCTGAGTTGAGTTTAAGTAACGCCTTTGATTGAATTGATTTCCCTGGGAGGGAATCGATGTGCTGATCCCCGAGACTTCTGGTCGACTGCTGATTAACTATGGACCTCTGATGAAGCCCCTGAAACCACACACACACACATACACTCACAAGCACAAACACAGGCTCCTCTTGAGTTCTGTAATTACACATTTGAAAATGAATCTGGGCCTGGAGGGGATTCTGGAGAAAATGCTCAATCAAATGAGTGGTGGTTGATGCATGAAAGAGTGTATATGCACACAATGTTCTCCACTGATCCTATAGGCAGACATCATCCCTCAGTAGCAGCTGCAACAGCATTATTAGTACCATTAAAGGTACCATAAAGTCGCTCGATAACTTAATAGGTGGCAAGCTACTGAAATAAACAAGCCTACAACAAACTGCTGCCCAAATATTTGGACTGGATGTGGTTTTACTTTCACACTTGAAACAGTCTCAAAAAGTTCAGTGAATTCATGACTTAAGTGAAAATACCCTTGTCCCTTTGTTTAAATATTTAGGTCCTATAATTGGTTGTTGCAAACACCATCGTCCTCCTGCAACAACTCGTATGTCTATTTCCATGGGAATTGTTTCAGTAATCTTGTCAGTCGCTCAAAAGAACAACCTCAGCCTGTCAGTGTCAAAAACAGGCACTTTTGGGGTGCCGTTTAGCTCAGTTGGTAGAGCAGGCATACCATGTGCATGTGCAGAGGCTTTGTCCTCGCTGCGGCGGCCCCAGGTTCGAGTCCCAGCCTGGGCACCCTTTGCTGCGTGTCACTCCCCCTTTCTCATCCTGTTTACTATCATATCTTCAGCTGTTCTGTCAATTAAAGCAGATAGAATATATTTAAAAAAAAAAAAAACAGGCACTTTCAGTGGACGTAACTTTGATGGTCCGAGTTGCCCAAAGGATTCCATTACACCCAAACATGTAAATTCATAGGCCTGGTTAAAAAAAGATAAAGAATCCCCCTTTTAAAAATTCTTAAGCATCCTCATTTTTGTTTTGCCTCTGAAAAGCTGATTTCTAGGGTGCTTGTTACTAATCGTAATTTTACCTGATAATTAGATTACAAAGAATTAGTCAGAATGAGTGAGTTTGCAAAACATGGCTCATCATTGACCACAGGGTCATCTTTACATTTTAGCACAACTATTAAATTTACATAATATGCCTTGCTGCGGGGTACTTATGTTCATAATCCATGTACCAGACATCAAAGCTTTGATTTCCTGAGGTCTAGACATTACAAAGTCAGCATCCATTTTCTCTGAGTGGCATCAGCAAGGTCCTGGAGTTTGACAATCAGTGCTGATTAGAGGAGCTGTGTCGACTTTCAAGAGTTATTTAAACTCCATCTTTATGTGTGTGCACTCTTTTGGCTCTGCTGCTGCATATCTTCACTCCGGGGATTAAAGCGAGCCCTTCTCACCACCCAAGTGTCTCTGTGTAGATAAAGGTTATTGAATTGCAACAGCAGACACTCAGCCAGCGTCACTCAGCCGCATCTTTGACCATCATGTGCCACTCTTTACAGTCCCCAGTCTCAGTCCAAGGGATGCTTCAAAATTTTAGCTGTAGAGAGAAAACTGTCCAGGAGTGCTTGAGGTTTTTTTGTCATTTGGAAGATATTTTATATTCATAAGATAAAGGTCTTGTACCATCAAGATGAGAAATCTAATCATTGCAAGTCCACTCAGGCATATTTCATGCTCAGAGGCATGCTGATAAAAGCTGTACTGAAAGGCCTCGAAACTCATTGTGAAACACAATGAGGGAAAAAAGACAAACACAAATGAGAATGTTGATAACTTAGGAAGTCAAGTAATCTCAAGTCACACATCATGGGAGAGGAGCCTGTTGAGATAAAACATCAGTCTCGCTATTCCCTTTGGCTCTGCTATAACAATATAAAAGCAGTGAGAATTTCTTTTTATTTCGAATGACAAAAGGACCATTATGTTGTATGTTAAGAGGGCTGGTATTTTTTTCAGTTATGTTCAAATTTGACTATTCCACATAATAGCTGAAGACTTGAAGACATTCTTGCAATCATTAAATGAGTCAAATGTCTAAATGTTTTGAGTCCAGTATTGCACCTTGCAGATGTGTTTAGTACACCTGACTAGATCTTTACACCCACTCACCCAAAACCACAGGGCAATAAAAGTTCCTTGATTTCAAACTTTGCTGCTTATTTCATTCCATCTGATGAAACTCATTCATCTGAAGACACAAACTGTCAAAGCGGAGCCTTTCATCACAGCAGGACTTCTCTCCCACTTTTTGTAGCCTTGATTTATAGAGCTCATATTGAGTCACTGCTGACTTCTTCAATTACTTTTTCATACGGTGATTAAAGCACTACTGTGGAGAAATCTGTAGTGGAGATATTGAAAGTGGACAGTGAGACAGCTGGAGGACATCTGCTGCTAGCCTTGGTGCTGCTTAGTCAAACAGGTATGGCAGCTAATTTACTCTCCAGCCTCCTGAATGTTAATAAGAGGGAAGGGAGGCTTTAATTTGTCACTCGTGATTGCCGGATGTTGATGATGAGGATAATGCTGATGACAATGATTGCTCTTTGTCTACATGCAACTCAACACTCTCAGAACTGATCGCTGTTGTATGTTGTGGCTGCTCATCTTGTTTAAATTGTACCTTGCATTTAAGTTTAGTGTGGATGCAAGGCTTGTAGTAATACTGCTGTTTTTAGCCATGGCTCTAAGGATAGCAATGTCAGTCCACCAGTTTGGTTTATCAACTAATTATTGGATGTTTTTTCATATACCCTAGAGAATTATCCTTACTGATGTTAGTGGACCCCCCCCCCCCCCCCATCCTTCATTTAACACCAACTGCAGGTCGAATAGTTAAAGATCATGTATTTAAGATTTAGTGGCATCTAGCATTGAGGTTGCAGATTAGAATAACCAGACACTCCTTGCCTTACCTTCCATTACGGTAGCTGCTAAAAATTGATTTTTAGTCAACGGTGATTATACACTAATGAAAACATAATCAGTATATTTCATCTTTAACAGTAGATTCTCACAAATCCTACACACTGGAATTTAAAGTTATCCAGTGAAATATCCGAACAGCTGGATTTTTTCCTTTGTGCTAATTAGTGCAAACACATGGTAGCATGATAATACTCTAAACTGAGATTGTGCAAGGAAGAATAACTTAATTCAAGTATGTAAGCACTTGTATTGTGTGCATTTCACCCAGCCAATTTGAGCATTTAGCTATTAAATAGAATTTTGAAGAATGACATTGTTGCAACAAAATGTGTGAAGTGAAACCTAGATTTATTTAGCATTTATTTGTTTGTGGGGTGCAGCTCCTCATGTCAAGATACAGAATTCAAATTATACAGTATGTCCTGTATACATTCGTCAGTTGAAATTGGGTAAAGCGCTATTAAATTCATCTAGAAGAAAGAAATCTGACGTTCAGTTATCAGCACTGGCCCAACATGTCAGTCTAAAACAGGCCCTGATACCAGCTGTTCTTTGGTGACAACTAAAGTTGAAACTTGAATTTGTACAACCTTACCCCTCATTTCTCTGTGTCCCCACTGTCATCAGTTCCACCTGCTCCTGTGTACTGAGGGGGGTTTTTCCTTGTCTGTACCTACAAAGACAACAGGCAGGTCAGCATATTATAGCATGGAGGCAAGAGGTTGTGCTAGTTAATTATTTTGGAATATGAACGGGAAGGATCCAGTGAGTAGCATTGTTGGACGGCTTCAATTTCATGCTTGAGGCAGCGGCAGGTGTAATTTCCCAGGTGGTCCCTCCCACCCCACCCCACCCCCTCTCTCACTCTCTCACTCTCTCTCTCTCTCTACCTCTCTCTACCTCGCTCTCTACCTGTGTCTCTCATTCAATCAAGAAAAAACTCAGTGAGCCTGCCATCAAAAGACACACATGTAGTTATACAAGCTGAGCGTGTGTGTGTGTGTGTGTGTGTGTGTGTGTGTGTGTGTGTGTGTGTGTGTGCGCGCGTGCGAGTGACTGAAGTGTATTGGTGCGCATTCTGAGGTCACTCTGATCTTCCACTTCAGAGCAGTTTGATTTGTCTTAAGTCTCTTGCACATATTCTTTTAATGGAAAACCTCTGTAACCCTGAGCAGAATTTCTCACTTACCCCGACACGCGCACACACACACACACACACACACACACACACACACACACACACACACACACACAACTGCACAAGCACAGACACACATCAGTTTGATCGTTCACTGTCTTTATCCATTACTTATTGATATATGATTCAATCAGTTACAATGATCAAACAACATATCACAGTCTCTCAGCCTGCAGTGGCCAAAAGTTTCCAAAAGTTATGTTTTTAAATCAACTTAATAGCCAAAAGATTTTCCCTTCGGTTGTCGGCTCTGGTTGTGAGTTACTGTCCACTCAGCCACAAGCCTCTAAGTTACTTCCTCTTTGATGGCTGAGCATTACTTTGACTGCATGAACGTCACAATTTCTCCCACTGTGTTTTGTTATATCATGGGCAAATTATAGTGCATTCTAAATTATACACTTAGCCCTAGATGCTGTGATAGCCTGTCATATGTGAAAAAGAGACCCTGTATTCAGGTACTCTGTATAACACATGCATATTAATACAAGGATGAACATAAAGAATATGCAGCTGTTTCATCTCTGTACACTGAGCAGACTGGATTCATAGGGCCAGTTGGATGTCTATTAAGGTATTTACATAACGTAGGAGCATTAAAAACATTCTGTGGTGAAAGTTTGGTTTATTTTTAACATTAAAACCGCTTGGTTTAGCTTGACAGAACAATCCCAAAATACAGGTCCACCTACGAGCTTTTTTAGCTGTATCAGATGCACTGTATCAGCTCAGATGTCATGGAAATAGAGTTGTGGAATGCCTGACTCTTATAATATCTTCCGCAGCAGTATTAAGAAATTTTTTTGCCTTGAAAGCTCCAGGAAACATAAGTGAGTGGGCCTTGAGTCAGGTTTGTTTTGACTATTTCCAGGATACTTTTGTTTGATTAAGGTTAGAAAAAGGTCGTTGTCAGGCTCAAATGAAACCATTATTAACTGTTAACTGCAAACAGCCGCCCATGCTGTTGAAGTAACAAACTCCCAGCCTACTAACTTATTTTGTTAAAGTATTTGTTGAAGTAACTTAACAACTATCTAATTCACACAACTTACATGAATTAGCTTTTTGCTACTGAGAGACAACAGTACCATGTATACAAGAGGCTACAGTTCAGAAAAAAATAAAGATAGTTTTAAGAATTTCAACAAAAAACAAATGTTGACATTTGTCTAGTGAGGCAATCGTCAGTGTTAGTGCTTCCCATCGTTGTTTTTGGCGGTCTCCAGATGCATAGTCTCGTGTGTGCGTGTGTGTGTGTGTGTGTGTGTGTGTGTGTGTGTGTACATTTGCTTGGGAAATCTTGTTCATGAATAATTGAAGATACGATACTGACAGTGAGTTTAATGTCACCATAGAAGGTGCTGGGGAAAAGAAAAACCAAAACATTAAAGGTCATCTTTCTAGCTTTGTCTCTCTCTCTCCTCATATTGTGAGCCCGTCATCTCAGGCCTGCATTTGCAGTGTTCTGCTTATCTTGCTGTATCTTGTGGCATCTCATTAACATCAAACGTATTTACCTTGATTTATATTAGTAATAAGTTAAAGTGTATTGATTATTTAAGGAAGATACAGAAGAGCCTACCAACCACAAAACGCACATGAAATTGCACTTTTGCTGCTGTGTGATAGCACCATTCTGCAATAATGACACATCCTGTCAAAAATCGAAACAAAGTGCGTAAGTGGTAAGAGCTATAAGATAAGGAAATGTATGATTTAGTTTTACCTTGATTCCTGGAAAGCTAACATTTACTTTTTAACGACGGCTAATAACAGCTCCTTATCCCTGAAATTTAATTTTTTTTTTGGTTAAGAATTAATTTAATTAAACATAATATATAATATATAATATAAACATGCTGTTGAAATAATTAAACATTGGGTAATCCTTTTGGAGCCCATGTTTTACTTATTGATTAAATATATATTTCCTTGTATCAGAAAACATTTGGACCCCTGTGATGTGGCTATGTGTCGAAACAGTTGTTTACATCAAACTTGCTTCCTTGTTTACATTGTACATGCCAGTCAAACAGAAAACCACCTACGCAGCAACAGCCACCATGTGATCTTTCCGTCAATTCCATTATTCCGTTCAATTAGTGACCCTTGCTCTTGGCTGGTGAAGATTGATCGTTGGTCAATATGTTTTTGCTCTCAGAGGGCGTCTCTTGGAGCTGCAACAGCCTGATGGGATTGTTTTTAGTTCTGTTTCGTTACTCTTCCTAAAGACACAAGTTCTCATCTTTTTTTTTTCCTTTTTTTTGTTTTACCATTCATATACATTTAGCCATGAAAAGGCTAGAAACATTCATCTCTATTTTCCTCTCAGTTTTATCTTCATATTCCTTCTCTTGTAAGGAAATCCTAAAATATTTCACTGGATCATATCCAAAATCAGACTGGGATGACAGAACTGTCTCACAGCCTTTATTAGGTCAAAAGGCAACAACAAAGCAGTCTCACCCGCGAACAGATTCAGAGCTGTGGGTTAAAGCAGGAAGAAAATGGTGAAAAAAGGCAGCAGATGGTCACACGAATAGGGGCAGTCACAGTTGAATCATATGAACTAGAAGCAGAAGAAGAAAAAGAGAAGGTTGACGCTATGACTATGACTGAGAAACCTGCTTGGATAGTAATCTTAATGCTGGTTCAACATAACATAATACATTAACTTGTGTTGAGGGATTAACAGCTGCACTGCAAAATATAAAAGAACTGTATATCTGTAGAACTGGACCCAACTGGTGACAGCAGATGTCAGCACGGTTGAGAAATGTAACATAAAAAAACCAAACCCTAGATGATACGCATTAAGGCATACAAACAGACTATGGTGTGGCTGTTTTCAAACACTATCTGTAGGTTTTCCCTGGCACTCAAATTAACTGTGCAGGAAATTGTTTTTCCGGACAGAATCCAAATTCTGATGCTTTACGGTTCACTGCACTTGCCAATGGGTGTATCTGAGCGCACCTTGCATTGCAATGACTCAAAAGGACACATCACACAGCCAGTAGCTGTCTTATAATAGTAGGAAAGTCCATTCAGAAGCCTACAGATGTCAGCTACACTTTCTACATAATTTGGATGCGTTTTAATCTTCACACCCCTGCCTTTGTGCCCCAACCCAGACTTTCAATAAACTGCCACAGAGGAAGTAAGCTCAGAGTGTATCTCAAAATAGAGGCCCCGACCCTCCTCCTCCCTCTCCTTCTTTTTGTCTTCCTCCCTCTCCTGCAATCTCTCCTTCGTTGAGATGTGGCACTAGCCATTGGCGGTAATTTTAATGCCCAATGTGTCGTCTACTAAACAACCATTAAGAGGGGCCTGTTGGAAGAAAGTGGCAATTTCCTATGAGAGCGCTGGTGTCGCGCTGTATTTCTTCCCCCCCACGGCACTGACAGACCCACCGTCTAGACTGTACTAATGGTTCCCCTTCTCTTTTACACAGCCTTGAGAGGGAGAGAGGGAGAGAGCGAGAGAGTGAGAGAGAGGGGTTACACTCCAACTTCTACTACCGCTCTTCTTTTTTTGTTGGCATCTCACTCCTTTCTCCAGTCTCTGTATTGGCTCTTTCTGATCATTTTTTTTCTCCTCTTTCCTTCGACTTTGATCTTTTTCTCTCCAGCAAACGCCCCCACCACTCTCTCTCCACATCAGGGCTGCAAAAATTGGAGATCAGCGTTCCAATGAAAGCCACTAATCAACACTAACCTTCATTTAAATTGTAATCTGATATTAACCACATACGCCCTTTCCGTAAATTGGATTTCACATCTGAAGGACAAGGCGGTGTTGGAGTTGGCACTACGGCAACATTTCAAGGCAAAATGTAGCCTTGGTAAGCCTTGGTCCAAACTCCTCATTTACATTCAGTGCCAAGGGGTCTACAAACTAAACCAGATTTAATAGTCGAAAGGCACACAAATGTGTGAAAATTGACATTGTTGTATCATCAATTTTATTTGTAGACAAGGGCAAACATTTGAAACTTGTTTTAATAGCAGTAAATTAGCAACTTCCCTACCCTTAAACAATGCATTTACTAATCCAATAACAAGTGGGGTTACTGAAAATATCTCAACCAGTTACATAAGATTGGGTAAAACTAAAACTACCATGATATTGGTATTGGTATTTTGATGGAATTTGACTGTTCCATAGCCATATCTACATCAACAAACATGTCTTTGACTTCTCTCTGGTCTTTTTCCATGGCCACAAAACATTATGCTGTTCTCTGTGAACAATGTGAGGGCATGCAATATACAGACACTCATACATTCACACATATATTATGTACCTATGCTTACAAAAAACCAAACACGCACTCGGTCATGCATGCACAATTATATGAAACCGCCCTCGGACTAACAGTAGATACACATGCAAACACATATTCCCTTTTCACCCATGCATACACTCATTTTGACATGCTTACACTGAGATATTCTTGTGCCCTCTCAAAGATAACTCACATAAAGTAGCTGTGCCGATGAAGTGAATGAATTCATGCTCATTTCGAGAGATGTGTTTTTTTGTCAACTGACTTAACACTGGAAACGGAATGGACTAAAGAATTGCCACTGACCTGTAAAGTCAGATTTACATTTCATGTGGGTCCATCAAGTTGTTTTATTCATTTGATCTAACCTGACAGCTAACACTAAACCTCTGAGGCAGACTTCATGAACTTTAGGTTCAGGGAGAAAAATCACCCGTTTTAGGAATTGTGTGCAAGACTAAGATGTTTTATCTTCTCCAAGGATAAATAGAGTAGACATTCAGTACTGTTCAAACTTTATCTCTGCAGAATACAAGAGAGGTGCACCGCTGAACTCAAGAACACGTGTATTACTGTAAGGCAGCATTTTATTATAATTTTCATTATCGATTAATCTGCAGACTTTCATTGCTTAATCGTTTAGTCTATTACATAGCAAAAATAAGGGGGGGAAAAAAACTTCCCAGAGTCCAAGATGACATATTCAGATGTCTTGTTTTGTTCAACCAAAGGTGCTAAGCCCAAAGATGTTTAGTTTATATCAATATATGACAAAGAAGGGAAACAAATCCAGTCATCTGTGGAGCTGGGATCAGAGAATGTTGGTTCACTACTTTTTCTTGAAAAATTCCTGAATAATTAGATTAATTAAACAATTAAAGCTATTATTCCAACTCTAATGTGTTCGTAAATTACATTTCCTCAGCACCCTTTTTTATTACCTTCTAAACTCGAACTTGACCAGAGGTTAGCTACAATAAAATCAGCCACTAATGGTCAAAGAAAGTAATAAACAGAAGGTAACTGCACTTCAAAATGTCTTCTCCCAGGTAGGTGGGTATTGCTAGTGGGCGTATGCACTTAAACATACACAAAAAATGTTACACCCCTAAACTTACCTTAACAAGCCGTTGAGATTAAGACCACTTCTTGGAACGAGGTTAATGAGCGTCACCGTGACGATATGACCCACTGCATCCGATCAAACCATTAGGCTTGCACAGTCCTTACATTCCAAATAATTGGCTGATCCATACATCTGTGGTCTTGTATGAATCATTGATGCATACGAGCGCTCTGTGAGCTTTAGGCTCCCCAGCCTCATGTCCTTTGTCTTCTCCAGTCTTTTCTTCTCATTTTATAAAGGTTACAGCTCAAAAAGTAATAAGAAAAAAAATAATTCATACTGCATGCAGTGCAATCCCTGGAAAAGATTAACTATGCAAGCACTACAAGCTACCACTTAGGTTAATGAAATTCCAGACACTGAAATTAGAGCAATGTATTCATTTGGACTACTTCTCACAATCTCTGCTGTGTTAAGATGCAATCCGGCCCACTTCTCTAAATGGATTACAGTGCAACGTGGGGAAATTTGCAATACATAATTTTTTATGTTTATGTTTTTATTTGTGTGTGTTAATGTGCATGTTTGTGTATCTGTTCTCGTTGTGGAGTTTGTAGTGTAATTCGGTGACCAAATCAAATTTTCATGCCTATTGTGTGTGCATTTGTATCCCCTCGGGTCACAAGAAGACCTAATTTGATCAGATTCCAACCCATCATCCCAATACCTCCGCGTCTTTTTCCTTGAGCGTCTCACTTCTCATCTTCCTCTAATTGCCCTGTTCCCAATTCGTCCCTGCATTGCTATTCTTCATTCTCTGACCGATATCTGACCCAACACCCTCTCCTATATTTCACTTAATTTCCTTTTTCTGCTCCGTTTTATTCCCTCTTTACTTCCTCTTTCAGTTATCATCTGTGAATCCAGATAAATTCAAGTAACTGAGGCTAAAGATAAAGACATGAGCTTTAGAGATGTTCATAATGTTGCCTGGCCTGAAGTTAGATATTTGAAATTATAAAATGGTCTCTATAAAGAAGACTGAGTCACAAGGATGGTCCAGTACATGGTTGTGTATTGATTCAAGGCATGCGTGGCCATGTTTTTACTGCAGGGTAGCTGAGTGATAAAAGTTTACTGTTCTCAAGCCGCCACTCACCAATTTATGGTGTAACCTCATGGCTGAAACTCGAGTTTAATTATTCCATTTCACAGACGATCAGCTGTTATGGACCCCCTGTTAGTTTAGATTTAATTGATAATGTGTCAAACACATGCGAGGAAAAAGTTCTCACTTACCTCATACATTATCACTCACATAAAGACGCTCAGTATTTGTGGTAATTTCTGGTTTTCATGATGTTCATGCTATGTCCGGCTACATTTTTAAAGATGGATAGCTATAAAAGGGAGTATCAGATATTTGACACTCTATCCGAAGAAAGAAAAGTACTTGTGCTTCTGTATTTTACATGAAACTTAACTGCCTTCACCCTGGAATTCATTTAGCTTTGGAGTACACGTGGAGCAAATTGATATTCACAGCAGCGCAGAGTATTTGGGCATTCATAATATTCCACTGATGTGATGAGTACATGTTTTCAGGTGTATGCATAAAAAGATGTTAAAGCATGGTACTTCATCAATCAGTGCGGTGCTGTCTGGAGTAAAGGGGAATTCAGTGTAGCTGTAATCATTTTAAATTCATGCAACTCTAATCCCAGGTGCCGGTGAAGGGTAAATCATCCATTGGATTCTGTAACTTCCCATTCAGCATGTGCCACATTATCACATATGCTCCCCCCACGTGCCTTTGTTTTGACGTGCTGTCTCACTGTGACTTAAGGATGACTTATTTTACCTCCCTGGCTCATGCACACACCTCATAATAAATAAATTATCTTAGCATTAGCCTGCAGGGCTACGAGCCGTCTAAATCAATCACCTCGGAGGCTAGCTTTGATGCTAGGCAGGCAGCTGGAGAGTGGACGTGGGGCCACACCACAATACCCCATACCCCTCACTCCTTGTGAAGGGAAATTAAGAAGGTAGTTAATCAAAAGTTCATTAGCATACAGCGCCTTGCTCAGTCCACCCGGTACCCTGCTCATAATAGACACTTAGGTGAGCCGTGTGAGGAGAATAACAAGTCTATACCGCTTCTATTTGTGAATGTGTTTGAATAAGTCAAATTTCTTTTTTTGACCCCAGGACCAGCAGAAAGTCTGTTTAGAATCCACTGCGCAGCTTCTGATCAAGAATTGTAGGAAAAATGTATTGGAAGAGACTGAATTTTTTCTCAAAATAAGCTTTTTGTCAATAAGCTAACAAGTTCTCAGCTAGATAAAGTTAGAAGATGATGGTGGTACTTGGAGAGTGTTGTACTTTCTGAGGTGGTACACAGTGTAAAAGGTTTGAGAAACAATGAACTAATCTGTTAAAAGACTACTTGTTGCATCTCTAAATTCCATTTGCCAGTACATATTCAGCTTATGCGCGTGTACTTGCTACACGTATGTTAGAGACAGCTGATTCGCCTGACATTGATTTTCTATGTGACTAAATCTGCCCACAATTCACAGAACTGAAATCCCATCATATCCCCTGCAACTGTCGAGTGTCACACTGAGAAAACAGCCTCCCACGCTGGCAGGTAAATCACTGCCAACCCGGGGAGATGTGAAAGTGATATATAAGTTTGTCATAGCATAATGAAAAGGGCACTGGGGTGAATATTACACGCCTTTATATGTCATAGATATGGAATATGAAGGAAAGGTTTTGACCTGGTCATCCGGCCAGTTGTGTATGTTTGTCTGTTTGCTTTTCCTTTATGTAACCTGGACACATTCACTGACTGCACGCGCTTGTTCTGACCCTGTTTCACACTCATTCGATAATGCATACACCCACCTGGGAGCTGCCGTGTCCAACCACCATCTCTTATTGCTCGCCACCAAGCAGCTCCACTGGAGCATGGCTAGCATCAGTTCCTCAGCTGCTATTCACTGTTGGCCTTGGCAGCAAGAAAGCTATCTGGCCGCTAACTGCCCAGTATTCTTCTCTGTGCCCCGGGAGTTTTATAGCCCATGAAATATTCATTCAAAACAAAGTCTAAAGAATAGTGAATTCAGTTAAACACCTATGACTAGCAGCTGAGAGGAAGAGGATTTATAGCTCTAAGTAGTTCTGCTTATCTAGTCAGTGTATGTGTGCCAGTGCCTGCCTTCATGAGCACCTGTTTACAATAGGTATGTGTACAAAGATGCAGCTTTTACATAGCTTTCTGTGAAAAGATTTGCAGTCGATTTTGTACTTGGCAAAAAATATGATCATAGTCGGCAATATCTCTTCAGGCACAGGCGTGCCTCCCCAGCTTACTGTCGATAAGTCTGTCAATGCTGGGACGCTGGATACACCTGTCAGCGTTTAACGAGAGGGTAACAAAGAGAGAGGGCAAATCCAAGCAGTGACTTTCAGAAGTCTAGGAAAGGTATTGCAACTTCATTATGAACTTCCTCACCATATGGATTGGCAGTCAGACAGCATCGACCTTGATAAAAACACTTGAGATTATTATTTGAGGATTTTGATTGCATTCTTGAGC
This sequence comes from Sparus aurata, assembly GCF_900880675.1. Classification (NCBI taxonomy): domain Eukaryota; kingdom Metazoa; phylum Chordata; class Actinopteri; order Spariformes; family Sparidae; genus Sparus; species Sparus aurata. The sequence goes on along the minus strand of NC_044197.1, from coordinate 25,585,162 downwards.
AGCATCTGTATTACAGTGGTGTTTAAATGTGTTTAAGTGTGATTTTTCAATTAGTTTAGTTGTGCCGAGATATTAGATTGTCTGTCTGTAGTTGGCATGCTTTTCTTCGTCTGTGCAGATTTGGTGGCTGTTTTAATCATGCTAATTACTGCCATGTACTACCACTTCTGTTAAATCCAAACAAACTGCTTCTGCAGGCAATGTGAAACACATTTCTCAGTTTGCACATGGCAATTTTCTTTGTGAACAGTCTTCAGTGTTCTGGCTGACTGAGGCAGATAATGGAAACACCCTATATTGACTGTATGAATGTTTGACTAGAACTTCTGTTAAATGCCAGCGGAGAGCAGCTCAAGAGCATTTTAACTGGCAAAAGTTATTACTTAAACTATGTTGTAATAGGACGTTGGAATTGTCCTTTTCATTTAGTGAACATTATTACCCATGGGATGGAAGTTAACTCATTGATTATGTCATAATCAATGCTAATGGAGCTCTTTGTTGTTCCTCCTCAACTGTATTCTGTCATTTGATTGGCAGCTGGTCTATGACTCTGCCAGTCCCGACACTCGGGGCCGAAATGGTCAGTCAGACAAATTAAATCCTTTTAACCCAGCTGTCAATCAGACACTTGATGAACTGAACCTCTGGGAGTGTTCGGGTTCATATTAGAGTGAGAAAGTGTCCAAATGGTAACTTGGACTCACACACCACAAGACCAACATTGTCCATTGTATATTGGAAAGTATCTCCAAGACATACAACAAGAAACTCTTCAATTGACTGAACAGTAACCCAGATGTCAGACCACTCACTTCGACCAGAGAATGACATGGAAATGTTCGAATCCCATAGGCAAAATTGATCTGTGGCTGCAGCACACACACTCTCTCACACATACTCACACACACACACACTCTCACTCTCTCCCTCTCTCTCTCTCTCTCACACACACTCACACTCACACACACACACACACACACACACTCACAGGCTGGTTGCCAAGAAGCATTCTGGTGGTCAAATATGTATAATTGATAGAGTTGAGTTTGACACAGCGCTGTAATGTAATCTGGGACTAGAGTCCCTATGGTGCTGATTGAAGAGGAAGGCAGGGGGGTGAGGCAGGGTGAGGGAGTGTGGTGGTTTGCAGTAGAAGGGACGGAGATTTGCTGTGGGGACTGAGTGTAAATTTGATGTATTGGACGGCTGTATTTTTTCTCCCTGTACTAACCCCACGGGTTACACATGTAGGAACAATGGCCTTCTCTACTGTAATGGGCTCTTACAAGGAGGGACCGCTTTCTCACTCACACACAGTGTGCATACGACTGTGTGTGTTTGACAAACTGTCACTTGTGCTTTCTCACTTCATTCACTCATGCTGGTGCACACTCAAGAATGTTTTATTAATTTAAAATTATTTTTATTGAATAAGGTTTCAAATACAGAAATAATATAAATGGAGAGAAACCGGTCCTATTTGTATGCAGTCTGTATTGTAGTTTATTTTAGCTTAACAATTGTTGTGTTTCCGTGTGCAAAAGGGATTAGTTGATCAATTGTTTAGAACAAATTTAAGTGTTCAATGCAGTAAATCATTAATCTAGTAAAAATTCCAAACATCCATATTTTCCTGCTTTTCAAATGCAAATATTTGCTAGTTCAGTTTGGGGTGAGGAGGAGGAGGTTTGTCTAACCCAAATGATGTCCCTTTTGAACTCTTGATAACTGAATTTTCACTATTTGTTTGACATTTTATTGACCTTGTAATTTATTTATTTATTTTATCAAAGATTGATGGATTAATAAAACATAAGCAGCTAAAGTTAAGTGTTCTTACAAAATAGTGCTTGTGTGTTTCATGTCTTATGTGTACAGTCCTGTCTTAATGTCTTGTTTAGTTTGTTGTGTGTGTGTGTGTGTTTTCCTGGCTTTGCGTCTGCCTGTTCCTGCTTCTTTGTTCCTTTGTCACTGTGTGTCTAGTTTAATTGCAGGCCTTTCAGGGCGAATCGATTTTGAGCAACAAGATAACCAAGTTATCAAACTGTTTCATTGACTGTCTGTCCCTTCTCTCTCTATCTTTTGCCTCCTCCCTGTTTCTTTTCTCATTTCTCCCTCCCTGTCTTCCCTCTCTGTCCCTCTTTACTCCCATTCTCTTCCATCCATTTCCCCCCAACCCCCTCATCCACTCTGTCCATTTTACTTTCCCTTTCTCCTCCCTCTTTGCTCTCCCCTTTGCTGTTTTTCACCTCCACCCTCCGAACAGGCCGACAGACCTGTCCTCCAGAGAAGTTTGATTGCGGCGGGGCTGCCAGCAAATGTGTT